>NC_036444.1:24354305-24687638 GCF_002775205.1 Xiphophorus maculatus
GCCAGATATACCAATATTTTTTTTAATCCAATTACTCGATTAATCGTAAGAACAATTGATTACTCGATTACTAAAATATTTGTTTACAACAGCCCTAGTATATATATTTAACAGTTCAGCCATAGACTCAAATGAATTTAGCTCTAGTTGAGTCTTTAACTATGCTGTTATAACATGAACAAATTTTGATCTAAACAGTCCCATACTATCTCAGGGGGTATATGTACAGTGGGTGTCCTGCTGGAAGGCAAACCTCCACCCCAGTATTGAATCTTTTGCTGCCTATAACAGGTTTTCTTCAAGGATTGTCTAGTATACACCCCCATTAAAGGGTACCAGCAAAAAACACACCACAACAAATTAAACTTTGAACACACATACTCTACTTCAAGACTTCCTCAAATCCAGTCCTCGAAGGCCGACTTACAGCAACTTTTAGATGTGTCCCTTGGTCCAACACATTGTAATCTAACGAATGGCGTGTTCCCTTTGCAGAGCTGAAAGACTGCTGGTGAGGAAAATCAGCCATTTGATTCAGTTGTGTTAGAGCAGGAATGCATCTAAAAGTTGTAGGATGGTAGATCCTGAGGACTGAAAATGGGCAACCCTGCAATAAGTGGTTGGCCTGGCAACAATCCATGACAACAGTAACCAAAACACAAATCAGGCTGCTGCAAACATTACACTGGATCTGTGGCTATGAGCTAATTAATCTCAAGGAGGCTGTTGGGTTTTTTTTTTTTACACCTTAATGATCCCATATTTTCCATTTCAAGACACAAAATGAAATTTACAAACAAAATGTTTAATGAAGAAATTCCAGATTAGTTACATCTTGTTTGTAATTGTGATATAAGGCATATTAGGCTGCAAAAATGTAATTGTTTTGGTTTGAGTTGTTCCATGTAACCCATGCAGAATTTCCAAGAGTTGGATATTTCAGATCAATCTGGTTGTGCACACATTTAAAAGTGTGCTTTATTTAATATGGCAGGGAAAGAAAACAAGTTGGCATCTCCAATGTCCGGATGCTGGTAGTTGCAGCATTAGCGCTCTGTGTTGTCAGCCATGTGTTGAACAGCGCTCTGCATAGGGTGCAAATACAACACGGAAGCACGCGTGGCTTCTAAAAACTTCCACACCTCTTCCGCTTTAAACGTGCCTCTCCCAGGATTGTTCCTACACCTTTAATTGCATGAATAAACAAGCCGTGGTTGACTACCGGAAACGAAACGTTCACTGGATGAATGAAAGCCAAGCAACCAGGAGCAGCCGGCCTCCAGATCCGCCTAAGGCGACCTTCCTACTGGTTGCGGAGCCCTGGCTAAAGCCGCTCTCAGCTAATTGTTGCGGAATAACGTCAACGTAACCCAAGTTGACCCGGAGCTAACCTCGAAGAAATAAAGCGTTGAAAACAATATCTAGAAGGTGTCATCTCTGCGATAAGGCAGACATGCCTCAGAGTTACCAGTCAGGACGACCTGATCATGCCCTCCAGACAGTCTGTGGCCTCTCTGCACGCCAGCTGAAAACATAAGGACACTCCGTCCAGGAATCAGGCTAACGTTACCACGCTAGCACAGGGGAGAGGAAATATGGCGACACAAGATACTGACTCCACTGAAATGGTTTCTTTACTGAACAATGCGACTTTTTCTTTTTCTTTTCCCCGGAGTTCCACAAATTAGCAGTGAAGACGTGGTGAAGAAATGACGGAAAACCTACCTCTGTGTTTTCACGAGCTCAGTTTATAGAAACGGTAGCAATGGCGACGCGGCCTGTAGATAACAGCGGCAGTGAAATCCACAGTCGGGCCGTTCCATCCAACGGCAGTCGTGGCTCTAGCTGAACCGAGTGGAAGTGACTGACTGGTATCCAGGGCGACGGAGATTGTTCCTGAGGTTTTATGTATATATGGGAATAACTACTGACCGTTTGGACAACGAAATATCAGTAGGAAGTGGCACAGCTCAGCGGCAGATAGGGATTCTCTTCCCCCACAACAATGCAGCTGTAAGTCGCCACGTACCTACGTCATCACGTACGCCAGGAAGTCTTTTCTCGGAACGCGAGAGAAAAACAGTACACCCAGAGCTGAAAACGTTTATATTTGTATTTATGTTGAATATAGAGCTAAACAGTCTTATAATTCACAAATACACAGACCGACATCCACAAATGCACAGAACAAGATTCACACTTGTAGTTTTGATGCAAACACAAATACATCTTGATTTACAAGCTGAATTTTTGAGTGAAGTTTGAGACTCCCGTGACGTCTTCTTCTTCTTCTTGAAATTTAATGGCGGTTTGCAAGAAACATTAGGTGAGTATTACAGCCACCAACCGGTAAGGAATGTGGGCTACATGACATAAATAAAACAAAACAAACAAATAAAAAACTATATCATTTTATACAACTTACCAGGAATCTTGGGCCCCATGACAAAAAATGTAATTGGGCCCCCCCCACGCAGCTGCTGTTACAATTTTTTGAGTCTATCTGACCCATCAAAAGCTTCACAATTTAAAAGCTTGCAACTGCCTGCTTTCTTTGGTCCAGTACTGATACTAGGACAATATTTACTGCTTATGAATTGAATTTTACATGCAACAGTCGACATACAGTATGCAAGTAGGTTGCTTAAATTTTTTCTGTTAATTTTAGATTACTGAAATGTTTCTCCCCACGAGCAACAGTCATAGGCAACATGCAAAATATACATGAAGCAACCCAGACTTCTCAAAAATGCTATGTAATTGCGTTTTATTCAAGCTGCAGTATATAACTTTAATAAAAAATATGTTTTCTTCATATTTATTAAAGTTGTCACCATGTTGTCTAATGAAAATTGTCATTTTCATCCAGAACCTGGACGCTGGAGCAGGGAGAGGTGATGGGTCTAAAATCCTATCTAGAGTTTTCCAGACAATAGTGGAACACACAAAAATTACTAAAGTTTTTTTTGTACTGTTGTAACCATTAAACAATCTCCCCTTCAGTTCAACCTTATAAGTTGAGATACATTGTTGATGTTACTATTATAAAATAATTTGCAATTAAGAATTAGCAAAGCTCAATGTAATTTTCACAGGTGGTGGAGCGTTGTTGTCAGCAGCTGCTGAAAGTAACTAAATAGTTACTTTTAATGCAACTTAGTTACTTTCCTGAACGGCTTAGCACCACAATACATTAAAGATCTGCTGTTGTTGTATCAACCTTCCAGACCTCTCAGGTCTTCCGGTTCTGGTTCTGCTCTGCATCCCCAGAACCAGAACCAAACGAGGAGAAGCAGCATTCAGCTTTTATTCACCACAAATTTGGAACAAACTTCCAGAAAACTGTAAAACAGCTGAAACACTGACTTCTTTTAAATCTTGACTAAAAACCCACCTGTTTAGGATTGTATTTGAAATGTAATCAATTACAAATTTATTGATGGAACTTGACTTAATGCTGTGTTTTGATTGTTGATTCTATGTTGCATTGTGTTTCTGTGTTTGTAATGATGTAAAGCACTTTGAAATGTCTTGCTGCTGAAATGTGCTATACAAATAAAATTTGATTGATTGATTTCCAAATTAAGTAACCAGCAATCTAACTAAGTTACTTTTTCAAGGAGTAATCAGTAATCCGATTAAAGTTACTTTTTCAAAATAACTATGCCATCACTGGGGACATAGCTCATTATGGAGTAATCATAATTATCAAAATGGGGATACATTAGAAGAAATAATGGATGTTTAGGACTTGCTATGTCTGAATGATGGGAGTGGAATCAGAATTAATTTTAGAGATAATACAGTGCAATCAAATGATTTAACATTAGTTTCAAATTCTGGTAAAGATTTATATAAAATTCAAAAGATTGTGGGGGGTAATAGTTTTATGAATGGAAGGCGGAAAGAAGAGGTAGTCATATCTCGACTTAGAATTGGTCACACTGGACTTAATAGTTCTCTTTTCAGAATAGGGAAACATGAAACAGGGACTTGTAATCATTGTAATCAGATGGAAACAATGGAACATGTCTTATTAGAATGTCATAAGTATTCAGAGGAACGTCAGCATTTAAAGTCGATACTAAATAGAGAAAAAATGGGATTTTCTATGATAAATCTTTAAGGAAATTAATCTAATTCTGTTATAAATCAATTAATTAGATTTTTTAAAAACACTGGTTTATTTAATCATATTTAAAGTATGTGTGTGTGTGTGTGTGTGTGTGTGTGTGTGTGTGTGTGTGTGTGTGTGTGTGTGTGTGTGTGTGTGTGTGTGTGTGTGTGTGTGTGTGTGTGTGTATGTATGCATGTGCATATACACACACACACATGTATATATGTGAGTGTGTATGGATGTGAATTTGCACATTCGTGCATGCCATTGAGGTGTGTATTATTAAATTCCCTCTGAGATCATTGATGACCTCACTCCAGTCTGGTAGGTGGCGGTAAATGCACCTCAAGTTGGTTGCCATCCGCCAATAAAAAAACAAGATTCCTGCCCACATTGGTGTGGTAGGAAATGAGTTGGCTGATAGTTTAGCTAAGAGTGCTGCAGAAAAAGAACATTGTTGATTTAAATATTAAAATAAGTAAAAATGAGGTCAAGAATATTATTAAAATGTATATCAAGAAGAAATGGCAAGAACAGTGGGATAGAGGAGGCAATGCTAGATTTTATTATAGTATCAAAAAAAGTTGGGGAATTAAGGAAATGTAATAGAATTTAAAAAGAAGAAGATGTTATATCTAGAATAAGGTTTGGACATACAGGATTAAATAGTACTCTTAAAATAATTAATAAACATAATACAGGTTGTTGTAGTTATTGTGGTAAATTAGAAACAGTACAACATATTTTTTTTTAGAACGTAATAAATACTGTATGTTCAGGAAAGAGAGGTGTTACTTAGAGATTTAAGTAGGAATAAAAACAAGTGAGATATTAGGGAATTGTTTCAGAGATCATCTGAGGATGTAGTTTTTAACAGTATTGTTTGTTTTCTAAGAAAAACGGGCATTATGGGGAGATTAGAATAGGTAAACGTCTGATCCATACTCCAATCTGGAAGGTGGCGGTAATGCACCTATAAGTTGTTTGCCAACAGCCATAAAAAAAGAAGAAGAAGAATAAAAAAACAAAAGAAGAAGAAGAAGAGTTCTAACGTTGACGACAGTACGTGGAGGGTGAGTAAAATTAAATATTGAAGCGGAAATGTTGTTTCCATCTTTAAACTAATAAATCGGTGAACCTCGGCTTTTCCAGACTATATGAAGACAACAGAGACGAGTAGAAAAACTGAATTATTTAACAAACCGGTGTTCTGATTATCTTTGCTTCCTCGTCATATTTTTCTACCTTAGTACATCTAGACAGCTACGTCTGTCTGTCGGTGCTTTTGAAAACCGCTACCGTCAAATACCTTACCAGTTAGTGTCAATGTTAAATACTGATTTCAGATTATTATATTTAGGTGACGGGATTTAAGTGGCTATTAGCAGTGACAACGTAGCATTTGAAAAATATGTGAATGAAGAAATCTTTTCTAAAAGCACCTGAATACCTGTTTAAAAATACCTGCTTGTGTAAATGCACTAAAATCCTTCTTGAGAATATGTAAAACTAGTACATGTAGATGCACTAAAATATATAAAAATATATAATTATATTAGAATCATACCTTCATAAAATACACATCTATGGTAGCACATGTTGATCTACCAAAACTCCATCAAAACTTCCTACCTGGTAAATACGTCTGTGGGCATTTTGCTCTAGATTTTTTCATTTGAATATTGTTATAAAGCCAGTGGTGGAGAAAGTACTCAAACAAAGTACTTACATAAAAGTACAAAAAGACAAACATGCACTCTAGTAAAAGCAAAAGTAGCTGATTAACATTTTTACTTGAGTAAAAGTTAAAAAAAAAAGTACTACCAATTAAAAATACTTAAGGAATTAAAAGTAAAAGTACTTCAAATTCAAAAATACTTTATTAATCCCACAGGGAAATTAAATGTTGCTCATCAAGAATCTTCAAAGAGCCATTGAAGGTTACGGCTGTCGGTCAGAAAGATCTCCTGAACACACTGAACCTGAAGAAGCCTCTGACTGAATGTATTACATAATGGCTAATGCTATTTCATTAAGTGTACCTATTATATTTAATTTTATTACATCAGTAATGTGCCATTTTAATGAACAAATAAAGATAAAGCATGTTTTTATTGTTTACTTTCTGTGACACAGACTAGATTTAGATTTGTGATTTTATGCACCAGAAGTTCAGGGATGCCTTGTGTCACTCTAGTAATCCTTAGCTAAAGTCATTTTCAATAAATTAGAATATTTATGAAAAGTTAATGTACTTCAGTAACTCAGCTCAGAAGCTAAAAACATCATATAGATTAATTCCCCGCAAACTGTTTTAAAGCTTTTATTTGTTAATGATGGTGATTTGTTGCGTGCAGCAAATTAAAGTGTGACATTTTCCAATTAAGATTACAGAACAATTAAACAAAAACCTTGATGCAGAAATGTTCTTTCTAATGAAAAATATTTTTAATACCTGAGAAAATTGTTTTCAAAATCTGACAAATGAACCTCATCGGAACCCATGTTCTAATTTATTAAATATGAGAGTAAATGTTAATATGAAATGGCGATTAGTCCCTTGGCGCCAACATTCATTTAATAACCAGGACATGGAGGAGTTTAACGTTACCTGGGACATTCATGGCAGGAGACGCTGCGCTCCATGTGCCCACGACTGCAGTAATCATTGTTGCTTGCCTGTTCATGCTAGCTTTTGCTGCTTGCAGTCTATCTCGACAAGAAGCTTGGTAAGATTATATAAAATGTCCTTAATCACACCCAAAAGTCAGATAGCGTTTAACAATTTAACTTACCTGAAAGGGTTTTTTTTGATTCAATGGTGAATTTTTGAAAGCTAGAAGTTCATGCTTTTGGGGGAGGCAAAGGTGGAACAGGTGTTTCAAACTAACAAACAAATAAAAAAGCACAATGTGACTTGGATGTAACACAGGTAACGTAACACTTTATAGAAATGTAGTAAAATAGAAAGTACAGCTACTCAGTGTAAACTGTAGTGGAGTAAAGTCTAAAGTACCCAGGATTAAATCTACTTAAGAAAAGTACAGATACATGAAAAATGTACTTAAGTACAGTATGAAGTACTGTAAACTAAAGCCATTTACAAATATGTTTACAAGCCACCTGTCATGTAAACGTAAAACATGAAGCAATACAGCTTCAGGAAGGTCAGGCGTAAAATAAATAAAGATTACCTTAATCTTCGACGAAGTAAAACAGACGAAACAAAACGTCCACAGGTAGGATGTATGGATAAGAAATCTGCTGAGTAAGCAGTAAGTGACGTAGCATCGATATGCGCATTACCACAAGGTAGGACAATGGAGGCACGGAACATGGTCCACTCAGACTCAATGTCCCCCACTTCCCCCGGAACGTGTTCGAAGTTCTGCCGGAGACAGGAGTTAAAGCTCCTTCTCACAGGGGATTCCGCCAGACGTTCCCAGCAGACCCTCACAACACGTTTGGGCCTGCCAGGTCTGACCGGCTTCCTCCCCCACCACCGGATCCAACTCACCACCAGGTAGTGGTCAGTGGACAGCTCTGCACCTCTCTTCACCCAAGTGTCCAAGACATACGGCCGCAGATCTGATGAAACGATGACAAAGTCGATCATCGAACTGCGGCCTAGGGTGTCTTGATGCCAAGTGCACAAGTGAACACCCTTATGCTTGAACATGGTGTTCGTTATGGACAACCTGTGATGAGCACAGAAGTCCAACAATAGAACACCGCTCGAGTTCAGGTCGAGGGGCGTTCCTCCTAACCACGCCCCTCCAGGTCTCACAGTTATTGCCCACGTGAGTCTTGAAGTCCCCCAGCAGAACAAGGGAGTCCCCAGGAGGGGCACTCTCCAGTACCACCTCTCCAAGAAGGGTGGGTAATCTGAACTGTTGTTCGGCCCGTAAGCACAAACAACAGTCAGGACCCGTCCCCCCACCCGTAGGTTTAGGGAGGCTACCCTCTCGTTCACCAGGGTAAACCCCAACGTACAGGCGCTGAGATGGGGAGCAATAAGTATGCCCACTCTTGCCCGACCTCTCTCACCGTGGGAAACTCCAGAGTGGAGCCCCTCTCAAGGAGACTGGTTCCAGAACCAGAGCCATGCGTCGAGGTGAGGCCGACTATTTCTAGCCGGAACCTCTCAACCTCACACACTAGCTCCGGCTCCTTCCCCACCAGAGGGGTGACATTCCATGTCCCAAGAGCCAGCTTCTGCAACAGAGGGATCGGACCGCCAGGGGCCCCTCCCTCGGCCGCCACCCATCTCACAATGCACCCGACCCCTTTGGCCCCTCTCATAGGTGGTGGGCCCATGGGAGTTCGGTTTTGAAAATGAGTACCATTTCAACCCAGAGTGCAGATAGCAGCTCGTTCTTAAAGGGCGAGGAAGGAGTGCCGTCTGCGAGATCATCCGGGCAGCAGGGAGAGTCACCATGAGGCGGGGATGTAGCATGAGAAGCAGGCCTCTGTTGTTGTGCAGACGATTTGACTTTTGGAGGCATTTTGGTTGAGAAAAAGGGCAAAATTCGAGCCGGGTTATAGAGTGGAAAAAAAGCACACCAAAAGGGATAGAAAACTATCAAAAATGTGCCTAAAATAACAATTATTTCTAGTTGTTGCCGGAGCTCAACCAGACACGTCCTACCCGTCATTTAGACTACGTTAAATCTTAGTCTAAAATCTAAGATTTAACTGAAAATAGAGAAATAGCTCCTACAATGTTGGTAACTTTTCCCCCTTAATTTATTAAATTGCAGTGAAAAGGAGGTAAACAGTAGTCTGTAGCTAAGCTAACTATGCTAAATGGACGCAATCTCCCACAGTCTACCCACCTCTTGGAGAAAAACTGGGTTACAAATTGACACTCGTGTCTTTTTTTTTTTCTCTCTCTGCATTTTTGAAAACCTGTGTCCTTAAGACTATTATTGTTCATTGTTAGTTATTGTATATTTATTTTTATTACTCTATTTTAAATTAATTGTGTGTTATGCGTGGACAAACAAAATGTTCCCCCCTTAGGGGATCAATAAAATGTTATCAGGCCGCCCTTGGTTAAAATCCTCTACATCTTTCGTAGTGACATACAGCTTTCTGTTCTCTTTGTGGGAGCGATGTGACGGCAGCAGAATCCGGTCTCTGGTTCTGCGGTTCTTGTTCCAGGTCCAGGATGGGGCGGTCCTCCAAAGACAAGCGGGACATATACTACCGTCTGGCTAAGGAAGAGGGCTGGAGGGCCAGGAGCGCTTTCAAGCTGCTGCAGCTGGACCACCAGTTCAACCTGTTTTCAGGTGAGACCCTCTGGTCACCAGAACCACAACAGGAGAGGATTAATAGCGCATTTTATTTCAATTTGTTGACAACAACTTGAAGTACTGTTTATATGTGGAGTGAAAGGAAAGGAATAGATGCGGCCAGTGTTTCTACAAAGATCTGGAAAGTCTGGGTGGCATTGAGCCAGTTTTTAGTCCGATACCCCAAAATAAACTCCAGTTTGTCCTTCAGAAGCGACCTTATCAGTAAACACAGTCCATCTGTGTGTATCTTAACCTCAGTCTCAATGCAGCTGGAGTCAGAGGTTCTTCAAAGAATCTCTGGTGGTGTGTGGTGGTGGGATGTTGTTTGCATCATCATGGAGGAAAACAACATCCCAGCGTTCTGATTGATCCTTCATCTGGACATGGAGGCAGGATGGACTGGCTGGAGACCTACCAGGACATGGACATCCACCTGAACTGACAGAAGAGCATGGAGTCTCTGGAGGAGCTGCAGAGATCCACAGCTCAGGAAGAAAATCCTTCTATTGAACAACTATTAGTTGTGGACTCTGAACATCTAGTTGTTATGGAAGAAAGCCAGAGGTCTGCTTTCATTTTGCTACAATCTATGTGGGAGATTCAGTAAAACATGTGAAGGCACCTGGACTACGTCTTGCAAAAGAGACTGAAGGGCTGAGGTGGAGGTTCACCTTCCAGCAGGACAGAGACCCAGATATCCAGCCGGAGCTGCAGTGGAATGCGATAGATCAATGTGTGTGTATGTATGTATATACTGTATATACTGTATGTACTGTATATATATAACGCCGCTCATCCATCCAGCGTGATGGACATGGATGTTTAGCAGAAGGATGGGCAGAAAGGTCTGTGTGATGTTCAGCGCTTCTTCACAGGTTCCAGAGAACTGCCTGGATTCTCACAAACATTAGCTCATTATTACAGCAAATCCGTTTGAGGTGAGGCCGACTATTTCTAGCCGGAACCTCTCAACCTCACACACTAGCTCTGGCTCCTTCCCCAACAGAGGGGTGACATTCCACGTCCCAAGAGCCAGCTTCTGCAACCGAGGATCGGACCGCCAGGGTCCCCTCCCTCGACCGCCACCCATCTCACAATGCACCCGACCCAATTGGCTCCTCTCACAGGTGGTGGGCCCATGGGAGGGGGGACCCATGTTTCCTTTTCGGGCTAAGCCCGGCTGGGCTCCATGGGAAAAAGCCCAGCCACCAGATGCTCGCCGTCGTGCCCCCCCTCCAGGCTTGGCTCCATAATTGGGCCCCGGTGACCCGCGTCCGGGCGAGGGAATGCCAAGTCCAATATTTTTACTCATCATTGGGGTCTTCGGGCTGCGCTTTGTCTGCCTTGGGGACCAATCTGTCTTGGGTGACCCTACCAGGGGCATGAAGCCCCAGACAGCACAGCTCCTAGGATCATTGGGGCACTCAAACCCCTCCACCATGATAAGGTGGCAGCCCAAGGAGAGGATAAATAACTGAATATTATAGAATCTATATAATTACACAGCCCTAGAAAGATGACTGGAGTCTGTTTGCTATGAACTAAATGCACAAAGATATTAATACTGTTGTTATATCAACATTGATATCATTTTCACCACATCCACTTTGTTGAACATATATCATCATATGTATATGAGCCTGGTTTCTATGGAGACATAGCAGCTCTGCTTCTGTTCTTTGTCAGGTGTGAACCGAGCCGTGGATCTGTGTGCAGCACCAGGCAGCTGGAGTCAGGCTCTCAGTCGCAAACTCAGGTCTCCTTCCACTGTTTTCTACATCTTTAGAAAACTGTCCAAGATTTCAAACCTGCAATAAACGCTAGAAGTTTTTGCTGATCCTGCCTAGATTCTTCTATTCTTTCCAATGCAGAGACAGAGAGGAGGAGGTGAAGATTGTTGCAGTGGACCTGCAGGCCATGGCTCCTCTTCCAGGAGTCACTCAGATACAGGGAGACATCACTAAGGTGCTCAACAAGCCCACAAAGAATCAATGGATTACTTCTCGGGGTGCACCGATTGCAGTTTTTGCTGATATGGTTTTTGTGATCTGAAATGTCATTTAATACAGCAAGAAAGTTACTGAGGTGAGGGGAGCATGCTGTTACTCATACTCATGTCTTCCTTCCTCCAGGTGTCCACAGCTCAAGAGATAATCCGTCACTTCGAGGGGCAGCCAGCCAACCTGGTGGTGTGTGATGGAGCTCCAGATGGTCAGGTCCTCATTCTCCCGCCTGTCCTCTTTACTGTCGTCTTCTGAATTTCCTTCCTGTTTTGTCTCCATAGTAACTGGACTCCATGATGTGGATGAGTATATCCAGGCTCAGCTCCTATTAGCTGTGAGTACAGAGGTGTTGTCCTTTGTGAGGTTTGGTGGTGTGACACTGACATCTGTGTGTTTTCCAGGCTCTGAACATCACCACTCACGTCCTGACACCTGGAGGAACTTTTGTAGCAAAGGTTGGATCACTCTGTCTTTCTCCAAGACTTCCTAAATTCACACCTGTCTACCGTGAACAAAACAGCTGCTTGTCTAATCAGTTTGAATTTTAAAGTCTAAATTCACAAACACAGAAAACTTGCTAAGCCAAGTGCACTCAGGTGAGCCACTGTGGTTTTGTATTAAAACATGTTAAGTTAACAGGAAATGTAAAATATTAGTGGGTACTTATTATGTCACTAGAAGGTATTGCCGAAAATTCCTAAACCCACAGCTACAGAATCTTACAAACTAATCAAAAATATACAATAAATAAAACAATTATCAATTATTTGCACTTCTTTTAAATCCAAATTAAGTCAGCATTTAGAGGTTCAAAAAACACGGTGTAATGCTGATCACATATGCAACCAGCCCATGGCATAAATGAACTAAGCAGCTGCTTAAGGCCCTCCAGGTCTTCAGGGCCCCTAAATGCTGGCATTTTAACACAGACCACAGATATAGAAATGTAATATTTGTTTATTAAGATAATCAATGCTGCTAAATTTAATTTAATGGTTCCAGCATACATAAATTAAAATGTTATACATTGTTTAACAGTTACATGTACAATTTATATATATATATATATATATATATATATATATATATATATATATATATATATATATATATATATATATATATATATTAAGTACGGTATATGTACAGTATATACATATACAGTGTATTGCAAAAGTGAGTACACTTCTCACATTTCTGCTGATATTTAAGTATAAATTCTCATGATAAAATGACACTTTGACACAACGAAAAATAATCTGTGTGCAGCTTATATAACAGTGTAAATTTGTTCTTCCCTCTAAATAACTATATGCAGCCATTAATGCCTAACGTCAAAATAAGAAGACTTTGCCTTCCTAGTTTGTGTGCAATTTTACAACTTTGTTGAGAACAAAAATGTCCACCTGCTCTATGAACTGCTATATGATCTTTGTTCTGCTTTTTAGGAAATGTCCAAGTTAAGTCCTGATCACAGTGATCAGATGTTTTATTTTATTTTTTACTTTTTAAACAAGTAATTTTGGGTAGATGGGGAATATTTCTAATAAGTTTTTGACATGTTGAAGCTTCACTTTTGTGTTGCATTCCATTTTATACTCTTGCTTTCGTGAACGTAAAAGTACCTTTAACTTATGTTTAAAACATTTCCTGCATTATGAGAGGCTGGGGCTGTACTTTTATTAAAAATGGTAATACGGCCTGCTTGCTCTGATTTTAACTGGCTCTGAGAAGGGTTTGCAGAATCCAATTTTCTTCCTGTCGAGAGCGATTATTATTTATTTATTTACATGAGGAGCAGAGGGGATCTTTGTGGAAGAGCATTAAAATGAGCTTCTATTATAAACCAAACAAAAATCTTTTGACTGTCCCATTTTAAACTAGCTTTAGCATCTCCCATGAACAATTTAGCATGGCTAGTGCTACTAATCCAACCTACTGTGTGTGTTTTCAGTAGAAAATGCAGAGCAAACCTTAAAGGCTGCCAGAGTTTCCAAACCCAACATGTTCCATGACTGACGACATGAAAGCTCAAATGATTGTGGCTGGCAATCATTGGCTGACTGGAAATACTTTTTTTTGCTTGCTTGTTTTGAGGATTTTCTTTTTTTTTCAAGTCACTAATGTTGGTGTGAAATATTATTTATTTCTTCACGTGTTAGAGGTTCCACTTGTGTGATGCAGTTTTGATTGGAATAAATCAAGCTGATAGACTTGATTTAAACAAGTAACATGTAAACAGTGATGTGTCTGTCCCCGTCTTGTTTCAGATCTTTAGAGGTAAAGATGTAACTCTACTTTACTCTCAGCTGAAGATCTTCTTCAGCAGTGTGACTTGTGCCAAGCCTCGCAGCAGTAGAAACTCCAGCATTGGTAAGCCATCACCAGTTGGGACCAATCACAGAGCACCTTCAGCTGGAAACCTCTCCCTCTTTTTTGTTGGGTGAATTTTAAGGCTGCAGGCTGTTGAAATAAATAGATGATCTACTGTGTTTTATTCCTCTTTTTTTCTCTCTTTTCCCCATTGATCCAAAGTGTGTTGTTGTTTGTGCAGAGGCCTTCGTGGTTTGCCAGAATTATTCTCCCCCAGAGGGTTATATCCCCAACATGTCCAACCCTCTGCTGGACCAGTCATATGGTAACTATAAAGCCTTTGACGCAGCAGCGTCACAGCAGTGCTACAGGGGATCATTTACTTGAACACATCTTTGTGCATGAGAGTGAATATGAGAAATAAAATTGGTCACATTTTGTCTAAAACTGACTGAATTATCTATTGCATCTGGTTGAAGCTCCTGGCATGACATCAGTGATCAGTGCAGGTTCCATATCTAGTACCTTGCAGATCGACTCTTACTCAGAAGTTCAAGAATACCATATTACTTGTATTTGTGTGTCTTTAGTCTGGTTTCTGCTCTCTGTCCTTCAGATGTGGACTTCAACCAGCTGGAAGGACCAAACCGTGTCATTGTTCCCTTCCTAGCATGTGGAGACCTTAGCGCCTTTGATTCGGACAGAACCTATCCCCTACAGGTGAGGAGTGGCTTGATGAGATCTGGTGCATTCATCTTTCACTACAACCACACTAATCTTCCAGACAGGAGAAAAATGTACTGAAGTTCTCGGTTATCCTTTCATGTGTATCTAATGCAGACTATTTTCACAGTAATAATGTGAATCTGGAAGATTATGGATGTTCTGGTCACAGATATGAGTTGTTAAAGGACAGACATTTGCTAATGGTCTGTTGCAGTCCAACACTTTTCCTGTGAACATCCTTGTAAACTAGGAGAGCACATTAATTATCGGCCTAATAACAGGAAGTTATGACGTCTCCTTGTCAGTCCGATATCATATTAGCACCGATAACATATTCAGTGGTGTGGTGTTTTATTTTTTGATTTTTTTCAATCAAGGGCTCCTGAATGAGACCTGTGTAGAGTCCAAGTGGCATTGATCTAATTGGAGAAAACTGTAAATAAATCATTTTAAAATTACCTCATGTCAGAAAACGACTGAGTTGTAATTTTAATAATAGTTAAACATATAATATATTAATTACCCCAGCGTGTTACGCGCAAATACCAAAAATATAAACGGAACAACTGGTAATTTCCAACACCATGTGAATGAAGCACGGCTCATGAGTAAACGGAGAACATGGCGGTTGTAGTTTGGAGTTTCTCTAAACTTTTAGAGGAAGAAATTCCTGCTCTAGTTGTACTGACTTGTCCAATAGATGGTCCTGATCAGCATAATAATCTAAAGAATGTCTTTTTCTTTTTGATTCTTTTCTTTGTGCAGCTTGATGCTAGTAAAGAGTATGAGTACATTCCCCCCACGCAGCCACCTATCCGGCCTCCATATGAGCAGGCTTGCCACTTTCGCAAACACAACTTGCTGTCCAGAGAGGATGCTCCTCCCGTCAGTTCCACCCAGAGCCGAGAAGAACAGGAACCATAAGCCAAGACCTCATGACCTTTAAGTAGTGCTAGTGGGAAAAGGCCCTGGACATCCTGCAGATCATAATCTGTTAAGTCTTCCTGGTTCCCCAAGCAGTAGGATGTGTTTTAATGAGTTGACATCTGAAAAATAAAGGCTATTTATAATAATGATGCTGCTTTTTACTCAAGAACTTTTTCAGAGGAAAATGTGGGAGATCTGAATGCTGCAAGTCAATAACTCAAAGCAATTTGCTGGATTTCCAGAGATGGAGAAGGTTTTTTTTTTTAACAGATTTAAATAATGAACTGAACTTGACTGCATTGTTTTGATAACTAGGATCAACCAGAATGTATGTATGATTGGATTGAATTGTCTTTTTTGTAGAGTGCCTTGAGATTACATGAATTGGTGCTATGTAAACTGAATTGCATTGAGTAGATATTGCAGCAAAATTCATTGTTGAGTTTAAATATGCTTAGTAGTTCCAATAATAATCCAGACGTCTTATTTGTGAGATGAATAATCAAGCAGTAGACAAGACTTCTTTGTCTGCCGTGTCTGTTAGTTCCCTGATTCAGTTTTTTTCAAGTGCACTTTCAGTTTAAGTAGCAGAGTTAGGACAGTGTTAACCACAGTAGTACTATTAGGATCACAGGAACAGTGTTTACATTTCAGAGATGTAATGGGCACAAAATCACAGTACAGAAGGAGATTAAGAGGAAAGAAGAGTAAGAGAGAAGATTAATTATGCCTTTAATTGGTAAACATTTTTAGTTTTCTACTAGTTACAGAATGTTGTGGGTGGTAGTGATGGCAGTTACTTTATAAAAGTAACCTTAACCAGATTACTGGTTACTCCTTGAAAAGTAACTTAGTTATTTTACTGATTACTTGATTTGGAAAGTAACTAAGTTAGATTACAAGTTACTGTATTAATTGCTTTCAGCAGCTGCTGACAACAACCTTCTGTCACCTCAATATAAAAATTATATTGAGCTTTGCCAATACTGACTTAATTGCAAGTTATTTTATAAAGGTAACATTAACGATGTATCTCCACTTGTAAGGTTGAACTGAAGGGGAGACTTGTTTGGTTACAACAGTCCAAAAAAAAAGAAAAAAAAGTAACTTTTGCTTGTTTTGCATGTGATGTCAGTAATTACACTGGTGGGTGGGGGCCCATCTAAAATGATTCTATCCAAGGCCCTGGCAAAAGTACCAGGTGGCCTGAACTCATCTTCCCATGATTTTTCTCCTTGTCCTCTATGTTGGCAGGATTTTTTGCTTAATCAAAGAGGAAAATTGCATGTGAATGTCTTATATATTTTAAAGGGGCGTCTCTATGGAGGAGTCTAGCATTCCCTCTTGTGTGCTCAGTTCATGTTAACTGGAATGTGGTTGGATTTATGATTATGCACAGTTTCAGACATCTGGGTTATTTTTTTGCTTTCACATATTTGTAAACATACAGTCTTTGTACATAAGTGCAAAGGAGATTTATATGTTTCTATGTTTTTATGATCGAATTCCAATGCCACTTACGCCATCTAGTGTTCGCCGGTGGTAATGTGTCTGTGGGAGGAGACTAAAATCTGCGTGTCGGATCCACTAAAAAAATAATGTTAGGAGTTTAGAGGCTGTGCTGGGTGCTGGTGTGGAGCAGACGCCGCTGGTGACCAACTGACCCCTCAAACCCACAAGGAAACACGAATAAAGCAGCAGACCAGAGCGCGAGGGCCTGCAGCCGGAGGGGTGAGCTTCCAGCACGCGCGCGACGTGGACAGCTTGTTTTTAAAAGTAGCTGACCTTTACTGTGAGCTTTTAAGTCCTAGGTTGGCTTATAAATTAGGAAAAACACTTTTTTCAGTTTTACAGAAAAAACCCGTCAATTCCTTGTTAATTATTTTTTATTTTCATTAACAGTTTAAAACAGGAGTTAAATTAGTTTAAACCAAACGGCATATCAGCACAAAATCATTATAACACCGGTCTAGTGTGGGTTGGAAAGTCAATGATTTGGGCTTTACCTGCGTTTCTCTGCAGACCAAACTACTGTGTACTAGTCACGTGTGTATTCTGTCCAACCAGCAGTGACGCCACTGATCCAAGGTTATGCCATAATTATGTAAGAAAATAAAGCAGCAAATGCTACTTTCTAGTCTAATTGTAGAAGAACATAGCTCTAGTCTACATAGACTAGTCGGTCTAGTCTATGTAGACTAGTAGATCTCTAAAACTCTAAAGGAACTGCAGGATTATGACACCAATGTCTAAAGTTTCATATGAAAAGCCTAAATGAAATCATATGAAAGGGTTCTGACAGCGTAGAATAAGTTTTGGTTCACACTGCAAGGCGTGGTTAAAATTAGTGATGCGACTTTATCATTTTTTTAAATCACGTTAATTGCAGGGTCTGTAATTAGTGAATCACAGTTTAATTAGAAACCACATATTGACCAAATAAGCAACGTTTCAATTCAAAACCACTTTTTGCTCCTAAATTATTGAATAGACAACTGAGCTCAGCAGCAAATATATTTAATGTTTTTAATCTGTTATTCAGGTTCTTCAATCATCAGATTGATGCTGTCAATTTCAAGAATCCTTGATCACTTAAATATTAGCATTGGGGATATTTGTGCTGCTGCAACATGTTTAGCAATGAGGTACTACTTTAGACTTGAATAGCCTCACTGAGAGGCTAACTCCTTTTAGCACAACTCAATTAAAAAAAAAAAGTCTTTTCCAGTGTCCCATCAGATCAATTTTTGAAGCAAAAATTAAACTCCAGTGGGTCAAGAAAAGCTGCCCGCAAGGACAGTTTCACTTGTGTGGTAGATTTATGGGCATACCAGAAACATGTGAATACAAAGGCTCCAGCTTGGGATTTTGTAGGTAAAGAGAAAAAAAAGTGTTTAAAATGAATCAAAATTAGTGCTTTAAAATTATGGCTCTAGATCAAATCAAAATGAATCCAGTGTATATGTAGTGTCAGATCTTCTGTTTTCAATATTTTGTTAGAGGTTCAAGATGGATGAGAAACGTTGTTGTGTGACGCTGTCAGTCCAGCCCTCCAGAGGACTTGTGGATGAGAAATTTGTTATACTGGTCCAGAACAGCTTTCCCAGTTCCCTGTTGACCATCTACGCCCACCATCAGTGTGAAGACGGCTACAGCTGGCACGCATTCGCCCACTACACTTCTGATGCCACTGGTGCTGTGAACGGTGTGGGATCGTACCCCAGATGTCAGACACACAGCCATGTAACAAGAAATGCAGACAGTTTTTCATGTTTTTTTGCCTTCCACTTCACAGTTTCGGAAGATTGCAGTACAGGTGGGACTTACTCCGGTGTTGAAGCTATGGGTCTACTATGGAGCCTCAAGCCAGTTCCAGGCAGCAAACCAGGACTCAGGTTGGTGGGTCATGCAACTGCTGGCTGTCCACACAGATATCACTACCAGTATCTTTGCTGACTCTCCGCTTACCAACAGGATGAGGAAGAAGAATGTCCAGGCCCCCATGGTGGTCACCATATCTGTCTACAGCGGTCACCTGACAGAGGGCTTTGAGGATCAGGTCCCGCTGGCTGGTGTAGAAGTGGAGCGGTGGTACATGGCTCCTGGTGTCCGGAGGATCCCAGTCACAGAGGATGGACTCACTGCAACCCTCTTCCTGCCTTCAGGTAGGGCTAGAACCAGTCTAGATGGATTAGAACCAGTCTAGATGGACTAGAACCAGTCTAGATGGATTAGAACCAGTCTAGATGGATTAGAACCAGTCTAGATGGACTAGAACCAGTCTAGATGGACTAGAACCAGTCTAGATGGATTAGAACCAGTCTAGATGGACTAGAACCAGTCTAGATGGATTAGAACCAGTCTAGATGGATTAGAACCAGTCTAGATGGACTAGAACCAGTCTAGATGGACTAGAACCAGTCTAGATGGACTAGAACCAGTCTAGATGGATTAGAACCAGTCTAGATGGACTAGAACCAGTCTAGATGGACTAGAACCAGTCTAGATGGACTAGAAGCAGGATAGTTGGCAACAAAAGTATTCACACCTCTTGAAGTTTTTCCTCTCATTAATGCAGCTGCAAACTTTGATGTATTGAGATGAAAGTGAAAATTGGAAATTAGCTTGTAATGAAGTGGTGGATGGAAAAGGAAAAATAGACTTTAGAAATGTTTGTGTGTGTGCCCTATTTATTCAATAATGCTAAATAAATTCCAGTGCTGGCAGGTGGCTGCAGAAGTCATTTAATCACCAAGCAGAGTTCAGCTGTGTGTCATCTAACCGTAGTAGAAATGCAGATGTTCTGTTCTTGGCTCTCTGCTTAACCACAGTGGGAACCATTATCCACACACAGAGCAAACATTTAAATTCCTTTAGTTTGGTGTGATGGAAGAGTTAATAATTCGAGCCTTTTACAAACAATTAACCAGAACAAAACCTTGTAACAGATGGCAGTAAAGTTTTTTTCTGCAGAAAATCCCTGCTGTACCTGACCCTCAAATATTACCACAGAAATATAAACACTGACAGAATCGAAGTTGGATTTTTTAATATTTTTATACATATAGACAACAACCTCACCTAAATAAAATATATCTCCAAAAAACTAAATGGCAAACTTCTGTCTCTATTACTGTGTGTCTAATATGAGAAATCTTATACATTGGACCTTCTATTATGACCACCTTGACCATCCCAACTGAGTTACGCTGGACTTTTGTCCACACAATAATCTTTCTATTATGGCCTTTGTGGGCTTTGCTTTGCCTATACATTCTATTGGATCATTTCAACACAGTGTAATGAAGCATTCAGTAAAAATATCAGCTGTCCTATTTTTAATGACTCCTGGATCATAGCTTTGAAACTAGTTTACTCATCCTCACTTTGTTCTTGGCATTAGTTAATCCAGCTTAAGGTAATTCATTGGATTCAGATCTTCAAGGCTAAGTTGTCTTCCATCTACCCGACTGTTAGTCCTACTAACTTTGATCGGGTAGATGCATAAACCTACTGTTATGTATCAGATGTAACCTTACAGAGGCCTCGCTTTATGTTTTTTTTTATGTTCTCTTTTCACTAACAACTGGAAGAAAATTTCTGGCATGCTATCTTATGTATGTATTCAATGTCAAACTAGAACCAAACCCATTAGCATATGGATCTATTTCAGTCAGTTAAGGTTTCTATAGGTTTTGAATTGCTTTTGGCTAGTCATGCAATCCTACTCAAATGGAAGGATTCCTCTCTTCCATCTCAGTTACAGTGCTTGCAAGATATTATAAATTGTCTTAAACTTGAAAAATTCAGATATTCACTTAAACCTTCTGTTGATGCATTTTAAAAGCATTTCCTGCTCTTGTACAGTTGAAACTTGCAGCAGTGGAAGTGCAGTGCTACACAAGGAAGGTCTCTTGTTGGACAGAACTGACATCATTATAGTGATGTGGGGTGCACAGTTATTTTCTTGCTTTATATTTGTATCTCTTCACTTTGTTTGTAGGACTAAAACCGTTTGTAACAGTATTTTCCCCTTTTTTAAAATTCTGTCAATGTGCAAAAAATATGTGAAAATTCAATAAAAATGTTTTTGATTAAAAAAAAAAAAGAAAACAAATGTAAGAACTGTTTTTGTTGATCTGACTTATTTAAAGGACCTGGACCTTTTCCTGGTCTCCTGGACCTGTGGGGCGGTGGAGGTCAGTTGGTGGAATACCGTGCAGCTTTGCTGGCCTCACATGGCATTGCCTCAATGGCAATTGACTACCTGACATGTAAATACACCATGGAAACAGGAAAGATTGTGGAGCAGGACTACTTTGAGGTAAATGTAAAGGACATATGTGGATATGAAACCAATGGCAACATGAGCATCATAAGGACACTCATCCGTGAAGCTGGTATTCAACTGTAGTGCTTTGTAGAGTTGGAGTTTGGGGCAACACAGGAAGTGGGCCCGCAAAAATAAAAGTCATCAACTGACTAATTGCGGGTTACAACCGTCAAATGAAAGTGGCGGCTACAAGGATCCAGTGCAGCCATCATGCAGCTTTCACTGCCATTACAAGAAACAAAGAACTCAAAAGAGAGAGCTTAGCTGAAAAATTACAAATAGCACCCAAACTGGCTTCTCTCAATACCCCATCAATATTGTGTGACAAAGCAAAAAGGTTCTCATTTGATGGAGCAAAGTGTACAGATTGGGATTACCCCTAGCTAAAGTTATTCTGATAGGTTTTTACAGTTCCTGATGACATGATGGGGTTTAAAGAACATGATGTTGATGGAATAGCAGGATTGTGCTCAATTTATAACTGCTGATTGCTAAACAAAGTTATGATACCAAAACTTTGTTTAGTCTACAAACAAAGTCTATATAGTCTATAAACTTAGTCTATAAAATCACTTACGCCATTCCCACCAGTAACTTAGTGTGCTTAAGATCACCAATTGGACCACTAACAGAGGCTTGGGCATTTATTGCATCATTTATCGTGATAAATCTTTTATCACAATAAGATGGTGATTTATCGTAATTGTGATAAATTCCAACTAAGGATGCTTAAAACCCTGTAAAAAATATCCATATTGTAGAGATCATTATTTTTACTTTTTTTTTTTTCAATAAACAAAACAATTACCATAAAATTCAAAATATGATTAAATGCTGGTACTGTGTGTGCGTTTTAGTGAAACATGTCCCACTTCTTCTTTGTCGTAAAGACTATTAGAAATAGAAATATTATTTTCAAGAGCAGTATTTGTGTTCGTGTGGCTAAGGTTGCTGTTATGCAGTCATAGCCATACAGCTACCTAAAGAGTAATACACAATTCCTATCACTTTTATTGTTATCACAATAGTACTGCAAAACATTTTGATAAAACGTTTTGTCCATATTGCCCACCCCACTAAAGCCATTTAAGATAAGTGCCTAGACACTGGAAGGGTGGATAAAATTAAGCTCTGGCAATAGTTCATGGTCACAAGGTAATTGCAACACTTCTGGTATTCATTAAGCTGTGACTCAAAGGTCACTCTGTTTCTAGCAGTTTGCAATACAATGGTGGAGCAGCTGCAGCTTGTAAACCCTGTCAACCTTAAACATCTAAACCAGGGGTGGGCACTCCTGGTCCTCGAGGGCCGGTGTCCTGCAACTTTTAGATGCATCTCTACTTCAACACACCTGAGTCAAATAATGAGGTCGTTAACAGGACTCTGGAGAACTTGACTGCACTTAGGAGGAGATTCAGCTGTTGGATTCAGGTGTGTTGGACCAGGGAGACATCTAAGAGTTGCAGGACACCGGCCCTCGAGGACCAGGAGTGCCCACCCCTGATCTAAACTGTATTTTAAAACTGGCAACCTCTCAGACAATAGAATACAAGTGTTAAACACGTTTTGAAGAGAAAAGCATGAATTTCTGCTTTCAAACTGGATATGTAAGCACAAGAATTAAAAGTTTTGAGAACAAAAGACATGAAATCCTGCTTTCAGACTGAAAGTGTGCTCTCTTGAATTATGGCAGAAAAATTCTCCCATAGATTTTTGCTTTAAAAAGGCGCTGTGTGCTTCAAAAATCCATAATAAAGGTTCTGGTAAAAAAAAATGTTATATCATAAAAAAGTTCATTTTAAAATAATAATTCCATTCAAAAGGTAAAATTCGTATATTAAATTCCTTCATTACATACAGACCAGGGGTCTCAAACTCAATTTACCCGGGGGCCGCTGGAGGTAGAGTCTGGGTGAGGCTGGGCTGCATTCACACACACGGTCTCCTCAGCCGAACCTTTCTGATTGCCTATTATCATATTTGGCCGTAGTTAGGCGCTGTAACAGCCGTAATTGTGTAGTGTCTCTTTAAGATACTCTAGTATTGCTAATGATGTCAGAAGTATGCGCCACGGCTTCTCTGTAGAGAGCGTGGGAGAAACGTGCTAGACGGACATGTTAGCTCCCTAACTTTTTAGTTACGGGTTGTTTGGACGCTGCTCAATTTTCATGTCTGATAATATAGCAGCCATTCAACCGGCTTTGTAAGGTTGGTGAAGAGCGTATTTATTAAAGGACAACACTGGGGAATTCCCAGTACCAGTGTGGTTGTGAGTTTTTGACCGTCCTGACGAATCTGCCGCCTCCTCTCCTCCCTTAAACACAACCCAAGCGTTACAGCGCCTAACCTTAATTACGTTACACTGATCAGCAACTTCCAGGTCTAGACTGGATGCTGAAGCACGTGAAGCGGGAGCGGCCGCGGAAATTGCGCATGTACCGCATGCAAATAATGACAAATAGAAAATGCAAATAGGCCGGCCGATGTCCCGCCCCCGAGAGCAATATAGTCCACCGTGATTGGTAAGTTCGTTCAGCTCCGCACACAACACTGAAAAGTGCCAATTATATCAAACTCGCGGGCCGCACTAACATTAAACTTTCATATTAAGGCGGGGGCCACAAACTATCGTCCCGAGGGCCGCAGTTGGCCCGCGGGCCACGAGTTTGAGACCCCTGATACAGACTGATATGTTTCAAGTATTTATTTCATCATTTATCATGATAAATGATGAAATGGTTTTTGTTTTTTGTCCTCCCCTCCAGAGGGTCTTTTGTGGCTCTAGTGTCCCTTATATGATCGTAGGCTGACAAGAAAGGGGGAAGGAGAGGGGGGGGACATGCGGCAAATGTCGCCGGGTCCGGGAATCGAATCCACGACGGCCGAGTCGAGGACTCAAGGCCTCCAAACGTGGGTCGCGCTATCCACTACGCCACCACAGCATGCCTGATTAAATGTTTTATAATTATTACTGTCAACAAATGAAAACTAATTCAATATCTTAGAAAATTAGAATATTGTGAAAAGGTTCAGTATTGAAGAGCCCTGGTGCCACACACTAATCAGCTAATTAACTCAAAACCAGATGATGATGGCATAGGTGCTTTGAAGAAGTAACTTTAATCGAATTAGTGGTTACTCCTTGACAAAGTAACTTAGTTTGATTTCTGATTACTTGATTTGGAAAGTAACTAAGTTAGATTACAAGTTGCTATTTTAGTTGCTTTCAGCAGCTGCTAACAACAACCCTCTGCCACCTGTGAAAATTAGATTGAGCTTTGCCAATACTTACTTAATTGCAAGTTATTTTATAATGGTTACATCAACATTATAAAATAATTCACTGGTTCGCCCAGGAAGCCAAACAGGTTAAGACTGCCTCTGTTACCAGGCGGTTCGCACCACTGCTGACGGAACCTGGGCTGAGAGGCTGTGAATAGAAGTTACTGCAGAACCTCAACTGCTATAGGAAGACTCGGCCCATAGCTCACAAAATATCACATAAACATTACCAAAAATACTGTACCAATAAATTGAGCCACAGCATAAAGCCAAATATGCGACGATTAAGTAAATCGTGATCTGCAGCTCTCGCTGGAGCGGTTTGCAGCCGAGTGCGAAGCGGCCGTGATGAGAATCGGTGCCTCCAAATCCGAGGCCATGGTCTTGAGCTGGAAAAGGGTAGAGTGCCTTCTTCGGGGCGGGGGATGTCATGGTAACACAATAATCAAACTACCAAGATGATTAGTTACACTTTTACAAAGTAAACTTCCTAATTAAATGCTAAATGTAAAATTAATTTTTTTAATTTTATCTCTGCTGAACCCATTAAGTAAAATTGAATGCAATTTATTCAGAATTGCTATTCTGAATAAATTAATGCTGAAGTTTTAGACCTATTGTCTGTGTTACAATTCAAACATTGCACACTGGTCTGAGCTGTAACACGCTTTTCTCCTGCAGATGGCTTACAAATTCCTCCAGAAGCACCCGAAGGTCCTCGGCAGTAGAATCGCCATGTTGGGTCTCTCCCTGGGCACCAGTGTCATCCTGAAAATGGCTGTGCATTCTCAAATTATGAAGGTTTGATTTAGGCCCTGTACTCATGGAGACAAGTACATTACATGTTTGTAAATTATCCTGTCCGCATGACGGGATGCAGTGCCACAGAAAATGCTGCAGTAGGCATTCCGGGCTATTCGGTGGTACTGCCACAGAAATACACAAAAAACACCAAATGTTGAGATGTTTATTTGTGAGAGTGAGGCACTGCGTGATGATCTACACCAGTGGTCCCCAACCACCGGGCCGCGGACCAATTGGTACCGGGCCGCGCAAGAAATAATGAACTACTTCCGGATGTTTTATTTTGAAAATCCTAAACCGGATTTTACCTGTTGCGTCTTTCGCGTCAAAATTGAGCCAACTTGCAGCAGAATGAGTAACAAAACAACATCAGAGTACTGCGCGCACCCCCCCTCGGTCCGCAGCAAAATTGCGAAGGGCTGACCGGTCCGCGCGACTACAAAGGTTGGGGACCGCTGATCTACACGACACGTGATCATGCAAGCGCATGACCGCATAAAATGAGGTCATGCGGTCATGAAAACATAACATGTTTTAAATGTGTCCACTCTGGAACACGGTTTTAAAAATAATCATTTCTGGACTCCCAAGATGGGAAATCCGTGTGAACACAACCTAAAGGACAAAAAACTATAACCTATAACACCTAAAATTGTCTTTGTGTCGATGAGGTCTTGGATGATTTGATTGAATTTTGTACATCAGAGAAGAAAACGTCTCTGAAATCAAAACCAGTTCAGATTCTTTCATATACAATTGTTCAGTTCAGTTACCTCCACAAAAGTCTGTTTCCAACTCAATCCACAACAGCAAAGTTCAGATAGTTATGGAGTTTCTGTTTGCATGATTAAAAGAGACATTTTAAATATACGACAGCACTGGGAACAACAGTAGAGATTCTGGTTTCTGTCGGTTTCTCATCTGATCTACATCTGTTTGTCTAAAAATGTGTTTATGTTCTCCAGCTCAGCTGTGCCGTGTGTGTTAGTGGGAGTCATGTGCAGCCAATGGATGGATTCTTGAAGGAGATGGTGGATCGCTACAAGTAAGTTCATGAGTTTCCAGTCAGTGGCTGAAATTCTGCCTAAAGGCTTCAAATTGATTAACTGAGACGAGAACAAATTAATCAGAAATATTTGTTTTCATCATAGTTATCACAACACGTCATTTAAATGACGACCTTCTTTGTTCAATAAAGAAACTGGGGGAGTGATCGCTTTACCAAAGATAATAAGGTGGTCTGGCGAGATCTCCTGCTGCCCATCCCCACTGACCTCTCCCTCAAAGTGGATGTGAGTAACTTTCCCACATTCAGCTTTAAGTGTACTAATTATTTTAGTTCTAATTGATATATCTCATCTTTAAGAATTTAACTAGGGATGCAACAATCCACTTTTTTCACTTCCATTACAGATACCAATATGTGAGGTTTAGTATCGGCTGATATCGATATCACAGAAAAACGGCGCTGAATTTACTTACGTTTCTTTTTTTTAAGGCACAGATAAATGTGCTGAATTGCAAATTTATGTAATAACTCTGCACCAGTACTGCAAGCTTAAATACAGCGTGCTTGTTCAAACATGTAGAAACAACAAAACTTTAATTTGTTCAGTCATTGCAACTAGAAGTATAACGTCCAATGTGAAATAAATAGATACTGAAGCTGACAAAAACATTAGGTTGACTATCTTGGTCAAACATGTAAAAAAAAATAAACTGCAACAAACCTTATTTCAATTTTTTTCATAAAATGGAATTAGGAATTCTAACTATAATGTGATAACTCATGATGTTGCTCAGAGTACGAAGAATAGAATTAGTCTGAATAGATCTGGATCAGACACATTGTCACTAATGTCCAATCTGGATTTTTTTTTTTTGGTCAATATTAGGACCATCTCTACACTTAACTTTTAGTTAATAAATAAAATTTGAGTTGATGCACAAGCTGCGCAAACATTAAACCAAAAATTCAAGCAAGCTCTTATCCACAATCTGTGGACAGAGACCTCTTGTGAATTTCTATTTGTAACTAATGTTGCTACGCGACTGCTGCACCTCTCCCCTCCCCTCCCCTCCAGCTCCCTTCACTGGAAGGTTACCACTTTTTTCAGTCCAAAGCTTACTAGAAAAGAACTGTTCCCTTTGAATAACATGTGGCTAACTCCTGGAGGGCTTTTTGCCCCCAAAAAACAAGAAATGAAGTTAAAAACTCAAGTTTGTCTTTGACCAGGTGGGAAAACTCCAGTGTCCACTGATGCTGATTGTTGGTGAGGATGATCAGAACTGGTGCCCCCATGAGTCTGCAATGGATGTGAGTTTCCAAATATTAAAAAGTTCTTGACTGAAACTAAAGCACATGTGTCAAACTCTAGAACCTGGAGCCAAATCTGGCCCTCCATCATTTTTTATGTAGCCTGTGGGAGAACACATAAATAGAGCCTTCAAGATAACAGTTGTGTGCTTAAACATGATTTTATCAATCAAATCAAAGCAGTTTTGTCTGTATACTGCCAAGGTACGTCAATGTGAAAAGATGCTCAATATTACTTCATCTTAAATAATCAAATGCAGAGACAGGTATTTATGCATATTTTAACAGTTTGTTAAAGTGTCATTTATCTCATTCTGAAAACATAACCCCTGTCAAGAGCCAAGAGACAGCTAACTGTGGGGATGAGTGGAGGTAGAGAGATGAGCAACAAACCACAATCAAACACAAAGATTGCTCCATATTGTAGCCATGGTAACACAACAATCAAACTATCAAGATGATTCTTTGCACTTTTACAAAGTAAACTTCCTAATTAAATCCTAAATGTACAATTTATTTTTTTTAAATGTGCTAACAGAAAAGATATGTAGACTTAACCTGTCTGAGCCTTTTTTAATCTTTAAATCAGTGTGCAGCCAAGTTGCTGTGGAACTTAAACCAACAGATATTATTAGTGTTTATTTAGTAAAATAGCAGCAGATTTGCTTATTTCATAACTGTTTAAAAAGGCTCAGATCAGCACAGACCTCCAGCTCTGTCAGCAGCAGAAACCCCTCAACAGCAACTTTATACCTACCAGGGAAAACATAGACTACATTTGCTTTGCATTGCCCTCACATGACAACAATGATATAGTATGATCAGATTAACTATTAGATTCTTAATTAATATGGGTTGTTGCTATGTTGTTGCACATTGTTTTAAGATATTGTTCAATCTGCCTCTTTTTAACTTTGAGCCCCTGGCCCTCCAAAGGTCTCTGCACGGCCCTGATGTTCTATGACTTTGTATTTTTGTGGTTTTATGATGTAAAGCACCATGAACTGCTTTGTTGCTGTAATGTGCTATACGAATAAATTAGATTTGATTTTTAAGATTAAATGTGATCTGCTTTGCTGCGACATCAAGTGTCACTAATTGAAACTAACATGTAAATAAATTTAAAAAGTGTAAAACATAAAATTGCCTGACATGTAGCCTTTTGGATGGTTTGTTCTGTTTTTCAGATGAAGGGGATGATGGAACGAGCAGGAAACAACCATCTACTGACTCTCTTGTCGTACCCAAACGCAGGTCACTTGATCGAACCACCATACATGCCTCATACCAGAGTGAGTAACTACAGAGATGTGCTGTCACAACAGAAAAGTAGGTTTGACTTCTCATTCCAAACTCACTCTGCTTCTCTGTCTCTGTGCTTTCGCTGCCATTGAACTGATGGCTGCCTTTACTGTTTGCAGGGATGGTTCTGTGGGGAGGACAGACCCTGGAACATTCTCGGGCTCAGGAGGACGCCTGGAGGAAACTGTTGGTCTTTCTGAGGAAGAATCTGTACAGCGGAGTGAAGAGTGGATCTTTGTCACTTTCCAACCTTTAACTAATGACCAGCGGTTGTTGAATTGAACAGTTGAACCACATGACTTCTTCTCTGGCAGACAATGGAGATTGCTTTAGGAGCTAAATGGAGGCTCAAGTGAAAAAGCTTTTGATTGTTGAGTATTATTTACCTAAACTGCCTTAACTCTCCTGGGCATGGAGTTCACCATGGTAACTAATGCTGGCCATACAAAATATTGACACTTAAGAAACTTTCACTAAGGGGTGTACTCACATTTGTTGCCAGTAGTTTAGACATTAATGGCTGTATATAGAGTTATTTTGAGGGAAGAATAAATTTACACTGTTATATAAGCTGCACACAGACGACTTTTCATTGTGTTAAAGTGTCATTTTGTCAGTATTGTCCCATGAGAAGATATACTGAAATATTTGCATTAATGTGAGGGGTGTACTCACTTTTGTGATTATCTATCTCTCTCCCCCACCTCCCCCCAGTTTGGCCAATTAAACTACTCCTCCTCTCCCAGATTAAATCTAGCACAGAAGATGTTAGAGGTGCTGATGTTTTAGCAACAAAAGGGGCCAATAAGTCAAATTCTGCTCCAGGCCTCATACATCCTTGGATGAGCCTCATCCAAGGATGTATATCCTGCATGATATACATTCTTGTATAGGATCCTTGTATCATCCTTGTACAGGATGTATATCCTGTGGGATATACAGTACAGACCAAACTTTTGGTCTGAACTGTACATGCTGCGATTCTGTGATTTAGCTATGGGACATCCTGTGATTTAGCTCACCCTGCAGGATGAGCTAAATCCGCTGCACTGCGCAGAAATGCACAACAAATGGGAGATTTAATTCAATTCTGCTAATTATAATTATATAATAAGTGTCACAAATCTGTGCAGCAGCCATCTAAATTGTGAAGCCCGAGGATGAGCGCTTTGCGCTGCACTCTGACAGCAAACGCAGGGGCTGTAACATAAAATGTCGATGGTGGGGCAAATGTCCCATATTGACTCCTCCCAAATGTCTTCATAAAAATCCTCCCAAATGTCCCATATTAATTCCCCAAATGTCCCATTATAAATCCTCCCAAATTTCCCCATGTTAAGTCCACCCATATTTCCCAAAGTAAGTTCTTCCCAAATTTCCCATATTAAATCCTCCTGGATGTCCCGATTTCACCTGATGGCTATAATTGGAACTACACCTAACCTGGGCCACGAAGAATCATTTTAGGTATTTTTTAGGTTAACTTTGCCTTCTTTGGGGGGCTGTCACAGGGTCACTGTGGGTGTTAAAAATCGGGGACCCTGGGCATATGGGTAACGAGGGATGGCTCTTTCAGGGTACTCCGGCCCCATGACCCTGTGACCTATGGTTAGCCACCCAGGATTTTTCAAAGTTGGCCATTTTTTGCTTCTTGATGGCAAAATTTAGAGCCGGATCCTCCAAATTTCCCAGTCCTCTCCAATGTCTCCCCATCGTTTCTCCGTTCCCAAGTCATTGAACTCGAGTGAAATCATGTTGCCCAGCATAATTCGATATCAGAGGGACTGTAGGTGCAGCAGGCACCTTTTCTGTTTCCTAAGTAGCCACTAGACTATTGGGGCCAGCGTAACTAAGTGCCTGCCATTAGGGGACCCATTGATGATCTCAGTTAGCATCGTGTGCTCGGTTCTCTGGAGTTCGGCCACTGGACTACTGGAGCCATGGTAACTGAAGTTCTTGCCATCTCTGAGGATGTCAATGCTCCCAGATGGCTGTTTTTGTTTTTTTTATTAAATATGTTCTAAGATAACATTTAGTCAGGTATAAAGCATACTTTTAATTAAGCTCATACTTCTGTAATAATCTGATCCTAGATGTGTTTTAATTTAGTTGTAAACAGAAAATCGACAACAAAAAGGCTTGAGAGCATCAGATTGTGTCTAATTAATTTATATAATGTGTTTCACTTATCCACTGACTTTGTGAAATAACTGAACTTTTATTGACTGCATTTTGGACCATACAGGAAAATAAATGCATATTTGGCGCCACCTAGGGAAAAAACAAACCGACCCAGTGTGTGTTGCTGGATGTAACCTTTTTTACCCTTTAACATAAAGCACTTGCAGGAGGAGAAATAACTTAGGACATTTTATTCACTTTGAAGGTTTTTATTTTAAAAAAACAGGTTTATGTCAATATCTACAGTATCACAACTTGTTTAATTCACCTTTTTGACCCATTCCTCTGCTTGAAGCTTCTTCTGCTGCTCCACCTGCTTTTTACAAGGGCACTAGCCCAGGGCGACACACTTGTTTTTGGAGGTGGAAAGAGGCGAAAGATTTTTATATGAATGCAGATTTTGCAACCATTCTCACAGGGCTCTATCAGATTAGCTGTGTTAATATTTAAGGATTTTTAGGTACATAAACAATACTCAAGTATTTGAAAATTATGACGCTGTTCTTGGGGAACAACATGGAGCTACGTCCCAGCGGACGTATTAAACACGCTGTGCGTCAATTTTTACCCGCTGATCTATAAGACCAACTATTAATATGGACACCAAAACTGGAGCCAACATCCTTCTAAACATGGCTGTGTGTTCGCAAAGACTTCAGGTTCAAACTCCAAATCAGATGCAGTGAAATGTATTTGATCGGTTTCCTGAAGGAAAGAGCAAATGGTTCTTTAACTCCCACTTCCTGTTGGTAGGCAGGGCTATCCAGCTGTCACTCGCCAGCAAACAATAATAAGGCTGAGATTTCTTTACGAGATCCTAAAACACGTCACGGACTGAGAGCTTCGTCAGTAACTTCTTTTGCAATTAGCTCCAGATTTTTTTAAAAGCACTGGTTTAATCCATTGCTACTACTTCAACATACTTCAAACCAAACCATTCAAGTAAAACTCAAAGCAAACATTAACTCTTTGACTTGTGGGTCGTGTCCATCTAGAACATTCTCAGTTTCTCACCAGTACAAGGATCCTGATCACGACGCTCAGGACAAAACACCAGACCTGGAACTAAAAGGCAGATTTCAGCCATGATTTGTAAAGTGAGACGATTGATCCAAAAAAAAAAAAAAAAGCCTTCTGTTAGTTCTGCAGCTGTGTTTTTGTTTTCTTTTATTGTTTGTTTGTTTTTTTTGGCAAGTGTCTCCATGATTTTTACATGGTTTGCATCCAAGAGGAAGATGTGAAACTTTTCCCTGCTCCTTCCCCGTGTTGGGAAAACATGCAGGACTAAACAAGCTACTTACTCATCGTTATTAGTTCCACCAAAACAGGCAGAGTCAAAGCGGTCCACGTTCATCCACCTGTTCTGTGGCTGGGTTTGGGTCCAGCTTGGGCTACTTGGAGGCAGGTTCGCCCTCTGACCTCATGCTGAAGGGCTCCAGCCGCTCGCTCTCCGGCAGCATGTTGTTGAGACGCTCCATGAGCGGCACCGTCTGGTCAATCCCCATCTGGATGCGCCGCAGGATCATGGACATCTCGTTGACCTTCTGGATCTGCTCGGCGTACTTGGCGTAGCGCTTCTGGCGCTCCTGCATTATGCTGAACAAGGCTTCCACAGACAAGTCCATCTGAAAGGGCAAAAAGAAAAAGAAGAAAAAGACGGTAGACAGTTTGTACCGGGGGGATAGTATATAACTCTTCTCTGGTTTGGTCTCGTTGAAATTCGAACCTCTTTGATCCTCTTGACGAGAGCGTTCTGGTCGAAAGCCACGGCTTCAGCGCACTGGTGCAGGTGGTCTTGGTATCGGATGCAGAGCTGCAGAACCTGGGCCGGGTCCAGCCTCTCCAGACAGACGGTGCTCGGGGACGTCTGACCGCTCAGGACTCCTATGGAGAGACAAACACAAAACGAAAGATCTGCCGAGGCATTTTGGAGCCAAGAAAAGCTTGTGGATCAGAACGAAAATGAAAAGTTTGAGATATTCTTTTATAATCTATACCTCCAAAAAGTGGCCTTAATAACAATATTTAGGTGAGTCCTGAAGATATTTGGTTGCCTTACGTTTTATTTTCACTACAAAACCACAACATCTTACCAAGTATTTTTGGTCTAGTTTCTAGTCTAGTACACTTGAAATAAGACAAAACTAACTTACTAGTGCAAAATCTATTAAAAATCTGCTGCTGTTGCATCAGCCTTGCAGACCTCTCAGGTCTTCTGGTTCTGAATCCCCAGAACATGGAAAAGCAGCATTCAGGTTCTATGCAACACAAATCTGGAACAAACTTCCATAAAACTGTAAAGCGACTGAAACACTGAGTTCCTTTAAATCAAGACACCCCCCGCCCCCACATGTCTAGACGATGGCATTTGACAAAATGTAATATTTATTGATTGTTTCATAATTGGTGTCTGTATAATGTTTTTATGGAGTAAAGCACTTTGAACTGCTTCGTTTCTGAAAAGTGCTACACAAATAAAGTTGATTTCACTTAAAGTGAACCGACACTTTTTGGATTTTTACGAGCAAAGCGATGCTTGGATCATCGACCTCCTGCTCAAAAGTTATGCACTTAAAACCACTTTCAATTAATTTGATTTTCTGGTGAAAATATTCAACGGTTATAAATACTTTTGTGAAGCATAGAATGTTCTGGTTCCTTTCTGTTCTAAGTCTTAACTAGTTCTTCCACCAGATTAGATACACAAAGCATGTCTACTGCTTGGCTCTCGCTCAGAGACGTCCAAACTTTTTATCATATGGACTAAAATTGTTACGTTGAAAGTCTTTGAGGGCCACAACATAGGATTATTGTAATTTTTTTTGTCATAAAACTTTTCCTGTCTATTCTTAGAAAAATAGTAGAATATGGGTCAGTATTCTTTGAAAACTTTTGCTGTGTTTAGTTTTTGGTTTATTATGACTAAATAAAATGCAGGTTTGGATGGATCCAGGTCTGATTTTGAGTCAAAGCTGATGAACATACTCGAATAAAAAAACAAAGTGCAAAGCGTGATCACTAAAAAAACGAGTACTTTGTGTTCAACCTATGTATTTTCCACCTGAAAAGTCAGTGGAAAAAAAACAAAAAAAGCACAACAAATATGTACCATAAATCGTATATATATATATATATATATGTATATACGATTTAAGAATAGTACATATATGTGTCATTCTTAAATGGTTGTGGGGCCACAAAAAAAATCTAGGAGTCAAAAATGGCCCCCGTGCCACACTTTGAGCCCCCCTACCCTAGCTTGTAACCTTCATGAGACAGACGTCCTACTCGCTAGCGGTGCCTCGTACCTTTCAGAAGCGGCTGGAACGTGGGGATCTCTTGGAGCTTGATCACATCGGGGTCGTTGTGGATATTTCTCAGCGACTGAGTCCCCTGAGCCACAACCACGATGTCATCCATTTTTGCCTTCTGTCTGGCCGGGGATGGCACCGCTGAAATGACATCAAAGAGTCAGAGATGAACTCCACCTTAGCACAGCTTCTCCACAAGACAACTGCAAACCAGAACTTATACTGTAGCACACAAACTTTTATTTAACAGATATTTCTTAGGTAAAACAGGTGATCTTACCAGATGTGCTGTGATCGGAGTGTTTATGTTCCGCATCTCCACTCTGTTCGTTTCCCATGGTAACAACACCTGAATGCAAACTTCCCCTTCTCCTCAGAGCCAGGTATCAGTCGTTGTCTTTTCAAGCAACCCAGAGCTTGAAAACGTGATAGGATTTTAAAGAACTACAAAATCAGATTCATCATGTCTCAACAGCTGAGATCTGTCCTGCGGCAGCAACAAAATGTTTCTTAATTACTAAAGATCTATAATTAAAATGTGGAGGAGTAAATACCATTTTTTATGTTCCGTTCGTCAAAAACAACAAGACTTCTCCCGATGATCTGCCTACTTCCGTAAATATTAAGCCCGGAAGCACCGCTTGGTTCTTTGCTGCCCTCTGCTGCTGCGGAGGGAAAGAACTAGTTGAAATAAAAAAGGATCTCTTCACCTATAAATCTTGCAGTTTTTCTGTTTAGTAAATGTCAAATAACACAAATAATAACATTAATAAATAAGCTTACTGCTTTATCTCCCACATTATAAAATGATTCAATCATTAACACAGAAATATATCAGCATATTTTTTAAATATATTTTTAATAAACAGGAGTCATGCTTACAGGATAACTAAATGCAAAACATTACAAACATGGAAAGTTGTTTGTTTTTTTTTCAATAAAAATAATATAAAAAACCTTTTGTTTTTTTTAAAACTGTATTTAAACCTGAACTCTTTCCTGAACTTCCTGTCATGTTACTGACTATAGACGACAGAATTGGACCCAGAAGCAGTTCTTACAGCGGGTCGATCAACGGTGAAGATCGACCCGCTATTTAAGTTTACCACTCAAGAAACTGTGAACTAACACGTTTTAGTAAAAACAAAACTAGCAACAGAAAAACAGCTGTCACCATTTCGCAATAACAAAGTGAAACTATAAGAACATGTTTTTTTGTAAACCGAGTTGAACAGCAAACTAATGATTTCGTTCATGAAGGAATTTCCGGGCAACAGGACTCCGACCCTCTGTCTGCTCGGGACTCCTTGTCCGTTTCGTTGTCGCTCTCCTCTTCAGCCAGAGGGTAAGGACGCAGGTCCAGGGTCAGAACGCGGCTGAACATGAAACCATCCAACTGGAGAAAGGAGGGGAAAAAACCCATCAGTGCGGACGTATTTCTACTGAATAAACAACGTGGAAAATGTGCCCCACGTCAGAGTAGACTCCCAAGAGGGCGTCAGCTTTGGAGAAGAACTCCTCCTTCAGGGAGATGACGATGATCTGCATGTTCTCTCTGGACTCCTCTCTGATGAAGCTCGTCACCTGGAGGCAAATCACAACACGGTATTCAAGTTGAAAAAAACCTTTTACCAACTAATGTATCAGCAGCTGAAGCCCAACAGCCAGCGTCCCGCCTGCAGCGGACATGGAGGACGGATCCGGACATTACTGGTGATAAACAAAAATAAATTAATGGCTTGATAAAGTCATTTATGTGCTAAATATCGAATCCAATAAATATGAACGTTCCCAGCGTTTTGGATTACACAGCATGACATAAATACAGTATTTATCGTTTTCGACAGTACGAATTTTAGCATAATCACTATTATTTGATTTTCCATTTTATTTACAATCGCATTATCGGCTTCCTTTATTTCCTCATTTTTTCATATTGTGTATTTAATATGATTTTTTAATTTACTGTTACATTTTGTTTCATTATTTATTATTTTTTCCTCTCATTAAACTATTTTTTATTTTATTACAATTTCGTTTTTACCCGATATTGTCAGGATCTGTTCCTTATCTGTGTTTATTTTGAGTTTCTGTGTCTCTTAGTCTCCGTATTGTATTGTCTCCCCTTGATTGTTCCCAGGTGTTTCTTGTCTCTTTGATTACCCTCTGTGTATTTAACCCCACCTGTGTTCTCTGTTCCTTGTCGTGTTTGTCTAGTTTCCAGTTGTCGCCTGTTGTGATCATTGCTCTCTGCTTCTCTGTGTTCTGGACTTTTGGATTTGCATCTTATTAAATCATCTGCTTTATCGTTACCTGGGTTTGCTGCCTCTGCCTCACCGCCACTCACACCACAAAACCTGACAGATATTAAAAATATTTATTTACTGTTTGTTTAATTGACTGTCATTTCTTATTTCATTATTTTTCTTTCTTCTTCCCATGTTCTGGATTTACTATTTTTAGTGACTCTTTTCATTCCAAACATTCCTATCTTTTTTTCTTCCCATATTCTGTAAGTATTTAATACTTTTTTAGTTTTACTACTTTGACTTCTTATTTTTTCATCATATTCTATATCTAATTACTACTTTTTAAATTTACTGTCCCTTTTTTAAAATTATTCATTGGTTTATTTCCTCCTCTAACATTTCCTCTCTGCATTTTTACACTGCTGCTTTCTAATTTGCTTGTTTATTTGCAGATTTATAAAATTAAATATTTAAACTAATATTGTTGAAAATGATAAACAAATATACACTGTTACTTTGTACCGGCAAATAATTTCGGAAAGTTCTTGTTTTATTTTTTGAATGCAATCGTTAACATAAATGACTTCATGAAGCTATTTATTTATTTCTGCTTATTGCTGTTTTTGTCCAGATGCGTTCACCATAGCAACAAGGTTTGCACCTTGCCGATGTTGGTGTTGTCCAGAGCTGCGTCCACCTCATCCAAGATGAAGAAAGGAGCTGGACGGAAGCTAAAGGAAGAGGCACAAGACTTGATTCATTAATGATGGACAGAAAAATAACAATAATAATAACAATTACACTTTGCAAATGATTTCTTTGAACCTGGTAACCCGGGTTACCTGTGTATTGCAAACAGCAGAGCGAGAGCGGCGATGGCCTTTTCTCCACCAGACAGATTGTCCATGGACATGAAGCGCTTCCCTGGAGCCACACAGTTGTAGTTGATGCCACCTAAATATGGCTCCTCTGGGTTTTCGGCACTCAGAATGGCCTTGTGACACCATGGGAAATGTTCATGTAAAGATCAAATTCAGACATGGTAATTTAAGAACAGACCAACAGTGTAATAATGGGGGAAAAAAACAGCAAATAAGACGTTTCTGGTTGCTGTTTTTCTACAAAGAAATTGTGAGCAGTGAAAAAGATGGCCGACTTGTTTGTGTGTCTGCAGTGGTTTTGTGTTTTTTTTTTTTTTAGTTTTTTTTACACCCCCTGCAGTCCTCAGAGGGGGTTTGTATGGAGTGCTCTCACCTGGGCACTCCCGTTTCTGCATATCCGTTTGTAGATCTGATCGATGACGAGCAACACGTGCTCAAAGCACTGACTGAAGAGGTGGAACCGCTGAGCTTTGACCTGCTCAAACTCCTGGTTGCACCTCCTGGCTGCTCTGGTGCTGGCGTCAAAGGCTGAGTGCGGAAGAGAAAGTCCAAGTTTAGCACCCATTTATCGCCTGTCAGAGTAAAACTAAACATGCATTTAGAAACAATAGTTTCTAAATAATATGTAATATGTGAACATCGTCCGGTTTGCTAATCCAAATAAAAAGGATGTAGCCTTACTTTACACTTGGCACTGTAGCAATAACAGTTTGATAAATAAGTTACAGAACCAATGCAGCCCAACTACACGGCAGTGTCTGCTCTGATAACGATGCCAAATGGTCAAAAGTAAAAGTAGCAGTGACAGCTGGATCTATTTTCTTATTGACTGGGTAATTAAACATCAAGCTTTCATTCCCAGACAGCTAGATGACTCCTATATTTAAAAAATGTATATATTAATTAAATGAGTTTGCCATTTATAAAGATGTAATTTTTAGAAAATCTGGATTTTTTTCCCCTGCTAATAAACTCATAGAAGGCATAGAAATTTTTGAGAATATTTTTTTTTTGATTAGTCATTTCCTTTAAAGAAGAGAAAGAGAGGAAAAAATCAAATAAAGACGGTTTAGTTATGAAAAAATTAGAAATTTTATGTTAACGCATAAGGCAATGACTTCATCTAAATCTCATTGTACATATACTGTATAGTGACAAACATTAAATTCTATTCTATTCATGGCTAAAGTAAGGTATGCAGTCTGACACAGCAGGACACTGTGAAAGCTACATATCTGAACCCAAAACACACACATAGCTGAGACAGGAAGTGCATCAAAAGCAACACACACACTCTGAAGATGTGATGACTTGACGCTCCACTGATTCTGCATGACATCTTCACCTTTAGACACGTTTTTAAACACGCTAACATGTATCGAAAGATAAGAAATAAGTAGTCACAAAATAGTTCCAAGTGAAGACCGCAACTGGTCACAATATAAATGTTACTTTAACTTGGCTGGGATGGTTATTTGAATTTTTTTCCCCCCAAATGTGTTTATGTTTTAAAGTACAGCAGGTTTTAAAGTATAGAAGGCAGTTGTTGTGTAACGTTAAGCCAAATCTGAACTGGAAAACTATCTGAATATCTCAACAGAAAGTGTAGCCTTAATACATTTTCACAAAGTGCTTCTTTCAGCTCCCTACAGTTGAACAGACTTTTCTTTTTCTTTTTTTGGGATTGGTTTAGATTCTTGGGAGATATTATGTTATCAATACTGTCAATACCTTCGTGCTAGAAGGTAAAACTGAAGAGCAAAGACACAAAACGACAGGAAAATGAAAGCACCTTCAGTCACTCCCTGCAACTTGTCCTTCACCTCCCTCATTTTCTCCAGAGCTTTCAGGTTAGGCGGAGTGGTGCGATGCAGCACTTCTTCCAGAGAGGAGACCGATTCCTTCAGCTTCTCCATATGCGCCTCCAGCTGCTCCTCATCACGCAGATGCTGTCAATAAATACAGTCATTACAAGCACACTGAACGTTAAACTGAACTTGAGTGGAAAAATAATTCAGCTGCTGTCTCACCCAGCTGAAGTTTAGTTGACTGAGGTTATTACAGTCAACTAAAACTGACCAAATCACAAAAACTGAAATTGAGAAAACATTTTTGTTAACCGAAATACTAACTATTACTAACTGGAGCTATACTGTGAGTCTATAAAACTAAGTAAAACAAAATGAAATTATAGATACAATATCCTCCGTTTTCGTTTTTCTGGATCTACTAATTAGCCTTTTGTACTGCTGTGAAACTGATTCACCCCACAAACAGTTTACGTTAAGTCACAGCACTAGTAAACAAAATGGCAACAGCAAAAGTTAGGAGAAAACTCCAGAGTCAGTTGGTTGTTCTACAACAATCAAATACTTTTTTTTTTAAATGGCATCTTCTGTTATGTATTCATTACCCAATCCATGAATACATAGCCACAATACCATACTTTCATCTTTTTGAATTCTGCACCTAAAATGAACCAAGTATGAAAAAACTCAAACTAGCATAGCTAGTAAAAACTAAACAATATTTAGCTAATAGTAACTAAGAAAAACAATCAAACACTCGAAAAACTAACTAGAAATAACTGTATTAGACAAACCAATGAAATTAAACTATAGTGAAAAACCCTCTTCTCACCGTGAGCTCCTCTTCCAGCTCAGAATAATCAATAACAAACTGAGCTTCTCGTTCATAAATGTCCATCGTGGCTGTAGTACTTTCTGAATCCGTCATGAGCTGCAAAACGACAAATACAAGAGTTTGATATTATTCCAGTTTCATTCGGTAACCAGTCAAGTTACTGAAACAGAAGTCCCACCTGCACCTCGCTGATCTCGTTGAGGCTGCCTGACAGCATGGTGATCCGCAGGTCCTGGATTTTGCAGGCGAGCAGCATGTTGTGTCGAGCCATGCGCTTCTGCTCCAAAGCCGTCTCCGCGGACATGACCTCGCGCTGCAGCTTCGTCAGCTCCCTGAACGCACGCCACAGCAGAAAAGCACCGGGATGCTAACGATGCTCTCAAAAACACCAGCAGCAGTTTTCTGGATCATTAGACTATAAAAACATAAACTTGCAGGTTCCAGTAGTGTATAGATATTAGAATTTGCTCAAACATGCTTCAAATTCCACCTCGACCAAACCCTTTGTTACACCCGTCAACATGCTTCTTGTACAGTCTGGTGTAAAAACAGGCAAATGATTGATGGTGAAAATCATTAGCTTGTTTTTAACCTATCCTTGAAATTGTTGAAATCTTGTGTTTTAATTTTATTTGTGTGTTTTAAGGCAGTGGTCCCCAACCACCGGGCCGCGGATCAATTGGTACCGGGCCGCGGAAGAAATAATGAACTACTTCCGGATCTTTAATTTTGAAAATCCTAAACCGGTTACGTCTTGCGCGTCAAAATTGAGCCAACTTGCAGCAGAATGAGTGTTACCAATGAGTAACAAAACAACATCGGAGTACTGCGGCGTCCCCCCATCTGCCCCCCCCCCACCCCACCCCATTAGTGAAACTAATGGGGATCCTTAAATAAACAAATAATAATAATATAAAAGCTTGCAGCTGACTTTGAATTCTAAGACACATTTATTTATTTATTCATTTATAACATCAATGAGGATTGATTACAGACTGGGTCTGATTTTTGACTCATTAAAATGAGGTACTGTCTGTCAGAGTTCTGATCTGGCATAACTGAAACACCAGGGGGCGCCAGAGAGGCCACAGAAAATGGAGTGAGAGTGAGGAAAAATTAAAAATATAAAAACCTACCATTTTTTTCATCAGAAAATGTTCTGCATAAAGTCTAATCTGTTTTTTCAAGCATTATTATAAAACATAAGTTAGAATAATTATTTAGAAAGTTATTTGCCACGCTTCATCCTTCTGACTGGCTGTCAGTCAGATTTGTCAAAGTTGCTTTGCTCCTCATGCTAGCATAGCTTGGCCCGTTAGCATTGTTTGTGGGTCCCAACACAGAAGCTAATCCTGTTTGCGAACCTCTGGATTAAACCACTATGTATGAATTATAGTATTTTCTTTAAAGTTTGTAAAATTATTATTTACATTTTGTACCATCTCTGTGTTAAAATAAATAGAATTTATACGCTTGTACATGAAACTCGTAGATTTTGAAAAAGCTTATGAATTTAAAAGTTTGGAAGAAATTCCTTAAATATAGAATGAAACCTGGTAGTAAAATATCAGCAGCTGATCAGCAGGCTCAAAATATCCTATTATGATTTCATTCACACATTTTAGTGCAATTTTTATTCAATGTTTAACTACTTTTGGAAGTTAAGAAACCTTATATCCAAATTATTTTCTGGAGTAAAAACATACCTTTAAAAGAGACTGGAAACTTCAGCACGCCTGTGGACTATTTTAAAGTTTTAAAACAAAAAGACGACACAGCAGCTGTACAAATTGGTCTGTGTTTCTTAGCAGTGACGGGTTGCTTTAAATGGGATGAGAAAGGGTCGGTACTGGAGGGATCTTTACTTGTTTGTCTCCTGCAGATTTTGAGTTTTCTGGTTGAGCTCCGCTGTGACTGAGGCCACCTGGCTTTTTTTAAGGAGAAGCTCGTTCTTCATCTCCAGAAGCTTATTCTGACACTCCTCTACTGTCTCCAGGAGATTGTTCTCAACCTGCGGAAAAAATGGTGAAAGTTAGCTGAAAAAACAAGTAATAGACAAACAACACAAAGCTAAATGCTTGATATTATATATGGACAATAACACCAAAGGGGGGAAACCGAAGTTTGGGCTACTTGTTCCGCACATTTCCATAACAAAATGTGCGCAAAATTTGGTTTATTCTGCTCATGTTGAAAAAAATAAGAAACACATTAAAATTACGTGTGAAAAAGTTTGTTCATGCTTTAAGTTAGGCCTGTCACGATGGCAAATTTTGCTGAACGATTAATTGTCTCAAAAATTATTGCGATAAACAATAATATTGTTTGAAGACCTTTTTACACTGATTTAATGGAAATGACATAATAATCCATGCGATTTCTTGCCAAAGACAGATACACTTTATTTTCAAAAGAACACTAAACACTGGAACTGATAAACAGAATAAACAAAACAACCAAAAACAAAAATAAAATGGTCTCCATTAACAAAAAACACACTTGAAAAAAAAACCTAAACAACATAAAGTAAAAGTGGAAATAAATACTGCATTCAACCAAAAGAGTGCAGATTATGAAGTCTGTATATTATGTTGCCCTTCAGTAATAATTAGATTTAAATAGAGAAGATGGGCACATCGACTACCTGATGCAATAGTTCACACTACATGATTTTTTTGCTCCTATTTTTCCCCTTATGACAATCTTAGAACGTTGGTCTTTCTAAGATTGTGTGGTGTGTTACGGTAGATCATCGTTGCCGCTCCGATCTAAATCAGGGGTTTTCCCCTTCTGTGATCGTTAACGCAGCCTGTTGAATGTGACAGGTAGCCAATCAGAAAGCGCGGATTCTCCTCTGTGCTTTCTGAGGGGATATTATGGAGGGGAATCCCAAACAGCTGAAATGGCGCAACCCGAAGTCCAGCGGACATTGGAGATGATATGTGGAAACAGTGACGTGCGGTCAGGGGAGGCAGGTGAGGCACTGCCTCACCTGCCATCATGGAAAGAAAGAAAATATATAATCATAAAGTAATTTAAATTGTTATATTCATCCGGTGGTTTGTACTAAAAAATATTTATTTTTCATGTAGCTTCACCAATTTCGATTTTTATTTGTTCAAAATCGCTGAATTTTCTTATTTTCCCATTCAAATGCTTGGAAGCGATGCCGGTGAGGCAGCAGCGAGCTCTGCCTCACCTTGGATTGCGCAACCCCTGGCTCTGCGCTGGCTGCTAAGCGGAGAGAGCATGTTGCTGTAGTCAATAAAATGGTTTAAACAAATTTAATATGTGAACTTATTTCCAATAATTTAGCTTATGTATATAATGTACAGTGCTTTTTGTCACCAACTGTGTTTGTGTAACGTGTTTCGTGTAATGAGCGATTATAAACGGCAGAGAACAGGTTCGAGGTGAGGCAGGCAGTTCTCTTGCCTCATGGCAGGGGGCGCTCAAGATCCCAGACGTTCGTCTTGTTCACTCCTCAACTGCAGAGTAAGTGACAGCGAGCTAGGCTAAACGATTCGGGAAGCAAGTCAAGTGCAGCGATAGATTGATCTCCATTGAGACAGAGAGACTTTTAAAACTGAAGGAAGATAAGGAGGACTTCTATCGCAAAGTGACGGATGTTTTTGTGCAGAAGGAGCGACGCATGGACTTCATTTATAAGTAAAGGTAAGACAGTAATAACATTTATTTTGTTTTGTTTTTTAAGGAAATGTGTGTTTTGTGAGCTACAGTTTGTATGTGTAAGGATGCAGAAGTGAAACATAACTTGTAAACTGCTGTCAATCTATGCATCTATTTGCAAATCTGATTCTGATGACGTCAGTGCCTCACCAGCTATGAACCTCACCGCACGTCACTGTGTGGAAACAACATTAATGTTTATTCAACATGCAAAGAATATAGAAATGACAAGAGGAGGAGTTGGAGCGAAATTGCTACCGCAGTTGATAAACCCTGTAACTTTTCAGCTGTTCTTGTGACGTAAATAGGTTCTAATGATTTTCATTCAGTCAGGACTGACACTAGCCACATGCATTGCAGGTAGATTGTAGTAAAGCATTGATTAATGCCTGGTTTTAAATTTAGTTAACTGGACTTGTAGCCATTATTTTGTGCCCATTGTTGGACACCACACCGCAGGAACGAATCCGATCGAACCGTTATACCTAGGATTTCTGTCGGCTAATGTGTGATCTGTCAGGTTTTGAAAATGGGCCGACAATCGGCCGACAGCTCTAAAATCGTGTAGCGTGCGCTGGGCTTTACACTAAGGAAATCAGGAAGGAGGGTCAGTGAAGAGCACCGGAGTTGATTCTTTTTTTCATTCAGTGTCATCAACAGAAAGAGAAAAAGGCCGGAAGAGACGATAATGCCGATAATTAAAATGACGTCGATAGTTTTAATTTATCGTACGATACCGTTTATCGCGACAGGCCTACTTTAAGTCATTTAAAAACGTACCACGCCTTCATCATTCTACCACTTCCTGTTGCCTTATCCAGCTCTTCCTCTAGTAGTAACACCAGGTTATTGATCATGTGACTCATGTGATGCGAAAAATGTTTCCATTTTAGTACTGCAAAATACACTAATTTCAATAAACCACCTCATCATAGCGCAAAAACGTCTTATGGAAAAGGATTTTGTGAAACTGCCAGGCTTCCGTTAAGCGAATTCAACTTCGTAATTTGCGCAATTTTAAGGTCAATGGAAAAGCAGCAACTATTTACTCCTATTTCTCTTTGCTGCTACACAAAAGCTAGGAAAGTGAATCCACCTCTCTGCTTTCCACCGTGGCTTGCTCCTCCTTCCTGATGGTGTCTTCCATTTTGCTGAGCTTCTTCCTCTCCTGAGCCAGCTGCTCTGCTTCATATTCAAGCTGAGCGTTCAAGCGGGCCTGCTGACTTTCGAACTCCAGCCTTCGGGGAGAGATATGTGAATCTTGAATCCACAGTGTGAATGATCTTCAATACAAAAGGGCTCTTCAGAGGGGTGAACCAGGGGCCAAATTGAAATATTTAATGCAGTAAGATTTTTTTTTTTTAATTTCAGATCATCGACCAATTTTAATCTTAAAGAGTCAATTCAAAAAGAGTTTTTAAATGATTTCACTTATTAAAAAAGTATTTAAAGCAAAAGCTCCTTCAACATAAATGATTATAGAGCCCTTCATTCAACAACTGCCAACTATTTTCATTTCAGCCACTTTGACTTTGAAGTGTAATTTTTTCTGATAAACTGTCTAAACAGGTTATTTAGGGTTCTATCTTTGAGTTTCTGTGTGCATTTTAATATTTTCGTGTAAATGCTTCATCTCTACTCTTAAATTGACCTCTGACCTTGATGTGTTCTTTTAGCCTACTTCCTGTTGGAGAGGTTTTGTTTAAATGACTTCTGGATTGTATAGTTCCAACAGTAATTGGACTTGTGTTTGCTTGGTTAAAATCAATGAAAAGTGGGATAATGGGAGATATTTCATGACTAAAAATGAGGAAGACAATTACATTGACATATAAGATCAAGTTTGGCTGGATTTATACATTAAATTATTATTTTTAGACTGATTTTTATGTCTACTCCAGCTCTTATTGCCAGATTTTAACATTAATTTGATGAAAAACAGGAGAAACCTTTGAAGGGAGGAGTTCTTCTGTCTTATTTCTTCATAATTGTCACTAAACCTACCAGATTAGCCAGATTAAACTTCATACATACAACAATGTAAACACACATGTGTTTTACCGTTTCTTGTCGAGCTCCGCCTTCTGTTTTAAGTGTTCCTGCTCAAACTCTCTAATGGTTTCCACGCCGATCTTAGCGCAGAAGTCCGCAAACACCATGTCATCGATCTAAAAACACAACATCCACACATCCAGTTAAACAACTATGACATGATCCCAAGCACAATTACCTTCCCTACGCAAGCTATGAATAGGATAGAATAATAGAATAGAGCCAATCTCAGGAAGAATAGTTATGTGTGAAAAATTACAGATTTTCCATATTCAAAATCTTTGAAAGTAAATGCAGCTTGGGAAGCCAGAACTTCTATTTGAGATGTGATTGGCTGGCCTTTGCAAAATAGCCAATCCAGGAGCTGCACTTATTTTCCCTGGGGCTGATTGGCTGAACCCTCAAGAGTGGAAATAAGGAAGACTCTAGATGTTATCCCCTTAACTGGCAATACCAAAATCACCAAAAACGCCTGAAAAGGTGTGTGAACTATTAAAACAGGGAGTAAAAGTTTCTAAACGGAGTTTCAAAAGTTAGCAAATGTGAAAACCAGCAGTCCACTGTACACAAAACACAACTACAAATGAGGTAAAAAAAAAAAAATTTTAAAACTCGACCGAAACTAAAAACAAAGTCCTGTCAGTTCCTTGTATTCTTTTTCCAGTAGGGCTGAACCAATTCATCGCGATTAATCGATTGTTGAATTAATCCTCAACTTAGTAATTGATTAATCGTTAGACTCAAAAATGGGCACTTGCTGAAAACACATTCAGAGCAGTCATTGAGCCAAAACTGTACTATATATATATATATATATATATATATATATATATATATATATATATATATATATATATATATATATATAAAACAAAAAAAACAGGTTTTGGCCAAAAATTCTCAAGTGGAGTTTTATTTACTAAAGTAATGCTATGTTGTTGCATTTTAGGCAATAAAATGTTTATTTTCTCATTTAGGAAAGGAATCAAATTATTTGAATCTTTTAATGTATTTCTAGTACAGCATAAAATAAGTTTAAGTGTTTAAATAAATAAAAAAATCTATAGAGTGTGCCATTTTGTATACAATTAATCGTTAGTTGCACACTTAAAACCCAGTACTTCCAGAGTTAAGTAACCTAAAATGTTTTCTTTTATAAATGTAAATGTGTTTGTCTCAAAGCCGTGTACAGGTGTTGGAGAGGCTGCACCTGATCGATCTGTTCTCTAATCCTCTTCATCTCTGCATCTTTCGCTTTGAGATCCTCCTGCTGCATCTCGATCTGACACTCAAGGTTTGATAGTTCGCTCTCCAGACGGGAGATCTCCTGAAACCCGTCAGAGGCACAAAATTGACATCAACACGTTTGATCTGAAGTGACTGGAGAGGAGAATCTTTCAGCATCTCTATTCCAATTTTACAATTCTATAAGCTTCCACACTGTATCAAATCAGTTTATATCAAAACAAAAGTACATCTGTGCATAAAATTCTGTAAGTGTAACCAGAGTTAAGTTAGCTTAACTGTCTGCCTTTTACTTGAATAAAAAATATTAAAGAACTAGAAAATTCCTGAAGAAATTTAACTGGGGTCCTGCCAAAGTGTGCTGGTCGGTTTAGACACAGAGTTCTGATGCTAAAAATTAGCATCAATGCTAAGCTAAGCTAAAGAATTACACAGTAGCATGTGGAGAATCACAAGAATGTTGACTAACATGGACTTGCACCATTGAGTTTGTTAAAGTAAGTGTATCAGTTGAAATTAGCCAAAATGCTCATGTTAGCATGCATGCTGTGAGTAGCATGTGGGGTATCACTAGCATGTTGTCTTACATTCACTTCCTCCGTTGAGTATTCTAAACATACGTAGCTAATGTGTAAGAAATAGCTAAAATGCTTATGTTAGGGAAAAGGATCATAGTGGAAAGAAGTGAAATTCTAATATTCGTGCTAATGCTAATGCATTGCCTTGCTGAGCAAGGCAGCGCACTAACCTGAGAGGTAAAGATAATACAGGCTAATATTATTGCACCGCCTATGATTGTGCACTAACCAGAGGGGAGTATTAAGGCTTTTATTTTGACATTTTCAGTACGCTTCATTTTAAATGGCCACACTAATCCCATGTGTAACAATGGTTGGATACAATCAGTTATATAATGCCCAAATCACAAGTAATTCTAAAGGCCAGCTGATTTCTTCTCAGTAGTAACTAACAGTTCCACCATGTTGTAGTTCTGACATTCAGCTCAGACCTCATTTGTAGGCACTGAGTGTCCGCCATGTTGTAGTCCTAACCTTGAGTCGTTATAGTTCTAAAGAGCAGCTCAACTGTCATGTGAGTGAGACAAACAGGGAGAGACAGAATTCAATAGTTTGAAGTAGTTAGTTTTTCTGAAAGACCTGAGAGGAATATTCAGGCTTTTATTTTGAAATTTTCAGTAAGCTTCATTTTAAATTGCCACACTAACCCTGTGTGCAACAATGGTTGGATAAAATTAGTTATAAAATGCCCAAAACACAAGTAATTCTAAAGGCAGGTCATTCCTCCTCTGTAGTAACTGACAGTTCTGCCATGTTGTAGTTCTGCCATAGTTAGAACAATGATGCGTTTTTGTAGTCCTAATCAGCTGCTCTGCCCTGCTCTTTGTTTTGTTGCTATGGTAATGAAGCATGTCTGTCAGCTGTGAGTGAGACACACTCACAGCTGACAGAATTCTATCTGTTTGACTGAAAAAAGCAGTCCGAACAACTCCTTTTCGTTCGGGAGCCATGATACATATTCGAAAACTGTTTGAAGCGTATTAAAGGGCTATTTGTCGTCTCCGATAGTCCCGCGATTCATATCTCTACCTCACTCACATTGTTAACAGCGATGAGAGAAAGATAGTGTGTGCGGAGGTCTGAAATTTTTCAGAAATACATGGAAGTGAATCAGGGAGAGCGTCAGTTTACCCTGGCACATGATTTTGCCCTGAAGCACCTTGACAGAAAACCGTAAGCCCTAGCAAAATTTTGAAAACATTTTACCGGAGCAGGCATGCGTATCAATGTCATGACCAAGTTTGATGCCGATATTTGTGGGCGTGACAGCGATTTCAAAATTGTTTTGGGGTCAAAAATTCACTTCATTTCACACTCTAACGGAGCTGCAGTTGGTGTCAGTTACACTCTGCGTTTCGGCAGTTGGAAATTCTGCTCGTTTTTCGCTTTTTAAGTCGCCATCATAACTCTGAATACCACTACAAGTAATAGCTCCCCTCCTGGCATCGGGCCGCACATTTTGATACCACTTTTGTGGGTGGGCACGCAGCGGTACGAGCCGCATTAACGGCCGCGGAAAAATAATAAATAAAGAAGCGTTCTATTGGGTGTAGAACAATAGGCGCCTGCCATGCAATGCTTCGCATGTCAGTCACTGCTCTTCTTATGCATTGCTATGGGCAGGCCCCAATTATCCATAATAGACACGGTGGACGTGTAATGTGATATGCAGCACACTTGCAAATAGGAGCAGCAAAGGTGTACGACTTAATTTTAAAATCAATGTTTGAGCATTTTGAATTGATTCAGAATGATCTGGACTAGGAATTGCAATTCTCTATAGAATCCGTTTTTTTCTGCACCTCTAGAAGTGAACAAGAAGGTGAACAAACAGCAGATGTGTGTCCAGCTGTCAGATAAGAGACCTGACAGCAGCTCTGTGCTCCTACCGCTTGGCACTTGGGGATGGTTTTACTCCGGAGGATCTCCAGATCCATCCGGGTGTATTTCAGACGGGTCTGGGCTCCCTGAGACTCAGCCAAGATCTGATTTAAATTAGCCTCCTTCCTTTTCAGTCTCGACAAGTCCTGAAGAAGTAGTCAGATTAACGATAATTCTGAAGAGCAGCAGCAAGAGGAGACAAACGAGGTGAAAGCATTTCATTTGATTTATTTAGTCGACTGACGCGCATCTCGTTCATCAGCCGGTCCCTGTGTTCCTTCAGACGGCGCACGTCCTTCTCCTCCCAGCAGCGAGCTTTGGTGCGCAGGTCGCTGGAGCCTCCGGAGATAACGCCGGACGTTTTGAACAGCGTCCCATCCAGGGTGACCGTCTGCAGCCCATACCGGCGATTAGCACATATTCTTAAGGAACAGCGGCGACGCGTCATGAAACGAGCTCCGCGTCGGGCTTACTCTGACTCGGTCGGGTCTGTCGAAGGCCACGCCGCGGGCCTCTCTCATGGTCTCACACACCAAGGCGTTGCCGCAGACGTACTGCACCACTTTCCACAGCTGAGCGCTGCCGGCGTTCACCTGCACCACGTCCACCACCATCTTGACTCCTGGAATCTCCCTCAGGCGCTCGTTCAGGGGATTCACCTGAATGCCAGGGGGAGCGTGGGTCAGGGTTCATCTGCTTTTCCCACAGTCAAATTCAAACACTTGAAGCTTTTTCTCCTTTTACTTTAGAGATAAAAACAATAGAAAGGAACTAAAATTTTAGTCTGATTTAACTTTAGACAATGAGAAAACATGGTGTCTGTCGTTTTATTAGTTTTTCAAATTTAGGCTTTAATCAAACGTTATGTATCACTTTATTACAAAACTGTGCAGTCTGAATATCAATATCCAGGATCTGTAGTCCTAGAAATGTTCTTTAGTTGATAGAAGACTGACTTTATGTGACTCTAAAAGTTCAGTTCTGAGTCCATCACTTTGATAGCTCAACGGTGCAAAAACACAACATCTTACCAAGTATTTTGTTAAATTCTTAGTGTAAATATCTTAGTGTACTTGAAATAAGACAAAACTTACTCAAAAGTAACTTTTCAGCACAATATAGGAGCTTGTTTTATGTCAATAATTGCTTAATAGTAATGAAAATACTAATTATACGTTAAATAATCTGCCAGTGGAACTAGGACTGCACTAAATGTCTTGTTGCATTGCCAGATTATTGGCAGAAATCGAGGACTTTCCAACCCTTGAAACCTGGAAACTGAAGCATTTTCAGGAATTTCAAACAGCCGTACAAACGGCAACTTCTGTCACTTCGGTAAGCGCCAGAAGTGTGAGTTTCTGTACTACTGCTGTTGGCCTGTTTGTAGGGAAACGACGTGACGTACAAGCAGGTAGTCAACGGGCAGGAAGGTCTCAGGCTCGGCCCGCTGCTCCTTGAGGAAAGAGATGCAGTCGCGGGCGACCTTCTCAGACGACACTACGATAGCGTTCATGTATCTGCCGAACACTTTGGTCACGGCCAGCTGGTACTTCTTGTGGACTGGGCTGCATAGGTCGGACAGGCGCCCAAACTGAAACGGCACAAAGCGGTCAAATAGTTTGCGACAAACCGGACCACTGCGGGGTTTGTTTTACTGCCTTTGTGGTTTTGTTCTTACGACCGTCTGAGGGTAGAGTCTGTGGAGTTTCTCCAGCAGCTCCCGGCGCTGCTGCTGCCTCTTGCTCTCGTGGCTGTCCAGCCGAGCGCTCCTCAGCTCCTCCATCACCTGGTCCAACTCCTGCTTCACCTCCTCACCACGCTGGGTCACATGCTGAAGCTCTGCAGTCAGGCTCTGCTGCCGCTCATCAAGATCTTCAAGCGACTTCCTGGGTCAAAAGTTACTATGTTGCATTTTCCTTCTAGTTACATAAAATCAAACTTTCTCAGAATATGAAAAATGATTGAAATTCTGTTTTAGAGGCCAAATATATTTGACCTACTTGCATTTCTGGGTGTACTCCTCTAGTTTCTCTGCTCTACTCATGAATTCTTCCAGGTGAGTTTGATTGTTTCTGATGGCAACCTGCAAAATATGATGTTTCAGTCGAAGCACAGAGTATTTAACAGACATATTTCCCAGAGATTTATGACCATGCAGCTATCGTCAAAACATCATAGAGCTCTTACGACGTGGAAAAATAAAGCGCACCTCTATCTCCTTCTTTCTGCGCTGGTCAAAAACCACCTTTTCACTGTCTGCTCTCACTCCCCAGTGCAGCTTGTCGGCCTGCTGGCAGAGGACAGCGCCCTGCTTCTGGGCAAGCACCTTCAGCTCCTTGTACTGATGCAGCTGGAACACAGAACATGGTGGTTTTAGACTACATTATTATCACTGATAATAAGGATGATAATCATTATTATCACTCATTATCACTCCTGGATACCATCTCCAGTTCCACGATATCTGCAGGTTTCAGCAAGTCAAATTTAAGACCTTACTAGACCAATTCTGATGCCATCTTCAATGGAATTTAAGACAAAATAAACTACAAATATAGTTGGTGGTTGGGGATCTGGTCTGAGGTCTGTTTGTGGCTCTTGGCAGCACACTGCATGTCTCTCTAAAGCCTTATTTACCCCCATAATGCCAAGATTAAAACTTTTTCTTGCATCAAATGCACCTACCCTTATATGTGACCAGCAAGGAATTTGAAAAATATTAAACTTTTGTCGTTCCGTGTGTTGGGTTTCACTCTAAGTGGCTCTATTATCGTTTGTTCCTCCCCAATGATAGATGTAAAAAAGCTAGCGAGCAAGAGTATACTAGCAGCTAGTTAGCAACTGTGACATCATCAACTGTCTTGAGTCAAACTGAAATGAAGATGTATGCACACATCTTTTCAAACTTTTGCCTCATAGAAAATATTTTAGATATTAGATATAAAGATAGGTTTGTGAGTAGCGTAACAAAACCAAACCAACATTTTGGATTTAAACAATGAACTGGATAAGAACTGAGATGTATGCAAGCTTTGCTATGTGGAGGAGAAATATTGTGGAAACACAATTACCCACTGTTGTGGGTTGCCGAAGCCTTTTAACGAAACACGAGACGCAAACGCAGTCTGTGCCTCCCCAAGGCAAAGGCAACTCGAGAAGGGGTTTAAAACTCAAAATTCTACGCAAGTCCATAAACTAATGAAGGCTGATGCCACATTAATCTGCAAGGACATGAAGCTGTACGCTGTGGTTGAAAATGATGCTTTCAACTGTTTTATGAATGCAGGAATAGGGTTTTAGATTCTTGAAAAAAAAAGGTTGAAATGTTTTCTTGCAAATTAATGTAGTTATTTTTGAATTGTTTACATGGAAGTTATACAATAAATACATTTTCTTCATACATGTGTCTAAAGTTTCAAACCTTTCTTTTTCTAAAATTCTTTACTATTTGAAACTTAAAAGTGAATATTCCCAACATGACTTTATGAACGGTGTTTGCACACCAGCTCATGCATGGTTACCTGATCCTCATCCAGACTGATGTCTCTCCCCCTCGCCACTCCTTCCTGGGTCTGCTTCTCGTACCTCCTCCAGGCCCTCTGGAGCTCGGCCACTTCCTGCCGACCCTCCTCCAGCTGCTGCTCTTTGGCAGCCAGCGCCCGCCTCTTCTTCTTCACAGCTTCGCAGATCTCTTCGGCCTTCTTCACGTGATGGGACGTGTTCACCTTGGCTTTGATGTACTGCGACCTGGACTGAATCAGGACTTGCTCCTGACCGCTTCGCCACAAGGAAACAGCAGAGAAGATTAATCGTACGCAAAGACAAAACATGATTTTAATCAAAGCTGCAAAAAAAACAACTTTTTAATGCTGTCGGGACAAACACACCGGATCTCCTTCCCCATGTGCTGCACCTCTCTAGTGCGGCGTCCATGTTCTTTTTTGTGGGTTTTGACGCTCTGCTCCGCAGCACCTAACTCCCGGTTCATTTCCGCTGCGATCTCCTTCCTCCCTCTCAGGGTGTCACTGATGGCGTCGATGCCCTTCTCATTGTGATAAAGCTCAAAAAGACTCAGTTGCAGACGTTTCTCGTTCAGGTCATCCACCAACTCCTGGTATTTCTGGGCCTGAAATTTAGGATGTGCCAGTTAAGAGACCAATTATGAAGGAAAGATTTCCAATTTTTAGTGAAGAATTTGGGTGACATTATTCGAGAAAGCCACAACTCACCAGGTGTCAAGATACACATTTAGATTAAGAACAAAATTTATCTTTTCAGTCCCTTTTTTTTCTACTTTTACACTATAAAAATGTAGCTTCAGCTAGAAAAATTTATCTGGTTTCACCAACTCTAATTTCAGTTTTTACGACTTTTTTTAAAGACCTTTAAGTATGGAATTCAAGATGTGTGTCTCCACAGAAATGTACGAACTTTGTCCAGTCAACAGACAATAAATTTGCCAGTTGACACAAAACAAGCTAGCTAATTAGCTAGCAAGAGAATATTAGCACCTGGTTAGCAGTAGCCTCAACTGTCTTTAGTCAAAGAACGCAGTGAAGATGTCTGTTCTAACTTTTTGCCTGACAGAAAAGTCCCAAAAAATTGAAGACCCATGATTAGCATATTAATGGCCAACCTACTTTATTTAGTTTAAGTTATTTCAAGACTCTAATTTTAGACAAATTAATTTAAGATTCTTTTTAATGACACCCCGTAAATAAATGTAGCACAACTATACCATACAGGAAACTTATTTTGTTTTCAGGTTATTAGCTTGCAGGTGAAATAGTTGCTAATTTTACAAACTAAAAGTTATTCACCTCGACTTTTTCCAGGGACACCTGTTTCCGTTCCACAGTGGCCGATTTTTTCTTGTTGAAGTGAAACTGTGTGTCCTCCTTGGCCTTCATCAGAGCTTCTTTCTTCGTCTTATATTCTGCAGCATACTGCTTGGACTGACAGATGCACTCCAACATCTTAGTCCTCTCCTTTGGATCCTTCAAAGCTATGGCCTCCACCGCTCCCTACAGAGAAACATGGTTAATTACATCTTTACTTTCTCCACCATTTCTATTTCGTGCCACTTTTTGTCCCGTTTCTCTTAATTTAGCCTTTTACATATTCAGCTTTCAACTGTTACCATTCGTAAAGACGTATGTAATGATTAGACCATTAAAATATCACTATCCTGAATTAGGTCAGGGATGAAAATTCAATGTTTGGAAAAAAAAAAAGAAAAAGAATGAAATTACAATGTTAGAACATCTTAACATCTTACCTGGAACACCACACAGTTCTGAGCTTTGGTCACGATGCCAATCTTTTCAAGCTCCTCGATGTATTTAGCATGCGAAACATGAGATCCATTAATATGATATGCAGAAGAGTCCCCTGGAAATATGAAAAAACCAAGTGAAGGATACTTTATGGCACTCTTATCTATCCATAACGATGAAGGGGGCAGGACGTGTGCAATCTCAGAAGTGTACAAAATGTAACTGTTTATCAAAAGCAAAACGGGTTTAATCAAAGCCATTCAGGACTAAAATTTCTTTTTTTTTTTTAGATAAAGTGTAAGGTTGAATCAAAATTAAGATCTTTTTTCTGTCCAAATAAATCGTTTAGCAGTGCTAACAAACCCTCTCAATAGTTATATAAGGAAAATGATCAGATACAAATTAAACTCATATCACCTGGTCATGTTGTTAACAGGAAGTGGAACTGATCAAAAACTTTAGTCATCACAATTGTTTATCAAAAATCTATAAAACAGTGCTCATTAGTTAGTCAAATGTAGCTATGCTATTTTTAAAATGTGCTTTTTTCATAATAAAATTTGACAGTCCTTAGGAGTTGTATTTTGTTTTTATTCATTCAACTGGGCATTATACCACACTTTAAATTTCTCTTTTTTTGGTCACTGAAATAAAAATCCCAAGTTTTAGTGTGTCACTTTACTTTTACCTGCTGTTCTTTGTGGGTTAATTTATACAGTTACTGTGCATTACCTATGATGGAGAAGAACTGGAAGAGTGTCTTTTACACCTATTCTATTCTTTATAAAATGACTGTTCTGTTATGGGCACTTTCCGAAAAGTGTCAGCACTAATGCAATTTCTTTGAACGAAACGTCCTGTTCAGAATGCCTAAATTGACTTACTGCACTAACCTGTTATTGTACGAGAAAAGACCGTCTCTATCTCGTCGTCATTCAAGAAGCGCAGCGCCACACGCGCGGTGTCGGACACCGGTTTACCGACGTGGGCTCCGTGGACCAGGTCCCGCAGGTGCTTCACCCGGAGAGAGGCGACCCTCTCGCCTATGGCGAAGCTCAGGGCATCCATCACATTGGATTTACCTATAAGCGTTTTTACATACTTAAAACAATTACAATATCTCAATAACATAATAGTACACAGCCAAAATGGCCACCGAGTAACATTAGAAAAGAATAAAAAGAATGGTCGGTTAACAAGTTCCGCTAGCATATTTATTACCTCTCTAAATTATATTCGGAGTTCTTTCAACTCCAAGGCTCTAATTTGGTTATATGTTATCTTCATACTTAGTGCATTAACATCACGTCTTATCATAATAAACTGAGCAGGTCAACATAAAACTTAACACAAGATCAACATCAGTTTAAACAAGCTAGCAGTTTGCTAGCTGACGCAGTTTGTACCTTGCTAGCTAACAAGAAGGTTAGCAAAGTATTTAAAGGCTCACTTACCGGATCCATTTGTGCCTATAATACAATTAAATCGCATAAAAGGTCCAATGACTTGCTTCCCACGCCACGACTTGAAGTTTTCGATATCAATTTGTTTGAGATAACCCATGTTGGTCCACGATGCATCCAGCTGCGCAACAACTTTCTGCAGAAGACGGAGTCTCAGAGGCGGGAAAACATACCTTTCAAAAAACACTGTAATTACAGAAGTTAAGCTTCTAAAGTTATGGAAAGCTTCTATGCCGTATGCACTCCTCTTGCAAATACCGTAATAGGCTATTTACTTTTTTAATATATTTGTTTTAGTCACTAAAAGACATGTCTCAATATAATTCACTTTTTAAAGGCAAAAATAATCAGTTGAGGTCTAACAGTAATTTTACAAGAGATAAGAGAATATGCACGGCATTCATGGAAAGAGTATATTTCTCAGTCTTTGTTTAGATTTGAAGAAAGCAGACCATACTCTTTCCCTTGGTTATTTCGTTTATATTTCCTTCTGATTCATATAAAGCATTTTGAATTGCCTTGTTGCTGAAAATGTGCTATATAAAATTACCTTCTCATGTCTGAAATAATTCAATTGCTGAGTATTATTACTCTGTAATTAAAGGAAACGCCTTTATTGGCTCTCCTTAGCTTTTCATAATCACTGATCCTCTTTTTTTCTCACATTCCCACTAATATCTTTCATTTTTTGTTTGTTTCTTAGCAATGACTTTTATTGCCTTCATGTCTGACCCATACCTTTGTCACTTGGTCCCATATAGTGAACATCAACAAATGTTTGAAGGAAAAAAGTGAAGATGTCAAGAAGACATTTAGAGGTCTTTTATTTCTTCTAAATGTCGTCATGAACATTCATCCAGTCTACTTCAAACTTGGCAGATATGTTGCTGGGGACCAAGAGGAGTGTAATTCAAAGTTTAAAGTACCTCTGTGTCCACAATAATTCAAATAATACTGAAGGCTTTGACCCAAAGCCCTAAACCTTGACTTGCGTCCATCCTACTTGTGCCATAAACCCCATAACAAATGTGTTAAATACAACCTTAAAACACAAAGACACAACAGACACTGAGACAAAATGTAGCTTTATTGGTCCCAGAATCAATAGCCCACTAATATGGGTGGTCATGAACATACTCCATGATGTGCTTCAGGGCTAACCAAGTTTCTGAGGCAGTGGGGATAATCTGATCGGCAGGAAGAATGAAACCATAGCGACCGGTGTCCCTCAGCTCAAAGGCAAAAGAGTATTTGATGCCCACATCGTAGGACCAGTCAATGCTCCCACCACTGGCTTGATCTGAGAAGAGAAGAAGAAGAAGATGGCAAACATGACCATACATTAGTAGTAGGGTTTGAAATGTTGCTCTGAGGGAAAGTGTTACTTACAGATGATGGTGCAGATGTTTCCAACCTTGTATGTGGTGCCGTAGAGGGACGTGAGCTTCTGCACTGCAGCACGGCCAACAGAGTCCTGTGTGCAAAAGTACAATTGTGTAAAGTACTGGCCAGAAACAATGGAGGTCTTATAAGACATAGTATGATTTTTTTTTCTGTGCTATTACACTGAAGTTAAGGTGGTGGTTAAGTGAAGTAAACTTTTAGCTTTTGCAACAGCCGATGAGACTGTACATTCCTGTGCTTTTTCAGGTCTTGTAAAGACTTAAGATCAGTTGACAGGTGAAGAGATACAACTGGCAACCTCAAACATTTGTTTGACTACCTTAAAAATAATATTTTCGACTTAAAGGTGTAAGTTCAAGGTTTATCTTCAGTGTTCCCTCTCCTGGATTACTCTATAGAATAATTTCATACCAGCTCAGCCTGATCAGCGGCGCTCCTGCAGGTGTAGCCGTAGGGGTACATCAGGAGCTGGGAGTAGGCGTGGACGGAGATGAAGGACTTGAAGTTGCCGTGGCTCTGGATCAGGTTCACAATGTTCTTCACCTCGATCTCAGAGTGAGCAGAGGAGCCTTGATAGGTTTCAGAGCAGGGATTGGTACTGGCACCGGGGCCTGGACACAAAAGTTTGGATGGAAACATGCATGGAAATTAGCCTCTTCGCTATAATCTTAAATATTTACATGCTAACATTCATTAATATGTATTGTCTCATTTTTTAAATAATTGATCTGGACTGAAAACAGATCCTGGTTATGTTGAACGAATTCACGGATGTTGCTGTAGCTGAAAATCACTGACCACCAAATCCTGCATCCCAGTTCCTGTTGGGATCGACTCCGACACACACAGAGCCTGAGTTTGGAGAACGCGTCTTACGCCACATCCGGTCCTGTAAATCACACAGCACCAGTCAGTGTGTATCCTCATTTCCTCTTTGGATGTCAACTTAAAAATATAGCTATAGAGTCCATCCATTTTCTTCCGTTTTATCCGGGATCGGGTCGCGAGGGTAGCGGCTTAAGTGTATAGAGTATTTTATTAAATTCTTTATAGGGGCAGTATTATGTATTTTCCAGGCATATAGTACCATTTTATAGCACAATCAAGTAACTATGGTTGCTCCAATTGTTATAAAAATGTTGTGTATATCAAATACAACTTAAAACAAATTTGGCTTTGTAATTTAATGCTTTGAAATTGTGCTTCTGTCTCTTTAAGAAACTCCTGCTCTTTATGAAACTCCACCTCCAGGTAGTCATCACCACAAGGCTCCTCTATTAACCCTTTATAAACATTTTAACCAACATTTCACTGAAAAGTAGCTTGTACAATGAGCTCAGTAGCTCAGTAGATGCACAGTTCCACCAAGTGTTTGCTAGTTGCCTAGTCTGAAGGAGCTGAGTCATGGTGGAGGGAAGCTTGGAAGCTTCGAAACTGCAGCTCAGAGGAGGAACTTCATCCTGGAAGGTGGGGTTAGGTCCACATAGGAGTTTTGCCTAGCTGAATGGTTGCCAAGGGAGATTAAAAGATTTCTCAAATATGCATGAAAGAATCAAGGCAACACTCCAGGTACCTTTTCGATGAGGGAATAACATGATATAAAACTTTAAAAAGTCAATTTTACATAATAGTGCCCCTCTTATTTAAAAAGATTGAGAAAAGAGAGAAGTACGACTGCAGCTGTGGGAACACTCAATCTAAATTCTAACAGGAAAACAGTAATTTGAAGCAGTGGTGGTTTCTTACATTGGTGTGGGAGAAAACATAGCCATCAGGGTTGGCCACAATAAGCATGTAAATGTCCATGGTTTTCAGAACGGCGGTCAGAGAGGCATCAGTATCATAATCAGTGGCGATCTGGGTGAGAGCACAATGTACTGATTTAACACAATTATTCATAAACACACCACATAGATCAGGCAAGACTTATAGAGACCCACGTATCGTCAATGGCGTTTTGTACCTTGTTGGCTGTCCACACTCCAGTGGCCTGAGACACCCACTCCCTGGAGTGAATACCCAAGTCCATCCAGATAGCAGGGCGATTGGTGCCTCCAGTGCTGAACTAAATACAAAGTTAGCAAACACGTTGATTTGAAGGAAGTTATGGTACAGGGTGCCTGCGCAAGCTAATTGTGTTGTCTAATGAAACCAAAGCCAACAGTTTCCCTACCTTGAGAACGTACATGGGTCTGTTCTCATAAGATCGGCCGATTTCCAACTTAGTCACCAGATTTGGGTGCTGATCCACCAGCGTGTCCATCCAGCTGTAGATCTGTATGGAGATGGATCAAAACCTAAGACCAAGAAAAACATGTAGCCTGTTTGATAGCACACAAAGACAGGTAAGTCAATCTTTACAATCAGGAATAAAATGACAACAAAGGAGGTGAAAATAAATAGTAAATGTTTGTTTTTTTGTTTGCAGTGTGAAGGCAAATTCTCCATATACCAATGATCTCAAACTCCAGTCCTCAATGGCCGGTATCCTGCAACTTTGAGATGTCTCTCTGGTTCAGCACACTTGATTACAAATTTAGCCCATTAGCAGAGCTCTGTAGAGTTTGACTGTGCTAGGGAAGCAGCTTCACCATTTAATCTACCTGGGTAGGACAAGGGACACATCTGAAAGTTGTAGGACACTGGCCCTTGAAGACTGGTGTTTGAGAATGCTGACCTGAAGTGATAGACAAGAAGAACATTTATCAAAGAAGGAGGAGAAAGGCCCATGGCAACGCAGAAGGAGCTAGCTCAGATGGGAGAACTTGTTGACTGGACAGCGATAGGTTCACTCAACAAATCTGACCGTTTTGGAATGTTGGTAAGAAGAAAGCCATTGTTGAAACAACGCCACACAAAGTCCAGGTTGTAGTTTTCCACAAGCCATGTAGGGAACACAGTAACGAGGCACTCTGGTCACATGAGATTAAACGTTAACCTACATACAAAATGCCGTGTGTGGCTAACACTGCCTGACACTGAACACACAAACCGAACAGTAAAACATGATAGTGGTCACATTGGTTTTTGCTTCTTTTTAAAGGGAGACAAGAGTGATGTACACGACAAAATGCGAAAAGAAGTGTGGCACAAAACTGATTGTTATTACATTGTAGCAAGTGATGTCAAATTACCAGCACAGTTTCCATGGTCACAGTCATCTATTTAGAGCACAGGTGTCAAACTCCAGTCATTAAGGGCCGGTGTCCTGCAGTTTTTAGAGGTGCCACATGTACAAAACACGGGAATAAAATGGCTTAATTACCTCTTCCTTGTGTAGATAAGTTATCCAGAGCTTTGCTAATGACCTAATTATTCTATTCAGAGGTCCTGTAACCGGCCCTTGAGGACTGGAGTTTGACACCCCTGATCTAGAAGAAACCTTTCAGCAACAGCTCCAGCTGTAAAACTTTTCCACTCCTTCACATCGTGGAGACATGAGTCATCGATTGCAGTTCACAATCGTGAATTTGGAGTTTATTTCAGCCAGAATAAATAAATAAATGATTTGCCGATGTGTGAGTCGTACCGTCTCCAGAGGATGATAGGCTCCAAAGTTGAAGTCCCTGGTGTTGTGCTGCCTGATATGGTTCTCTCTCATCTCAGCTTTCTCCTGATCGAGCAGCTCCTGAATGTTCAAGGAAGACGATGCTAAGCTCACACCTGACTTCATTTCACCCTCCGAGTCAACCAGTAAACCTCTGAGGACTACCAACCTGGACGTCGTCAATCATGACAGTGAAAGGGATGCTGTGGGCGTTCAGGTACTCCTTCAGAGCACCAAGGTGGCTGCGGGGCACTCTGACATCAACGGGAAGTTCTGTGGACACCGGGTGGCGCCAGAAGTCCAGCTGGAATCAGAGAGTCAGTGGGAAGGAGATGATTGACACCTGTAGTTTGAGCTCAGCAGCTTAGGTTGATTTACAGATCTACCGTTTTTCCATTTTAAGTGTGGTTAGGAGGGAGTGCTTTATGGAGCTAAATTAGGGCCGTAAAGTTTGTTCAAAAGAAAAAGAAATTTGAAACTGAAAAAAAAGAATGTGTACTGAAAAAAATATTTAAAACTACATTTCAGATTCAAGGGTTTTTCTTTTCAGTCTGAATTTTTATGTTCTTTTGAACAAACTTTATGACAGACAAATACCAGATGAGCCATTCAGAAAATCCTCATACTCTCATGCACAACTAATAGATAATTACTTAATTAAGCTAAAAAAAAAAAAAACGACAGAAAAAGCTTATCTGTAAATTAAAGGTGAAGCATAAAAAAGTCAAACATGCAGCTAAGAGAGGCTAAATGTGGATGACTGTGCTGGACTGTGTGAAATGTGTGTGTAGTGTGTGTTTACATACATTCCATTTTTCCTCAGACTCCAGAATCTGCAGCAACTTGATCTGTTCCTCCGATTGAGCGTCGACTCTGATGACCTGGTCACTGAAACGCATCTGATCCAGTCAATTTCATGTCTTCTTATATGGTTGCCTCATGGCAAATCAACAGTAGGTGAGCAAGTTGACTATTGATTACCAATAAATAACTGTTCAACACATCACTGTAGATATGCTGCTATACATTTAGGCTAGTAGAAGACAAACTGAACACCTTTTCCTCACTTTTTTCTTCTACTGCTCTACAATCCAGAAGGATGACCTACCTAAAGAGCCCTCCACTCAGCTCCTTCAGACTAGCCAGCAGCAATTAGCAAACATCCGGCGACACTGCGTAGATGCTGAACTCATTATACCAGCTATTTCTCAGTGCAATACAGGCAAAAATGTTGCTAAAGGATTAATAGAGGAGCCATGCTGTGATGACTTCTTGAAGGCGGAGTTGCAAAAAGAGCAGGAACTTAAAGAGACAGAGGCCCAATTTCAAGGTGTTAAATTACAAGGTCAAATTTTCTTTTAAGTTGATATATGTAGCTTTTTTCTTTTTTTACAACCGAAGTTGTATAGTTATTTGGTTGTGCTATAAAGTGATTCTATGTGGCTGGAAAATATTTAACACTGCATCCTTGAAACAATCTTTAGGAACATGTGTCAAATTCAAGACCCAGGGGCCAAATGCAGCCTAGATTTTCATGTGGCCCTCTAGACTCCAGTGTGAAAAGATGTTTGATATAATTTAATTTTAAGAACTATTTACAGGATGTTGATTCAGCTATTTCTTAATATTTTAACAGTTTGTTAATGAGTTTTATGAATACATTCTGTTCACAGCTAAATTAATGCCAAAACAAACTCCACTGCTGGTTTCAAATGTCAAACTCACCCAGTGAAGAGCCTCTCAGATCTGGCTACAGACACAAGCACCAGCAGAAACCAAAAACCTTTCATCCTGTCTGGACCGTTCAGACTGTGAGGCAACGGCTCATCTGAACTCTATTTATCACAGTGGTTCAGGTGGTCTGTTCCCACGTAAAAAAAAGAAAAAAAAAACTGAAACAGGTACACCTGTCGGTCACACTTATCTGCCTGGAAAACAGAAAAAAGAACATGCTGATGAAGCAAAGGGTTATTTGTTCACTGCCCAGCTGCAGATAGAGCCAAGTTACCCAAAGTCATTTGCCAGGTTTGAAAGTTTATTTTTTTACTCTGCTCAAAGAAACAAGCATATGAAAAGCCACAAAGAAATCAGGAATAAATCTGGCATTAATATGGGGAGAACAAATCCTCCCATATGCAAGCATCAAAGCTGATTGTGAACAGGATATACTATAAAGAAAACCATAGCTTTGACAGCGAGCATTTCAAGTTTTAATAGCAAAGGTGTGAAATCGTGCACTCAGATTCAATATGATCTTGACTTTTGGCAATTCAATTCCTCCATACATCAGGTTAATTTTGGTCAGCAGTAGTTTTGCTATTGGAACTCTTCCATAGAACCCCTTTTTTGCTTTTTTTACTCTAAATGTCACATATATCAAATAAGACTTAAAAGAAATTTGACTTATTAATTTAACACCTTGAAATTGGGCCTGCGTTTCTTTAAAAACTCCGCCTTCAGAGAAGTAGCTTGTACAATGAGCTCAGCAGATGTGCAGTTTCATCAGGGGTTGGCTAATTGCTGCTGGCTAGTCTGAAGGAGCAGCATGAGGAAGAGCTGCTCTGAGGTGGAGGCTTGGGAGCTGCAGCTCAGAGGACGAGCGTCGTCCTCGAAGGCAAAGCTAGGTCCAAACGTTATGCACATCTGAATTGTTGCCATAGAGATTAAAGGATTTCTTAAGCATGCATGAAAGAATCAAGGCAACACTCCATGTTTTTTTTTTCATGAGGGAGTGACATTGTAACAAGATATAAAGCTAAGAAGTCAATTTTGTATAATACTGCCCCTTTAAGAATTTAAAACGTCACCACTCCCAACAAATTAAATCGTTACATTCCTGCTGGTATTTGCACAGTTTTACTCATTCTTTTCTGTTGCTATATATATATATTTTAAACTGGTTGCGGCTGTGAAGCGGTCCAGGTTTCCAAGGGCAACACAGTTGGGTGATTCCTGGGCAGGGTAGCGGAGGCTGCGTTGGAGGGCGGACAGGTAAGTTTTGAGCGTGGAGGAAGAAAGAGGAGCGATCTGACCGCCAGCTGGGGAAAAACTCCGATAACTGCTTGTGACCTGGTTGAGGAGATGACTGTTGGGCTCGGGCAACCAGTGAATAAATTCCACGGCGTCACGAGGAGTGGAAATCCAAAAGGCCAGAGCTAGGTCTTCACTAGTGATGTTACGTGATGTGCCGAGGCTTCGAGGCGTGTGTCGCGTAATGGAGGGGGCGTTTCCGTAAAGCGCGTATCGAGGCTTGCTTCGTTTAGGGGAGGAGCCGAAACGATGACGTCAGTCCGAAGCCTCGCTGCCCGGCTGTACCACGTGACTGCTTCGGGAAGTGGCTCAGAGTTTGGCGCGGGGTTTGACAGCTTTAGAAACCCCACAGGCTTCTAAAGCGAGTTGCGGTCAGTTGAGAGAGTGGAAAGAGTTTTGATAGTTTGGATAGCAGAGTTTGGATAGTGGTTATTTAGTTTGAGACAGTTAGTTTGGTCTTTGGAGAGTTTAGATAGATAGATAGATAGATAGATAGATAGATAGATAGATAGATAGATAGATAGATAGATAGATAGATAGATAGATAGATTGATTTAGGAGCGCGAGGATAGGAGTAGGATGGAGCCGGCGAGAAAGAGGAGGATTTCCCCTATGTGGGAACATTTTGACTTGATAAGCCCTAACAAGGTAAGGTGAACTGAACATTTGCAGATGCATTAGGTTTGCTTATGAGGAACTGTATTTTTCACTGTTTCTTATTTTCTGTAAAGGTGAGGTGTTTATTGTGCTCCAAGGAGTTGGGGTACAATAATAACACCTCATCCATAGTGTCAAAAAAGAGAAATCGTTTGAAACCAAAAATTATGGAGAAATTGTTGTTTCTTAATAAAAATGCATGAAATCATCCAAGTTACACAAGCATTAGCCTATTCACTACCCCCTCCCTAGTTCCACAAGCACTTTCACTGTCCTCTGCCTGATTAAGCCCAGGCCATTTTTCTAGAGTCACAGAAAAACATTATTACACAACATGCCATATCACATGACACTACTATTTTGGGAATAATTACACACAGAGAATACATTCAAACAATATTTTATTATACACATATGTGTATACATAATTTATGTAGACAAATGATTTCGTCCTACACCTTTTGTGACGTCATTCCCAAGAGCCATAATAGACAAAAATTTAATGCATCACACGTGTTAAGATACAGCTGGCTGTGATTATACACCTGGCCAGTAGGTGGTTTCGTGTGCACATGAAGCCTCAAGAAATGAACCCTTTCTCGAACCAGTTGGCTCAAGTGGTTCAATGCCTCATGAGGCTTCATCTCACCATCACTAGTCTTCACAAAGAAAATGCTCAGTGTCGCGAGGAAAACACCTGAGAGAGGAAAGGACAAGGAGAAGTTACTCTAGGTATCTCTCAGAGAACAAAATCACAGAGAGTCAACATAGAGAGGCTCGAGGTACCATCACTGGCAAACACTCAGGCGCTGAAGTGCAGGCTGTCCACTCCTCTTAAGCATCAGGATGATTAGAAGATGAACAACAGGTGCGCTGAACCACGGGCACACCCATCCCTCAGTGCAGCCTCTGGCGCCCTCTGGTGGATGAAATGGGGAACCACCAACAGCAGGGAGAACAGAACACAAACAGGAACCAAACGCCGGTTCCCAACAATTGTCTCAGGTTCCCAACTGTAGTTTTATTTCCCCCCCCCCCCCCCCCCCCTTTGTGCTGTGCAGTGATGTCTTTTCTACGGTGGCCGACAGGTGCAAATGCGCAGCAAAAGAGAAAACATGCAAACAAAAAAGAAGACACCCCCGAATGAAATGCAGCAAATAAAAAGAGAGACGCAAACACCCCCGAATGAAATGCAGCAAATAAAAAGTGAGACGCAAACACCCCCGAATGAAATGCAGCAAATAAAAAGTGTTGAAAACGGAAGTGCTCCAGACCACTAGGGGGAGTCAAAGAAAATAGTATTCATTTCTATGGGACCAGATGCAAGATTCAGAGAAAGAAATTTGAAAGAAAGTAAAGGTATCTCTCTGAATCTTGCATCTGGAAAGTGTGATTATTGTGAGAAGTCTGAAACAATAGAGCATGTTATTTTAGAGTGTTGTAAGTATGAAGAAGAGAGAAGATGCATGCTGAGAGAGTGTGTAGGTATTAAAGAAAGGTTTAATTTAATAGAATTTTTGAGGAGAGATTTCGGGAGTAGACATATTCAAATAATTATTCGGTATCTTAAAAAAACAAAGCTATTTCATAGGATATGAGTAGAGCAAGTTGGGTGTGAGTGTGTAAAGAATATCAAAGAGGGGTATATAAAGTTATAAGCAAGTTGGATAATATAAGCAGGTGTGTATGTGTGGGGGTATGTTTAATCAGGAGTTAATGGAGGGAAAAGGTAGAAAGTGAAAGTTTATAGACCATCTCGAACCACACTCCATACTGGTAAGTGGCGGTAATGCTACTGTAAGTTTGTTGCCAACCGCCAATAAATACCAAGAAGAAGAAGAAGAAGAAGAAGAATCTTGCATCTGGTCCCATAGAAATGAATACTATTTTCTTTGACTCCCCCTAGTGGTCTGGAGCACTTCCGTTTTCAACACTTTTTATTTGCTGCATTTCATTCGGGGGTGTTTGCGTCTCTCTTTTTATTTGCTGCATTTCATTCGGGGGTGTTTGCGTCTCTCTTTTTATTTGCTGCATTTCATTCGGGGGTGTTTGCGTCTCTCTTTTTATTTGCTGCATTTCATTCGGGGGTGTTTGCGTCTCTCTTTTTATTTGCTGCATTTCATTCGGGGGTGTCTTCTTTTTTGTTTGCATGTTTTCTCTTTTGCTGCGCATTTGCACCTGTCGGCCACCGTACTTTTCCTTTCTGCATCACAATGACACGGTCTGTCAACAAAATACAGTAAATGCATAAATATGAATTTTGTCCAGTCCTTTGTTGTTGATCTTCCACATTTACAATTTACAAAACTTGTCATCAAAACTTTAGAAATAGTTTCCAACAGTGCACTGTTATATTCACAACATGACTTTGCCAGAAAATGACTTAGGCAAGAAAAATAAATAAATCATTTTTGGCAAAAAAAAAAAAAAAAAGACTTGGGCCAATATTTTAGGAAATTGGCTATCCAAGATTGGCCCAAATGTGGCTAGAAATAAAAGTTACAATACACCTTAGTGCCACCAGAGGGAGACACATTTACTCTCTGCCTTAAAATGAAATCAATAACATTTAAGCAGGTATTAAACATGCCTTCATTAACCCCATATCTCTGTATTAAATTTTTATTTCCATCCATCATCCTTGTCCCTAGTGGGGTCATGAGGGGTGCTAGTACCCAGAGAGAACCCACACATGCACAGGGAGAACATGCAAACTCCATGCAGAAAGACCCCGAGCAGGGAATCAAACCCAGGACCTTCTTGCTGCAAGACAACAGTGCTACCAACTGCTCCACTGTGCAGCCTAAATTTTTATTTATTTATTTATAAATGTGGTGTTTACTTTTACTGTGAACAAAAAGTTGCCATAAATAACTAAAATAAAGTCCTGTGTATGTAATTAACATAAATAATATGTTTCACTTGGTGAGTTACTGAAGGTAAAAAAAAATAACTGAATGGTTTTGTATTACTAAGATTGTTTTTGTTCCCTTGGAACAGATTTATTAATTCTATGCACAAAACAGCCAAATAATTTAATGCATGAAGGATTTTCACCATGAAGTGCCAGGCTCATGTTACAAGCTTTAATAAAACTCATCCACCCCCCCACCCCCCCAAAAAATACTGCAGGGGAACATTTAAAGTAATTAGTGAGCCTAATGTCAGTGTCACTGAGCACTTTTCAGGTGGAAAATCACACCCTAGTTTCAACATGCTGAGAGCTGACATTTTAACAGCTAAAAAAAAAATGTAAAAAAATATCTCATAGCTCCTTATTAATGAACTCAAATAAACTGAAAGTAATCTACACTGAGAAATCTTCAAGAGTTTGTTTCTGTGTCATGACATTTAATATCTGAACCACTACTGGGAAGCCTGAATAACTTCCTCACAGCAGGGCACAGCTCAGGTTGAAGAAAAAAATTTGGTTAGCAAAGAAACCCTGTAAATTCTAGACACTAACAGGTACCATAGAATTGCACAAAAATCCCTGAGGGACGGCGGAGTCCCTGCTCAAAAATTCCGTGAAAGAGTTGTACGGAGCCTTGTGCCAGAAGCCCATTAAAATGCTGTTTACATCGTTTTAAACTGTGTGATTGTGAGAGTGAGTGGGAATAAAAATAGCAACAGGTATTTTGTTCCATATAACACAGTAGGAGTGTAACAGGTAAACCTTTTATGGATGAAACTCCACTAAAAACCCACCTGTTTAGGATTATATTTGAAACGTAATCAATTAGAAATTTATTGATGGAACCTGACTTAATGTCGTGTTTTGATTGTTGATTCCATGTTGCATTGTGTTTCTGTGTTTGATATGATGTAAAGCACTTTGAAATGTCATGCTGCTGAAATGTGCTATACAAAATAAATAAATAAATAAATAAAAAGGTTTAAATCTCGCACGGTCTTAAAAAACGGAGCTCCCCCACGAGCTTATTACCTTGTGCTCGGTCCAATGGGGTTGCACTGAGATTAATGAAAACATCTGCTGGATGGTGTGAGGCGTCCGCCTGCCTTCTCCCCCATCAGCTGCCATGACACTCCGCCAAAACCCCCTCCTTCTTCGCAGAATCATTAAAAAGAGGTTTTAGCATGTTACTTCCCCTCCCTTTCACTTTCTAACAGTCTCATGAGGCAAAGTGAGAGGAGAAGCTTTAATAGGCGTAGGAGGCCACAGGGGCTGGAGGGGTTGGTAGTTGAGAGCAGGGACTTTCCATCTATTTCCCAGCGTGGAAATAATTTATTCCATTTCCCTTTCTGTGTATCTAAAAGTTTAATACTCCACATGAAAAGTGGCCGTACATGCAAATGTGGGTGGAGTGTTTATTTTTGCCCATCTTTTGTCCCATGTCTTATGCCTCTAAAATCCGTAAGAGTAAAGACCCCCCCCCAACACACACACACACACACACACACACACACACACACACACACACAAACACACACACACACACGCACGCACGCACGCACGCACGCACGCACGCACGCACGCACGCACACACACACACACACACACACACACACACACACACACACACACACCACCCAGCAGCCTGTTCCACATGACTTCCTCTATGCTAAAAATAGACCCATTTACATTGCATTACACGCCTGAGCTGTCTCTCAATATTTCAGAGACTCACCGGAAAATTGACCATTAATCATTTATCGCCTGTACTTGCTCATCTCAATTTGCGCGCGCACGGTGCACGGTGTCGATGCAACATGGCGGTGTAGCCGGAGCGCAGTCAGTCCTCGAGCGTCTGCTTTTATTCTGACGTGGTTTGTCCATTTAAATGCAATCTGCTGTCCATTTGATGCCAGCGCTTGATGGGAGGCGGTGAGGCGGCCTCGCTTATATATTGGCCAACAGAGCGTGCCTTGTCATGTGATCCTCCCTCAGTCCAGTCTGGCGGTCAGATGACAGAAGCGGTCAGCTGTGAGTTTCTCTGCCGTGGAAAACTGTCCCCTCTGATTTTCTTGCACACTTAGAGCTGAGCTTTAGATTTTGTCATATTCATTTGCAATATAATAACTCACCTGCCTGGCAAAGGTTCAGTTTCTCTGATCACCTTCCTCTGTTGTAATGCCACGTGCAGATGAGAGGTCGAGCTCTCTGATTGAAATGCTGATTGGCAGCTGTGTTGACTGCAACTTTACCATCTCGGTGGACTGTGACGGTTATGGTGCAGAATGAGCAACATGGTGAATCTTAACGCAGCCCACAGCATTGTTTCTGGGGGTTTTGTCCACTAGGGGTCACACAGACTCCATCACTTTCCTTCTGCTATACAGTGGTTTAAAAAAATAATCTACACACGTCTGTAAAATGGCTGTTTTTGGTTTAAAAAGAAAAAAAGATAATTTATCCTCGAAAAACAAAGAAAAAAAACAAAACAAATACGTTAGTAGTGAAAATATAACAAAGGTGTAAGAACTGAGCTGCAAAGATTATTAGTTGTGAAAAAGTATTCGCCTCATCTTTATATTGTTTCTGTTGTGAATCTGACCCACCAGCGACATCCACAAACAACAACAATGGACCCCAAAGTTACCCCTCGGGGTCTAGTGGGGGTTCATAAAAAATGATCTGATTGGATGCTGGAAATGTTGTTGTGTTCATGTTGTGCTAAAGGAGTCAGTCTGTCACTGAAGCTGTTCAAGCCTAATGTAACATCTCTATCCTAAACATGCAGCAGCAGCAGCAGCAGCAGCACAGACGTCCAAAAGCTGATGTCGGCGTCCACAGTTCACATTTCTAAAGAAGTTCTGTGAATAATCAGGAGTTCCTGAAACACTTCAAAGTTGAGGGGGTGTAATAGTACTTTGAACCAATCTGATGGTTGAATAACCTAAACAATAGATTAAAAACAATAAATAGATTTGTTGTTGAGTTCATACATATATTTGTTCAATAATTTAGCAGCACAAAGGGGTTTTGAGCTGAAAATGTTGCTTACTTTTTGTTGATAAATGGTCTTCGATTAAAGTGGAATTAATTACAGATCCTGAAATGAACTCAATTACAAATTCAAATGGATTTCCACAGCTAAGAATAAAACACTGACGCGTGAATTTCAGGTAAATTCTTCTATAAAGGATGCAGACACTTGTTCAAAGTCTTGTCTGCTCTTTTGCATTCCACAAAGGCAACAGGATTGGTTTAAATACTGGTTTAGCCCAAATCCATGTGCATTAAAATTCTTCTGGAGCAGAACTATGATGCATGTCTCACGTCAGCGATGTAAAGTCAGATAAAATGACTGTTTGGGCTTGAAAACAATCAGATCCAATTGACTACCACCTATGGAAGTGGCATAAATCAGATTTTTTGGGGGGGTCAAAAGATCCAAATTGGGCCATCCACACTTCCACATAAAAGTTGGACATAGGTTGCATGTGGACTAAATTATACGGATCTGATTAGCTAATTTAAACACCTGTTCTACTGATGATCTGTCAGAGAGCTGCTGTGTGGGTAGCTTTTTTCTTTAACTAAACAGAAACACAACAAATCCCACAGCACATCTACATGTTAAAGTTGTCAAAGTCAAGCTAGCATAACTGACCTACTTTCCTCCTTTCCTTTCCTTCACCATTTTTTTTCCATTTAAGACTTTTTCCTGACCTTGTTATTTAGTTGTCAGTGTTGACAATTAGTAGCAAACCACTGCATCCCTTTTTCATTTATGTATCATAACTTTTAAAATTTAGGGCATTATGTTGACAACTTGACAGCTAAAACCAAAGATTATCATTGAGGAGCAGCTTTTTGCCCTCCAGCAGTGACGTGTTTATAAGGGACAGAAAAAATATGATGATTGTAAGAGAGCATGTTCTTCAGGTCCGCTAGAAGAACAGAATATTTTACTTTATTAATATATGACCCGTTTGATCAATTTCAGCCCACTGTCTGTCTTTTAATCGAGTGGAAAGGACTCAATATTTAAACATAATCCAATGAAGAACCTAAACTTTTATTAGGCATCCTACATTCTTTTCACGACTGTAAATGGTTTGTGAATGTTGTGAGCAAGTCAAACGTTTGGCTTGGACGAGTGAACTGCCTCTAACCAAGTAACTGCTCTCACTCGGTAAATTTAAGAAAAATGCAAACCTGCTGTTATCCTGAGTATAAGAAAACTGACAAAGCGATAGTTTTGAATATAGTTGTCAGCAGAAGTGCTGATTAAGCTGGATGTGATTGTTAACTGATCAGATCCACGGAGCTGCCAGATTCCTGCTCCGGTTTTCTCCCCTCAGCTCTCACATTAGCATGCAGCTTTTAATTAATTAGCTGACGGCGCCGAGGAGCACGGTCTCCTTCAAGTGTCGGATATTCAACAGAACTGAAATAATAGAGACTTAAAATGACAACGACTTGTCATTGCTTTGTGTCATACCAACGGAGGCTTCACTTCCTCCAGGGTTTTCTGGCTGTGGCCTAGTTAAAGTAAATGTTTGTTAAAAAGAAAACGTCTGGCTGATTTATCCTCAACTAATAACATGTCTCCTAAATGTTTTAGTTTACACTTAGGAAGAAGAAAGGGAAGGAAGAAAAGAGGAAGGGAAGAAGGAAAGGGTGCAAGAAAGGAATGAATCAATGAAGAAGGAATGAAGGACACGAGAAGGGAAGAAAGAGAGGATGCAAAAAAGGAAGGTAGGGAGGAAGAAGGCAGGATAGGAAGAAGAAAGGGAGGAAGCAATGTATAAGGAAGGAAGGCATTAAAGAAGGAAGGTAAGAAAGAAAGAGGCAAGGCAGAAGAAAAGAAGGATAAAAGGAAGGAAGGTGGGAAAGAAGGACATATAGAAATATATAAAGAAGGAAGTGGAGAAGGGAGGAGAGGATGGACAGACAAAAGGAAGGACACTATAAAGAACAAACGGACAGAAAGAAGGAAATCCAAGGAAAAAAGGAATGTCTCACAGCAGGATCAGGAACAGAGTCTGGAAAATTTTTCCAAACTCTTTCCCTTTCCTCTTCTTACTCAGACCAGGAAATTCCCAAAATCCCGCTCCATAAATTCCCAGTAGAATCCCTATCGCAAGCATTCATGAAGCACACTGAAAAGCTCCAGAAGAAGAGAACCCTCGACGTCGGGGTTCCCTTCTCCGTCGAGCCACCGGTTCTCCTCGGCTCCTCTCGGATATTCAGCCGGACGTTTCCACAGATCTGCCATCAGATTAGGGAAGCTCTGAAACCCAAATCGCTCCGTCACGTTCCGGCCGGTGTTGCAGCTCTATGTTGCACTTTGCACAGTAATAGTTAGAGCTGTCTAACTATTACTGTCTTTAATAGTTAGACAGTAATGTTTACAGTTACAGTTCCCCCCCCGTCCGTTTAATGATGTGTCTTCCTGAAGACTAACTCATTAATTTCCCCTTCGTTTCCAGCGACAGCGAGCTGACAGGCTGTCCACTGGCTTGTTAAACTCTGCCAAGACTCCGGCAAAGATGTTTTTGCTTTAACAGCCACGTTTCTCCATGGATATCAGTTCATTCTGCCTTTAAATCCTTCATATCTGATTCATAGTTCTTTTAATGTCACACCAGTCAGAGGCATACATATTTATATATTTTTAAATCAGCATGAATGCTGTATTAAAGTTTTGTACTTTTAATGATTTATTTGAACTGGGTGAATATATAAATATATTCATGCTCCAACCCTACAATATTATTAGTCTACATTTACTTTATGATGTGTTTCATTGCTGCTGACGCAGTCCAGGCATAACTCTGGATGTTTACCCACTTTCCTTATTAGAAATAGTGGATTTCATCCAAACTGCTTTCCTGTCATAAATCCAACTTTTAAAGGGGCGGTATTTTGTTAAATCAACTTTTTTTAAGCTATACATCATATTATGATGCTATTCTCTCATCAAAAACATACCTGGAGTGTCGCCTTGACTCTATCATGCGTGAAGGAGAAATCCCTTAATCTCCATGGCAACCATTCAGCTGTGCAAAATGCCTGGGTGGACCTAGCTCCGCCTCAGAGCAACTCAGAGCTGTGTTACCTTGGTAACACAGTTTCCACGTCACCAAGCTTCCGCCTCCACCGCAAACATTGCGTTAGCATAAATGATTGAACATCAAAACAAATTGGGGAGCAATAAGTTCACTACGTATTGCTTCACTACCTTTGCAGCAGCACGAATATTGCGCACACTGAGAGTGAAATGATGATATATTCACGATATGTTGTTCAGCACAACATAAAGAACAATTGACATAATTCAAATCTCAAGATTCTGCAAAGAATGATGGATGAATGGGACCCACAACTTGGAGTACACCCAGGAAAGGAGAAACAAGTTCAACTGACAAAAATGGGAATGTGTAAGATGGATGGCAACTTCTTCTTAGCAGCAACTTTCTGGTCAGACTTTGTAAAAAAACAAAAAAAAAAAGAACCCAGAAAGGCGAGGAGACTTGCAAAGCAAACAGGAAGAATTGCGAATAATGTCTAGGATCTGAAAATATTCTTTTACCTGGGATTGTTTCGCTGGCAGGACCGAACAGAGGGGAACGCTCCATATGCTGGGAACCAGCAATGATGATGTCACAAAGTGCAGAAACTCCATCGTTCTGGTTTTAGTAAGAACGCCAGCAGCAGCATTCTGGATCCGCTGCAGCTGGAGGATTGGCTTGTTAGGCAGACTTGTGAAGACACGGTCACAGCAATAAATGCGACCGAAGATGAGTTTCTCTAGAGCTTGCTGAAACATTCATTCTTTGCTCCTAGAAATGTTCTTCAGGTGATAGAAGGCCGACTTTGTAACTGTCTTTATGTGGCTCTGAATGTTCAGGTCAGAGTTCATCACTACTGCCAGATTTCAGGCCTGATCGCTGGTTTTTAGTTGTGATAATTGACTCTAGACAGTTCCTCTTTGGGTCCAAAGCCAATAACTTCAGTCCAGAGTTTATATGGTCAGCAGTACAGGTGGCGCAATCAGCAGCCAGCAGGATTAGGGGGGCAGCAGAGAACACGGCAGGAACAAGGAAATCATAAGAGATTCACCTGACATTAATGCGCTTACTGAATGTTTGTTCTGACCAGAGCTGTGTATTTCACCCTTGACTGCCTGACAGAGCACTTCTTCTGCTTCTGACTCGCAGCACTGCCTCATGTTTATTATATAATAATCTAAGAAAAGACTGCCATAGCCTGGGAAGGCCTCAGCTTGTGTAAAAATAGACTGACAGCAGGGGGGGCAAAGAGGGAGGGGTTGGGAATGATCTGCCTATTTTTAGCACCAGCGCCCCTGTCCACGCCTAAGAATAGCAAAGAGAGATGTTTCATGTTCACCCAGCGCCTGTCAGGCCGATCGGATTCCTGAATGGAGCGGACAGACGATTGGTGCAGGCCGGAGCGCCGGCCGGAAAGGTCCTACAGGTGCATGGCATCGATTTTTATTCATTTATGTCTTTTCAAATAGCCGTCCATACTCCACTACTCATCACAAAGCATTTTCTTTTCTTTTTTTTTTTTTTTAGCACACGGACAAGTTGCTCGCAGGTTGATGATCTTGTGAGCGACGACAGGGGAAATAAAGCGGGTGGAAAACATGCGCTCTGAGAGCCGCCTGCCCCCCCACCACCCCCTGCATCAGCCTGACAGATATTAGAGTCATGCTGAGCTCGTTCAAGTCTGTTTTATTGCTTTAGAGCCTCGGCACTCTAAGCAGCTGATGCTACGGGATAAAGGTGGGATATGGGCTGCATCAGAGGAGTGAAGAGTGAAAAAACAAAATCTTCTGTTTGTGTCGAAGAAGGAAAGGAGTGAGAGAACTTTTTATAATGATAATAATAATAATGATAATAATAATAATAAAAGTTTTAAGCGCATTAGAAGTTAATTTTGTTAAGTAAATATGGTAAATTGACTTTTGTTGTTTAGGTTTTTAGCATGTTATAATGTTATCCCCTCATCAAAAACATTCAGTGTTGCCTTGATTCTTTTGCTGACGTTTGAGAATCAAAATAAAAATAATTGAAAAGCATATTTTGAAAATCTGGGTTGATTTGGTGTTACTTTTTAAACTTGGACTGCAGAACCTTGCGCTGCACACTTTGCTCCAAACATGTCCATTCTCTGCATTGGTTTGTAATATGTACCGCCAGGTCTGTATGTGACATTTTTCAGTATAAAGTTGGTGCCATTGCACCCTTAATCACAACACAACTCTTTTTGGTTGGTCATTTAGGTGCCTCTATTATTGCCTGTCAGTCAACAAACCATAATTCCTAAGCCTACCACACAAACAGCGGCTATTTTCCTTGCTGTGGTGTCTTTCTTAGTAAAGTATAACATTAACCTAGCATGTTCCTCAGCTTAGGGCTGAGAATTCCAATTAAAGTTTCCAGATATAGCTTGAAGTGGGAGGCAACCTTATGGCACAATAACTCATCACGAAGTTAAAAGTAATACGAAGATAAACAGAGAGAGCAGATAGCAGCGAGGGCTCATTAAAATGTTGAACGAGCCTACAGACGAGGAAGGGAGCAAAGTCTACTGGCTGTAATTAGCACAATGTTGCTCGTTGCACAGCAACTCACACGCTTAGCATGTCAGATTACTTCCCAACTGCTTTAAAAAAACAAACAAAAAAACAACAACAATGCCGAAATGCAGAAAAACACACATTTGGTATGAATCAAGACCAGTGGTCATTCAGAATTGGAGATTTTCAGTGGATGTCTTTGGTGACGTAACAATAAACCAACAAATTTATTGGGCATCATAATCTTAACCGAACTATTTGAATGTAATTAGATTATCCAGCCCTTTTGGATTATCCAGCTGGATTATCCAGCTATAATCCATCTGGATAATCCTTATTATCCAGTTGGTTTATAGGACTGGATAATAGGGATTATCCAGCCCTATAATCCAGCCAGATTATAGGGCTGGATAATCTGGTAATTAGATTATCCAGCCCTATACAAATATATTTTTTTGTATAGTTTCGGGAACTAGCTAGCGCTTTATAACTTTACAAAACTTTTATAAAACCCTCCCGCAGTTCTTTGTAACTTCATAAAACTTTTTTTTAACCCTCCCGCGGTTTTACGAGATGAGCTCTTTGGATTTTTACCCCGCCTGCGGTTAGGCGGGGTCGCACTGATCCAGCGCACCGTTTACGATGATCCAGCCATCCATGGGAGAGAGAGAGAGAGAGAGAGAGAGAGAGAGAGAGAGAGAGAGAGTCACCTCCGTGTTTGTTAAACTTCTGTTGTCACGTAAAATCCTCAGCAACCTTAAGCCCCTTCAGACGCCTTGACATGAAGTAGAAAATAGAAGAATCCTATTAAAGCCTTGCTTTTTGTTAGTTTTTGAAATCTCTATGGAGATTTCTGACTTATGATGTTTTCAAGCAATAATAAAGAGAGACTATTATCTTGAATATATCAGTTTTTATTCTACATTAAAGTCAGTGGTCAAATCATTTTAGCGCTCGTTGGAGGAGACAGTCCCTTTCGCAGCAAGGTACTGTCTTCTCCAATATGTTATACTAATATAACATATTAGTATGTTATTAATAAAAAAAAAAGTTTACTCAAACATATCAGAAGAAGGCCTGTATTCATGGGGTGCTAAAGTTACAAAAGGCCAAACAGCCAAATAGTAACTTCAACTTCAAGAAAAAAAGGGGATTATTTTTCAAAGTTTTACCATGTTATTCATTTATTTATAAAAGTCCTAATTTCAAACTAGCTGAATATTTAGCTGAAAACTAAATGCTTCAGGTTCAATATTTAGCTTGCTTACAAAATGTTAGTTTGGAGTTTACTTCAGACTCGCCCACAGTTAGCACACTAACAAAAATATTTAGCTTGTAAACTAAATGTATTTAGCTTGCTAACTGTTTTGCAAACTATTAGCTAAATGGTCAATATTTAGTGAGCTAAATAGTTAGCTAAGTAGTTAACTATTTATGAAGAGTTAGCTTGTTAAATAGTCAGCAAGTTAGTTTGTTTGCAAACTAGTTAGAACCCAAATATGCAGCTTAAATGTTCAGCGTAAATATTTCTCTCTTGGAAAAAGAATTCCCTTTTATTTTGCTCTTACAACAGGCTAAATAATACAAATTATTGCTGTTGGTTATATGTTGGCTGCGTGGCTTTACAAACAGCACTCCCCTGCAAGAAGCGGGTAAAGACAATGGGCGGTTTGGCGGTTATATACGGGCATTTCTGTCTTTAAGTGTAATAGATTTCCTGAAAAGTTGGGCAGACAGAGGCTGTTTTCCCAGTGAGCGGCGCCTTTGGAAGCTGGACAGAACGACACCCTGTTGCAACTCGTTTCATCTCGAGATGAGTGTTGGAGAGGTGTAATGGTGTGAATCTCCTCCAGTAATCTGGCTCTGCTTTAAAAGTCACTGGCTGGCCGCGTCAATCAAGGCAGGTGTCCATCAGGAACGAGAACGTCTCTTATTTTTAGGTTTAGCAGACCACCAATGACTGTAAGAGCCAAAAGTTTCTGTGGCTTTTCACAGTGCTTTGAAAAGCATTTGTCCCCTCACAATTATTCTGATTTAGTAAATAAAATTTAATATCAGATAGACAACCTGAGAAAATCCAAAATTCAGATTTCAAGTTTCATTTGTTAAGGGAAAATGCTTTAGAAATTCCTGGGGGATCTTTGTGTTGGAGAGGATTCTAGCTCTCGATTCAGGTATCTGTCAATAACTTTGTTGCTAATCTGCTCTTCCATTAGATTGCTGCTTGATGTGTTGCCTTTTAGATAGCTGGCCGACAACAGCTCCTAAAATCGTGATTTATTGAGAAGAAATACGGTTAGGTCTGTTGAATAAATCAATTAAGGAATAAATCAATTAATTGCATGAATTTAAAAGCTAAATTGCAATTTGCATGATCTATCGTTTTCTCTTTTCTCTCTTTCTACCAAAAACTGGATGCTAAAGGTCTTCAGTCTGGCCCTTTGGTCTCAACTGGCCCTTTATTGAAGGGCAACATTATTTACAGGAACTTCATAATTTATGTTGTTTCTATCGTTTTGTTTATTTATTTTAGATGTTTAAAATGTTTTCCAGTCCCAGTGTTAGTTTTTCGTTAGAATTTAAGGTTTATTGAACTTTAAGAAGGGCTGCACAGTGGCGCAGTTGGTAGCACTGTTGCCTTCCAGCAAGAAGGTCCTGGGTTCGATTCCCGGCCGGGGTCTTTCTGCATGGAGTTTGCATGTTCTCCCTGTTCTCTCCGGGTACTCCGGCTTCCTCCCACAGTCCAAAAACATGACTGTTAGGTTAATTGGTCTTTCTAAATTCTCCCTAGGTGTGTGTGTGTGCATGGTTGTTTGTCTTGTCTGTCTCTGTGTTGCCCTGCGACCACCCTGGCGACCTGTCCGGGGTGACCCCGCCTGGAACGTAGCTGGAGATAGACACCAGCACCTCCTGACCCCATTAGGGACAAGGGTGAACAGAAAATGGATGGATGGATGGATGGATGAACTTTGAGAATGTGTCCTTGCATTATTATGCCATTACCGTTACACCCGTATCGTTTACCATGATAACTTGTGAATATTTATAGTCCAGGAAATGTTTTTTATCGCGACAGACCTACAGCGTGTGAAATTGAACTCTACTTCCCAAAATATTTTTTTATTGCAGTTATTTCAGTATTGAACCTGATTTTCTCAGGTTACTTTTGTCTGAATGAAAGGTCTGATGACCTGGAACACCTAAGAGCGAGCAAAAATAATAATAGTAATAATAATAAAGAAAAAAAACACAAGAGAAATTTGGAAGTGTAAATATTTTTTCACAACACAGTGCAATGTTCCCAAAGGAGAACATAGGAGATTGTTTTTTTTTAATTATTATTATTTGCAGCCACAGGGAAATAAACACCACAACAAGACATATTATATGAATATTTATTCAAATATTGTAATTCTTACAGATACGGTCTTTTAAAAATAATCAGTTGCTTGTGGCTTTTGTTGTTCCTCTGAAACCTGTGCTGTCTTGTAATCTCTTCACTCATTTTAAGGAGTTTATAGGAATAATCTTTTTTTTTTCTTGAGTGGTAACATCATGCAAAACCAAACCAAACAAAAAAACAAACACGAAAAACATACTTTTTGGAAGATGAGTTTTGAAAAAAAAAAAAGCAATTGTAAATTGTTCAAATTTAGCATCTACTACAAAGATAACTTTAAACAAAACGTTTGAAGGCCTTATTTTTGTCAACTAAATGAAGGGCAATTTAAATCAGATCTTTCATTTTTTCTTTCTCACATCACTTCTAACTCTTGCCATGTGTCAGTGGAGTTAAAAAAAGAAAGAAAGAAAAAGAGAATATTCATTATTTAAATAGAACATCTGAAGGCATTGCATGATTCCCAGATCGATCAGTGAGCTACTTAAGGCAAACAAGTCCTTGAAATAACACAAAGTACAATTGATCGTTGCTTCGACCTACCGATGCATCCCGTCTGCAAAATAAATAAATAAATAAAATCCAACACATGCAAACTTGGTACATGCTAGAGTAACACATCAAGATATTATAACAGAATATTCATCACAGGCATTCAAATAAACCACTTTGTCCGATATAATAATTTACAGTTTACACAGTTTATATTACATGTGTGAAGATTACTGGGCGTTCTCACGGCCGGCTCTCAGCAGACTGATTCAGATATGTAAATACAGCTGGAATCAGAATTCAGTATATTCTGAATAAAACAGAATATACTGTTTTATTCAGTATAACATACTGAATAAAAGTACAATCACTTTTTTCCCCTTCAGTCTCTTCAGTTAAATCAGACTAAACTTTGCTGGTTTTAGGTTAGTTAGAATTGCCAAAATTATTTCCATTTGCTAAATGCCGGAAAATTTTGCAAGAATAGTTTTTAAGAGATTCCATTTGTAATGTTGCATCCTTGAATTCAAAAGTTTAGCGTTTTTGCTAAGGTTAATTGGTTAACCTAATAGGTTAACCAATTAGGTTAACCTATCAGAGGTTTGTAGAAGGAAGCCCAAAAGGTTTGACCCAAGTTGTACAGTTTGTCTGTTATCTCTGATACCAACCGATTGTATGTAAACTTCCTTTTGAATTTGAGGAGAGTTACAACAAATACATTTCTAAAAAAACAAAAGTTCTTAAGTTTTCTGGCATTTAGCAAATGGAAATAATTTTGGTAATTCTAACTAAGGTAAAACAAGAAAAGTTTGGTCTGATTTAACAACAGAAATAAAGAAAAAAAAAAGTGTTTGTGTGTTTTTATTCAGTATGTAAGTATCTGGTTTCGCTATTTCGTGGTGTTTTTTATTCCACGCTGGTCTGACGGCTTGTGATTTCAACCTTCTCCTGCACTGTAAATACTTTAACTGTCCCCAACGTTGCCTCCAGTTCCCACGTGGATGTACTCTCAGGTGAAAGCGCCGTTTAAATAACTGGACCATCCTGAAGGTGGAACCCTCTCCTCCTCCCCCCAAAAAACAAAACAAAAGATATTTTATATAAACAAGGAGCATCTCTAATAACACAGCTGGAATGTAGTTCTATTTTGTAGTAAATCAGTATTTTGATTTCTAAATGGCTTTATCAATGACCTCCGTAATAACGTTGCAGATTTTCGCCGTATTAAAAAAACGGCAGAAGCGTTTCCCGGAGCTCTGCTCCAAGCAGCCGGTGCCGCCACGTCGGCCCGGCTGAGCTCCGGTTTCCAGCGCTCTCAGTCACAAGGGGAACGTCTTTAGGAAGATCTGTGTTCCCTCCAGCAGAGCTTGTAGTGGAGACGCTGCCAAAGGCCCAGGGAGGCTGCTATGTAGGCACAGAGGGGCGAGAGAGTTTCCCAATAAGACACTTTATGTTGGGGTTCCTTCCCATTTTGTCCTAACTCTGTGTTTTATTTGTGCTGCACAGGAGAACAACCTGATGTGCATAAATGTTTTAATATATTGTAGGATTTTAATTTTTTTTTTATTTTTTATCATTATATAAGCAGAAAATGTCCATAAAAGGAACCTTAAACAATATGACACATTTCTTAAAATAGCAGCAGCTCTGGACATGATATGTGAACAACCAAAGCGTAAACAGCATCAGCTTTAGCCCAATGCTACAAAATATGTGAAGAAAGTCAACTTTCAGAATGTTCTTCTCTCACTTCTATTCACTATTCAATAATGGTTGCATGTGTTCAGCAGAAATGTAGCCTCACATCTTGCAATTTTAGTCGGCCTTGAGTTCTTGTCCATTTTGTGCCAGTTACGTTAGCCAGAGGAGCAAAGCAGCTTGAATAAATTGGAGAATCATCCCAGTCGGAAAGAAGAAAATGGCAAGTAACATTTCAATAAATCATTTTAAACTATGTTTTATAATGAATGAAAAAAATAAATAGAAATAAAAATTACTGATGAAAAAAATGTATCAAGGTATAATTTTAAAAATTTTTTCCTCACCTTTGGAGGATTCCTCCCCCCAAATCAAACTCAATGGGAGAAATCCCAGGCGGTTTCCACTTAAGGGAAATGAGAATCAAGCAGAATTTCTAAGTTAGGCAATGCAGGTCGTATTGTTAAAGGTTCCTTTAAAGATGTCCTTTGGACATTTTATTTAAAATCAAACCAGTAAGAAAACAACGTGGTCCGTGTCAGGATTGTTTGACGCGCATTAAAACCATCAACCTTCACCTGTTACAAGCTGTCCTTAAGATTGCGGTAACAGAACAAAGACCAGATTATTGTAAAAGCTTGATGCATTTGAAATAAAACCCCCCAAAAGAAAACAAAAAACTGTTTTCCCCTCACAAAACTCAGACGTGATGTTATGTAAGTGTCATGCATGTTTCATATATAAATACACATCCTGGATGTTTCGAGTGGGTGTGAGATGAAGACGGCATGTTGCCAAGATAAATAAATGAAAGGCATTCCCTTTTGTTTTGGACCGGAGCGGGGGGTCACAGAGTAGCGGCAGTCTGATGCGAGTCCAGCTTCCACAATATTTACATGTAAAAGACTTCCTGCCTGCTCCGGCTTCATCTGCTGTTCCTCCAGTCACGGACTGAGACTACAGTGCTACATTGTGCAATTCCACATTCACGCTTTTGTACAATAGGTCCCGGCCAGGACAAAAACACCAAGACGCTCAACCCCCATGACCACACAGGGAGGAACCTGATTCAGTCAAAACTGAACAAGCTGTTGGTTTTTTTTTGTTCAGGGATTGAGACGCTACACTTAACAGCATGTTAAATTTGGCAGAAATAACATTGCTACAGAGTGTTTATCATAAAGTTGATTTTCTAACACAGGAAACATACATCGCTCTCTAACCGTTTGTTTATAAAAATACAGGCCTGTCGTTCATGATTTAAATATGAATAACGTCTGCAGAAACATTGATAAGGCCTGTTAGTCATGATTTAAATATGATTACAGGCCTCCGTACAAAATGGAATTCCGTTATATGAGCAGTAAAGAAGCAGCATCTCACAAACAGCAGTTTTGACCGATACGCACAAAAAAAAGGCAGAACTCTGTACAAGTGTATAAACATCTCAGAAAATGTTTTAGAAGCAGTTAATAACCAGATGTTCTAATGAAAACATCATCAGCCAAGAAGTATACTGTGATTTTGAGGCGTGAGTTTAAAAAGTTGTTGTAAACATTCGTTATATAGATTCCTTGACTGAATAGGGCCCTAAAGACACAGGTTAAAATCTACTGTACAGTATGCGGTACACAAATATACAGGAAAACTTCAGTTCACACATTTACATAAAGAAAGACGGCTTTCTGTGTGCAGAGTTTGATGACGGATTGGGATTAAATTGTTTGTGCGAAGACCTAAAATCGTGGCGGACCTGTGACGGGGCGCAGCGACACGGCCACACTTGTCTAAAAGTGACAGTGCAGTTACCTGAACCACTTGGCTTTGATTATGAAGACTGATCTCTTGTGGAAAATGTTGCGGCTGAGAATCAAACAGCAACAGCGGATTTCAGTGGGTTAGCCAGAAAAAAAAAAAAAAAATTATTTAAAGTTCTCAAGATCCACATGGGCCAGTAAAGAATTCTGACAATATTAAACATTTGAGTAAAAATATCACTTTTATGGTAGTAAAACACATTTTGAAGCCAACTGATTAAATGGTCTGTTGCAACTCTTACTAAAACTGCTAGTATAATAATATCCAATTTAATTTGGTTTATTTTAGGTATAGTAATACAGTAGTGTGATGTTCTCACAACACAGAAGTGGTGAACCTCTTTGCAATATTTTTAAAATATGGCTTTGCAGTTAAATCTACACAGCAGTGTAGCAGCTAGCCAAAAATATAGACTAACTATCGGCTGAATTCTGTGGTAACTTTGAGGCTTACTAGTTATTAGCAAACTTATTTATTGCAGTAGCTAGCTGACTTTTATCTGTTTATTGGGTCAACAGACATGCTAACCATAAAGCTTGTTGCTAACATCTGATTGTAAAAACGTTAGATTTTTAACGTAACTTTGACACTTACATACTTATTAGCAAACCTATCTATCGCAGTGAAGTAACCTCTGGAACAATTTATCATCCAGCAAAATTTGTAATTGTGACAGACTTGTGTGTGCGTGCAGGACGGAGGTACATATTAGCAAAAGGATTAATTGACCAAGAGCCTAAATAAAGAAGTGGTTCTTATACACAGAGACATTAAAGCTACCAGTGTGATATGTTTTACCCATAAATTTATGCCGGCAGTGCAACAGATAAGAAATTTTCACTGAAATATATCGAGCTGTCAGTTGTAATCTCATGTTGGACAAGGTAAACAAGGAGGCCGCCAGCTGAGTCCGCTGTAAGTGTCTGAATCTGAGTGGAGCGCTGCTGCTGTCCCAAAGCTTACAGGTGGTTAAAAAATGTACACTTAAACGTTTATAATAATTTTTTTGGTAATCGTTGGGAAAATCTGCCAGTAAATTGAAACCAAACGAAAGACTATTGCTCTTTTTCTCCCCACCATGTTGGTGTTCAGGAAGAGAGGGAATGAAAAACAGAGGTGGCGAACAGGACCGAACATCAGAGCACTAAGCTTAAGGCCTGTGATATTCTAGCATTAATTCACAGATTGTTCCTGCCTGACCACATGAAACACAGAATGGCCTTGAAGAAAACAGTCCATTGAGATGAACACTTACAGCATGAAAGAGCAACAGGAGGTGTGTTTCCACGCCGTGGAAAGCTCCTGCTGTTACGTAAGGCAAGGGTCCGTTTAGGACAAATGTGACGCACTCTGTGTTTCCCACGCTGCCGTACTTCAGCTGACCTCGCAATCCTTCATTTATTTTATATTTAGCAGTAGGAAATAAAATAAAAATCAAAGAACATGGTGACACCTCCTTCTCTGGGTGTTAAGTGCTGTTTTCGCCCCTCACATTTCTGGCTCCAAATAGTTATAATTGCTGACATGGAAGCCAAAAAAGTGTAAACGCTGGTTTATAAAAACCCACTGACAGATTTTCTCCAATTTTTTTTTTTTTTTTAAACAACCTGAATCGAGTCACTTTAGCTTGTTTTGCTCCTTTTGAAAGTTTGACACTGGCACATTGGATTTAGGTAGACCACTCCTGTGAGGGCGAAACGTTACAGCTTGTCAGACAAATTTTAATGTTAGGCAAAAATAACCTGAGTAAACACACTTTAAAAACAACATATCCAAACCTACTCTCACAAAGGAGACCAGCTTAAAACTGACAGCATTTCAGAAACAGAGCAACAAACAGACACTCATGATGGTAGTGTGATGATTTCGTCCTTCTTTGCTGCTTCTGAGCCTTTGATGATGAAACCATGAACTCTGTTCTTTAGCAGGAAATCCTAAAGGAGGTTGCCGGGCCAACCGTTTGTTACTTTAAGAGGACAGTTTTATGTGTAAATTTCCTTCACAGCAATGAGGCAGACATACAGCCAGTTATCACAGACGCTTGGCGCCAGGTGTTGCAGCAACCAATTATTAGTTTTAGGGCGCAATTATTTTTTCACATTGGGCTCTAATAATAAGGATAATGTTTTTTCCCTTAATGAAGGATTGCATCATTTGAAAATAACATAATTTTCTAATTACTCGGGTTATTTTTGCCTGATATTAAAATCTATTTGATCATGTAAACGTTTAAATTTGAAATAAAAGCAAAAACCTTTTCAGAGCGCTGCGTGAGTTCTCACTGGATAAGGAGTTTGAGTTTCATCGGCTGGCTATCAGTTCTTTGTGCACTTATTCAGTGTGTTGATACCTACTCTGATTACAAATTGGCTTGAGAGGTTTTAGAGAATTTGACAATGATCTTGTATAACAGAATGACCGTGTTTCTGGTTAAAGATGCAGTATGTAACTTTTACGAAAGTAGTTTTTTACATATTTATTGAAACTGTCACCATTTCGTGACAGATTATGAAATAAAAAAATTAAGCTCATCCGCCTCCTCAGTGCTAACTAGAAACAACCAATCAGAGTCAGGATGCGGGTCTTAGTGCTGTCAATCATCCTAATGATCATACTCTTCTCTCTCCTCACTTTTCTCTATTGTACAATCCTGTAGTGAAAGCTAATGCTAGTTAGCATGGCCACCAGTGACGGTGGATAAACTGTGTTCTTGTAATGGTAAGTTGTTTCTCTGCCATTTTGTGACTAACCCATTTAGCAGCGAGTACATGAGATTGAGTGACAACACTAAGACCCTCCTCCTGGCTCTGATTGGTTGTTTTTGGTGGGGCGCGGTGCAATTCTTCAGACAGCAACAGCAGCTCAGGGAGGAGGTGGAGGAGATCAATCTTTTCAGATTATCTTTCTCATATCAAATTGTCGCAACATAGTGAGAGTTTTAAGAAATATGTAAAAAAAATTAACAATTTAAAAAAAATAAAACTTACATACTGCAGCTTTAACCAACATAACTCACAATACTTGTTATTTACAAGAAAAGAAGTGACATTTATATTGTGTACAGAGTAAAGTAAGAGGTAGAGAGACATAACCAAAACACAGCGATGCCTCTGAAATGCAGGTGTATTTTCACAAAAATAACGCCGCTGTAGATTGCAGCTCACAGTCAGAGAAACTCTGTAAAGAGAGGTGTGTGTTTTTGACTGCTGGGCTTGGAGATCCTCATTTCCAGAAGCCATAGTGTAGAGGGGACAATGCCTGTGAATGTTTTCTGACATTAACAGTAAGGCTGGTTGGAGTCCCTGCTGCATTTGATTTGACCCAACCCCCAGGGAGCGCAGCGTCCTGCTGGAGCCGAGGTGGGCGGAGCGGAAGGAGGGAAGATCTCAGGTGGTGACGGGTTCGTCTGTGGCGGTACGTAGCAGCGTTAGCGGCGGTGTGGAGGGGACAAGCCCTGAGTGTGGGACGACATTGCATGCTTCTTCTACACTAAAACATGCTCTATTTATTTAAAAAGAAACAGAGTATAATTGCTGTACATGTAGTGGGAAAAGAAAATGGCATCAGGGCCTAAATGTTTTTAAATTCACAACCTCCTGGTTCTACAGGTGAAAAATATGACTCTGAAAGGTTTTCACATTGATCGGTATAAATCATTTATCACCTGAAAAAAAAACCCTCTCCGCTTTCCCCATGTAAACATTGAAGTATCAAGAGATTTTGTGAAAGGTTCAGGAAGTGAATGCAGAAGAACAAAGAGGAGCGGACAGTGTTGGTGACCAAAGAGTCTCACTAGTCCGGACCTTTTCCGGACGTCCTGTTCCTTCTCCTCTTCGTTGGATTTCCTCTGGTTGGAAATCCAGAAATTTCCAACCGCCGCGGCCGTCAAAATTGCCCGAGCGCAAAGTCCTGTCGCTGAAATAATGGCAGCATCCCCAAGTCAGGGCTACGCGCTGCAGCCAAACGTTCCTGAAAGTGCAACGCGAGACAGCGGGTGAAGTTCACCATGTGCTCACAGGCTTCCAGTGAAGACTATAGCGAGAAAAGGAAGCTCAAAGAGAAGATCGGAAGCCAGTAAAAGTTGGCTAAGCCGATGCAGAGGGTTGGGGGCCTCGGTCCTTCAGATCCGGCTTACCCGTCTGGTGTGGAGCGGGTGGATGGCCGGGGGCGGACACGGGGTATAAGGTGGCGGCTGGGGGCCTGGTTTGATCCCTCGGGTCCTCATGTAGGAGAGAAACTGGTCGGGGATTTCGGCGAGCACTTCTTTAGCCAGACGAGCCATGCTCAGAATGTGGTTTCCTCGCCGGTCGATGTAGTCTCTGAAAGGAACAAACTAACGAGGAAAAGAAATGAGATATGGAAGGTGGAAATGAATTGGGCAAAAGGCAGAACACAGAGAAGAGAGTCAACCACCATGATCCCTTCCATTAAAGCTACACTATGTAACTGTTATGAAAAATATGTTTTCTACCTATTTGTCAAAACAGTCACCATGTCGTGACAATATGATATGTGATAGTGCCACACGGAGGATGAGTGACAGCGCTAAGACCCGCCTCCTGGCTCTGATTGGTTGTTTCTAGTTGGCATTGGCATTGGGAGAAGGAAGAGGAACTGGGTTTTTCTCACAGACGATTTGTCTCACCACATGGTGACAGTTTCAATAAATATGTAAGAAAAAATATATATATTTTTAATAAAAGTCACACACTGCAGCTTTAATCTTAAATTTCAAACTTTTATTTGGGAATACTCTGTACCTGAACGATGTCCCTTTCTGCATATCGTCCCTGGGATGAGATCCTCTCTTCGTCCCCGTCCAGCTCAATCATTTCTGCGAAGGAAGCAACATCACTTCCTTACTGTCAGTCAGGAGAATAAAATCACAAGCTGGATTGTCTGAAATCTCATCCTTCGATGAATTAACTCTGATTTGAAGATGACCTGGTTGAAATGCCAACCAACCACAGTCGGTAATGTTCTTTGCATACTTTGACAAGGCCTCCTCTTTAGGAGCCAGATAATACAGAGGTAGGTTGACGGTACTATATTTCATTAGCCACCATAAAGTCATTTGAATGTTAGCGGCCCACATATCCTAGGAGACTATGCCAAATGTGGAGTGATGCGGAGAATCTGCACGGCTGAGCGTGATGCCTCTGGGACGTCACTTACCTATAAGTGTGGGCTTATGGGAAACGGGACGGAATATGTTTGCAACGGCACTGCAGGGACATTAAACAGCCAGACACAGCAGTTTCAGATGTGTGATCATTTTTGTGGAGCTCATTGCTCATCCTCAATGAGCTTGTTTTCACAGAGGACTGGTCTGGTGTTCGTAAACAACACAGGAGACGATGTGAGGGATGGGGTAATTGTATAGGAAAAGCAAATAAAAACCATTCGCTTTTTCTGAAAGACAAATGGGATTTTTTTTCTACCTTCTGTTTTATGTCTTTACTGCTTTGCAAAAGCTTGAAATTTTCCATATTTTGTTATGCTCCAAACCCAAATTTGAGTCGGAGTTTTAAGTGATATGTGATCATGAGGGATAGTCGAATCTTGGACTCAGGAAGAGCAGTGAGGTTTTCGTCCTGGTTTTGGAGCACTGGGCCAGCTCTGCACCCTCAGCCGGGTTCTGGAAAGTTTATGGGAGTTCGCCCAACTGGTATGCATGGGTATGATGGATTTGGAGAAGGCGTTGGATTCCTTCTGGGAATTCTGTGAGGTGAACTCCAGGAGTATGGGGTAGCAGGGCTGTTATGTCCCTGTATGACCAGAGCAGAGATCGCGCTAGACTTTTCTGTTATCCGTCATTTTGACAGACCGCATAAAAATAAAAATTGGTCATGTTTATCTATTTTTACCCGTCAAATTATAATCATATTAACATAGGTTATTTAGTCGTATTTTCATGCTAATATAATAGTTAATATTCATCTAGTTGAACCGTAAATCCAGATCCCATCACACATAAAGCAGACAAACGCATCTAACTTTTTCTCCGTAGTGACACAAACCACTGACTGTGGCCCCAATAACTTGTAATAAATGAAATTAAATGGCTCCACTTAAATTAGCAGCACTTCACTTTTTTTGCATGGTTTTGCTTCCCCGAAACGGACAAATGTTACGTCTGCCGCGCTCCATCAGAACGCCGCTCTCCTTCTGGGTGCGGGAGGGTTAAATAAAGGAAATAAAAATTTAAAAAAATTTATGTCTTTTAGCTCCATTTGTTGAAGCCGCAGGGTGAGTTATGTTTAATTCTTCAAAGCAGCGGAGCCGGGTCCGCATTGGTTGTGCAGCAGACTGCACATGTTACGGTCTAATTAAGAAGAAGAAGAAGAAGAAGAATTACTTTATTCATCCCAGCAGGGAAATTATTTTGCAGTTACAGCAAGAATTTTTTATACACAATTAACTTCTGCACCGTTATTTATTTCGTCAAGATAAACTGCCGGCTCCTCTGTTTAGACTGTAAATGGATTAATACAACGTTGCATTCTCTTTAGTTTACTCTGGTCTGTATGTAATGGAGACTGGAATTAAAGGTGCCATTTTAACCAAAGGTTTGGAATGCGCTTCAGAACCAGAAGCTCCAAAGCTTCCGGCCCATAACTCTTCAACACGCTGTCAGCTCCCGGTCAGAAAGACGTTGTTAGTTCAGTGTCCATGAGATGATTTTCAGAGATTTTAAGGATTTTTTTGCTGATTCATTTTAGTTGCCTCTGTGATGAAATCTTTGCGTAAAGTCTATAATATCTGCCCATGTGCATCATTCAGGGGTGTTAATTATAACCTGTCAAAATGACGGATGGGCTTCAAACTTTTGCATCGTTTAAAAAAAAACAATAACAAAAAAACGGTTAAATACTGAAAATATTCTGTTACCGCGACCTCTGGACTGGAGTCAGAGTTTGGTAACTGGTATTTGGTGAGAGTTGGACACAGCCATGGCTGCCCTTTGTCACTGATTCTGGATAAGTGCCTCCAGGGTCATGGTCTTGACCTTTAAAGGGGTAAAATGACGTCTCTGGGTCAGGGAAGAGGTCCTGTTTCTAGAGGAGGAGTTTAAGTATCTCGGGATCTTGTTCACGAATGAGGGGAAAATGGAGCAAGAGATCAACAGGCGGATTGGTGCAGTGTCTTCAGTGAAGCAGGTTCTGTACTGGTCTGTCATAACGAACAGAGAGCTGAGTCAAAAGGCGACGTTCTCCATTTACCAGTAGATCTACGTTCCTGCCCTGATCTATGGTCACAAGCTCTTGAAATAACGAGATCACAGATAAAAGTAGATGAAAATTTCCTCTGCAGGGTGTCTGGGCTCTCAAATTATGAACATGAAACAAGACTTGAAAACTAACATTCACATATGCTCTCCATCCAATCTGATTCAGCTTTAGCTCTATTGCAAAGAACAAAAGACTAACTTCAGGAAAAGGTGATTCCAAAATCTATTGACTGAGGACGGCTACTAAGGACAGCTAAACCTTTGCTTTATTTGTAAAGCCAAGGTTCAAGATTACTGTGTTCCAGTTAGTCACATACACACACCTCAACTTACCATCAAATTCTGCAGGTCCAACTCCAACTATTATAATTGACATTGGCAGAGAAGCGGCCTGCAAAAAGGTGAAACAAATAGAGGGACATTAAAGGCAGCAACATTCAATGAAATCTCTATTGGCAAAGTTAAACTCCGCACGCTGTCAGCCAAATTACCAAAAGCACGGTGAAGAAACAGTTCATGCAAAGGGAGACCTATGGAACATGTCATCGCTATTGTTAAGAGATCCGCGGCGTGTTTTGTGAAGCCTCTCGCCGAGCCAGTTTCTAATTTCATGCATCTATGAACTTGTCTAAATCTCCCAAAGCTTATCGGTTTAGAAACGAGTCCAATTTACATCCACCTCTGCACATCCCAACCCCGAGTCTCGGTTCAACTGCTGATCGGCACCGCAATATTGTTTATTAAATCTCAGTCAAGTGGGACAACAAAGCGGGGTTTTAGCGCGGAGTGATGAATGGAGGTCTTGTAAGAGTTTCATAACTTCTTCCGGTTATTAGACTGAGGACTAAAATTGCCAGAGAAACGAGGGACGTAGGAAATAATCACCCTCACGCCTTACTTTATGTTCCACCAAGATGAGGGCGGGAGAGGCTTGGCGTAACTCGGCAATTTAGGTGCAGCACCTGGGGCAACTCGGTTTCCAAACGTTTGAGATCACCTGAAATCATTGCCCATATTAACTCCGAGCAAACTCATTAGGGTTATTAAAGCTGAAAACACAGAGTAGGAAGGCGGGGGTGACCACGATGCCGTCGTTCCACCCTCACTCCCCTAATTAGTGGAGATAAGAGCGCAAGTGTAGGAAGCATGAGAAGACTTTTGCTTTTTATAGCCTCCCTTTCATACTGGGTGTTTGCTGGTTTATCAGGACCTTTGTTGGAGTCTTAATTATAGTGAAACCTCCAGCGTTCCTCGCTAATTTTGCAGTGTATCAGCAGCAGTGCACGTGGACTTGCCCACAAAACTGTGAATCTCATTTTGTGAGGTGTGTTGGATATTTCACCTGGACTGGCTGTGCTACGGCTCCGACTGATTCAATCTGATCAGGTCTTGTTGACCCTGAGTTACGTTTTGGCGCTACAGGATATTAAAGTACATCCAAACGATCACTGTCATTTGGATGTACTGTCGTACATCCAAATGTTAAATATAAAAGTTAAATATAGCCCATTACCATTATCCCACACTTAGATAATGCAGACACACACACACACACGTGTGTGTGTGTATGAGAAATCTTTGCATGATTTTTGGTTTTGAATCCCAATACATTAGTTGAGCTCTTGTCGGTCGGTTGCTATGGCAACTAGTCTGTGTGTAGCGTAACCGACATAGCACAAAAAAAGAGGAAAAGTGGTTTTGAGTTGTTCTTCAACCTAGGAAATAATCACTTTCGCAGTTTTTCTGCGTTGAAGAATCGTCTTTCTGCCCTCCAGCGTTTTTCACGTGTGAAATTTCCACATGTAACGTCTCTATATGTTTGAGTATCCTTCCAGTGAACCAAATACAAAGAAGGGATACAGGAGAACCATGTTCTCCTGCTTTGGACTTTGTAAAATTTAAAAAATGACTTTCTGTGCAGATTCACCAGCAAGGAAAGCTGTCAGAGAACCACTGGACCAGCTGAAGAAGTCAATACCGTCTTCCATTTTCTGTGGATATTGTTCTTAAAACCGCTTGAATTATGAGGAAAAAAAAAATCCATATTCATTTGTTGAAAGCATTGAGGTGGAAGGTTGTGCTGTTGTAGCAACGAGGTGTGACGAACTGGGGATGAATCTAGGCTGCGTCATGCCTTTCCAATCACGCAAGGATAGAAAATGGATGAAAATCCATTTTCTATCTTTGTTTTTACTATGGACCTCTTTTGTGTCTGAAATAAAGATTGATTGATTGATTGACTGCAGGGTCTTAGGTGTTATACAATACTCTACTTCATTTTCTAACAAGGCTTCATAAAGAATAAAAGTAAACACGTACATTTACAATGGACTCCTTGGTCTGCGCCATGTCAGTGATCACGCCATCCGAAATGATGAGAAGGATGAAGTACTGCGATCCGTCCGTCACCGCCGATGCATACCTGGCGTCGAAACAGACAAAAAAAAAGTTAAAAAGAGACGCAGCAACATAAAAACTTTCACTTCCATAAAACATGTTATCCAGACGTTTATTAGAGGAGATAAAACATGCGAGGTCTGCCTAATAGTTACCCCACTGACAAGTTTCATTTGTACCAGGGAAGAAGATTATGGGAAGCATCAATTTTATGGATGGGCAGATATTAACTTGTCGGAGTAAGTGTTTAATAAGCCCTCCATCTCCAGCCTCTATCTCCGGCTCACAATTATCTTATTACAGAAAACCTCATTTTAGGAAATTACCCATCAGAGATCAGTGAAACTGTAGCTTTATTTTATTAAAGAAATACTGACCAATTAGACACCGTGACAGTCAAACACAGACTTATGTAAAACATCAATTTATTTTGAAGTTTCCGTTTCTTTTTTTAATCACAAATTCTAGTTCTTCACAGATGTTCCAACTAAAAGCTGTTTGTAACTTTAATGTTAGCTCCAACATCTTCCATGTCTTCTATGTATCTGAAACAGGACTTGGTGACAGAATGTAATGTTACAGAGGCAGCACAGACATTTCAGCACCATAACAAATGTTCATGCTAATTCATCAAATGAATAAAACATTTGTGAGCAGCACCACTCATGATCAAAGAAGACACACAGCGCTGTACATTAAGGTCAGGTCCTTTATTTATTTATCTCCGCAACGAAACGGAGCAGTTCTTTTTTTCTTTTTCCAGTACGCTGATGCTAAACGTCTGAGGTGATGGAGCAGGACAGCGTTTTTGCGAGTTTAGCAACGCTCCGATGCCACACAGGCACCGGCGCCTAAGGATTTGACGTGACATGATGTCACTTGTTTGGCTGGCGTCTTCCTTGCTTTTAGTCAGAAAGCGGGCGCCGAACAATGCAGCTATTCTCAGGCCGAGTGGGCGGACGGAACGAGACAGAGAGCCAGAGAGCGAGATGAGGGATCTGAAAGCCAATGATGAAAGGTGGGAAAAGTGCTTGTTACAGTCAGTCTCCAGGATCATGAGACGAGATCTGGCAGTAGGAGACGTCAGGTGGGAGTCGGGAGAAGCTGCCGTGCAAAACAGCCTCAGAACTTTATTTCGTTCGCTTAGTATTTAGTCAGGGTTAAAAATAAAAAAAAAAACAAACAAAAAAAACAGCGAAGATAAAACAAACTTGTTTTCTCCAGCTTGTAAAGTTGTACAGTCAAAACAAATTCCCCACTTTTTACTAAACACGTGTGAACAGCTGTGTGTGGATTAACAATCTACACTCCATGACTCAGCAGCTTGTAGCTTCGCCTTTGACAGCAATAATTTACAGTAGAGGTTATCTATATGATTCTATCTGTCTATCACATTTTTGTGGAGGCTTTTTGACTCACACTTCATTACGGGATTGCAGACATAGGCACATCCTGTCAAACAGGTTGACCTCTGAACTATGAATGGGTCATTTCAGAACCTTGGTTTTAGTCTGTTTCATCCATTCTGTTTACAGATGGAGGTGTGGAAGTCACACTTCTACTAATCCACCAAGGCGCTACGGAGCGAATATTTTGCTTAGCGCTTTTGCTAATGTTGAAAATGTTTAGCGCACTTAGCTTACCATAAATTAATCTAATGTGCAAATTAACTTGGCTGTTTTGTAAACTTTCAGTTGAATAAAGTTCGACATCCATGTTGAAAGTTTGGTTATCAACTGTTAAGAATTTTTCCAAGTAGCTAAACCTGTTTAGCGCCTTAGCATTTTTGCTAGCCTTGAAAACGCTTAGCACACTTAGCTTTCCCCAAATAACATTTTCTGGATAAATTCTAATGCGCTAATTGACTTGGCTGTTTTGTAAACTTTCAGGTGGATAAAGTTCGACGTCTGTGTTGAGGTTTTGGGTACTGATGCTTGTATTCATGCTCTTATTTTGAAGTAGATGAAAACTGTTTTACACAGCAGTTCTGTTTCCTCTCCCCACGTTACTCAAACAAGTGATGCTTATCCACTACCCACAATGCATTGGTCCAATGAAAGCAGTAAAGATATCGTTAGTTTCAGAACACACAGGTTTTCCATTTTAGTTTAACGAATTTAAAAGATGACACTGTGGAGTTGGGTTTGACATTCTTTATGTTTGTTTAAATATAGAAACTGGTAAAAACTGAATTAGTATTATGTCCTTAAGCATAAAACCCAAACACTGACAGAAGGCATACTTCATTTTTCCTATGGTTGTATTCGTCAACTAGGAAAGTGTTTCTGACAGAATCTCTTAGTATCTGCAAGCAAGTACGTTATTTGTTTTAAATATTTAAAAGACAGAAAAAGCAGATTCTTGCAAATGTTGCACCAGAGACCCGCAGGGAGCTATAGGCCGAGGATTAATCAGCTTTAGGTCCTTTTCTACAAGCATCCATTGGGATTCAGTTAATTGCTTGTCAACTCATGAAGCTCATGAGGTGAAGCATTTCCACTTCCTCTGAGGGAGGTTTGAACAGTTTTTCCTTTTGTTCAAATGCCCCTAAGGGCAACAAATTGGTCACCACTCAACTAAAACCTAATTACCGTAAATGTCCACACTTTAACAGCAGTTATTGATTTCTCTGCCTGAGCTAACTGCACATTTATTTTGACCTACCTGGCCACATGGTTGATAACAGGGGAGAAATGGGTGGGTCCGTACAGGCGCACACTCTTCAGGCTCTGGTAGTAGGCCTCCATCACGCCGTCAATACCGCTGCAGTACGGGTTCTGAGGGTTACCGTTCTGGACACAAGCACAAAGGACAAAACGGACTTTCAAACCTGAGAACTGTCAAAGAAATTTTAGACAGTTCTCATAGAGATTAATCAATAAAACGGCTTTTCTCTGTGGGGAAAATCAAGAAACATCCAGTTTAATTAGGGATATTTGTTTTAGATAATTGGAAGGCAGTAGGGAGATGAACTGGAGTTGTTATGATCTAGGTTTTTAAGTCAAATTAGAGTTAATACTGAAACGCATGGCTTCAAAATCATCACTTTTCTAAAATAATGGCCTCAGACATTTTTTGCTAAAAGTTTTTGCTGTTGTTTTTTCTTAAAACATCTTTTGGAAATAAAAGGGTGTTTTTTATTTTTATTTTGACAAAATCAATTTTGGCAAAAAAAAAAAAAAAAAGCCCAACAAAAAACAAACAAAGAAAAAAACTTAGCCCATCATTTTAAGAATTTGACAAAATATAGTTGTATTTATATACAAGTCCATCTACATATCAACAATCCTCAAGAAAACTACATTTCAACTTATGTACACTTTTTGTTTCAGTTCTGTTACATAATAAAAAAAAATATATATTTATTTTGTTATTGGCAATATTTGCCATGCAACAGTCGTTTCCCCCATGACTGGTTAGGCCAATATTTTTCTCTTATAAATAATTTTATTGGTCTTCTGTGCTGTTTTATTTTTCAAATTTATTTTTTCATTTGCTACAAATAATCAATCACTCAAATTGATTTGCAAAGGAGTTTTCATAGTCAGGCATAACACAGTGAAAAACATAAATTAAAATGCTTATTGATGTTTTCGTGCCATTCATTCCTCCATTATTGCCCAAGTTCTAATCAGATGTTGACATAGTGTATGCTTTAATCAAAATACAGCAGGCTCACAGTTCACCACATCCCTGTACAGTCACTTCATCAACATCTTATTTTATACTAGTGAGATATTCTACTCCGCTCTGCTCTTTAACTGGGCATGTGCCTTGTGAGATCTTACAAACACAAATTACACTTAATCACCCTCCAAGCACAGAACAGAGTCTATATAGTATTAAAGCCTGATCGTTTTACAATAGAATAAGTAGCAGACTATTAAACTCATAGTGAGTCATGGAATTAAATGACCCAGGCTGTTAAAACACCACACTGCAGTTACAAACGCTGAGCAGCAGAACAACCAGGCATGCTGGTGACGACACACTTAGACTCTTTTTTTATAGATTGGCTCTATAAACACCAATGGCTTCAAGGTACATTCATCAACATATATTTACCTGCAAATCCAACCATTAAATCTGCGGTATATAACTTTTATTGAAAAATATGTTTTTTCCACATTTGTTAAAAGTGTCACCACAGTATAAGATGAGACAGATAATCTGTGAAAAAATCGATCTCTTTCACCTGCTCCCTGAGCTACTGTCGCTGTCTGAAGAAAAAAGGTCAAAAACAACCAATCAGAAGCAAAAGGCGGGTCCAGGAAAATTTTTATTCACTGCCATTGTTGGCTATGCTAATTAGAATTAGCTTTTGTGACAGGCTATGTTGTGGTGAACCAGCTGTGGGGGGGTGTACACAAGAGTGATTGACACCGCTAAGACCCTCCCCCTGCCTCTGATTGATTGTTTCAGACATTGGTGGTGTATTTTACACCATTACAAAGGCAGAGGAGCTAATATTTTTCAGAGATTATATGCCTTACACTGTCACAACATAATGATAATGTTAACAAATATGTAAAAAGGAAAAAGATGCATATATATTTTTTTTTCTCCAAAGAATTTTTGCGGCGCTAGTGGCTCATATTTTTTGCGACAGTAGGCAGACAGGAAAGAGGGCAAGGAGAGGGGGAAGACAGCAAAGGTCGCTGGGACCAGGAGTCGAACTCGCGACGTCCGCGTCGAGGACTAAGGCCTCCAAATGTGGAGCGTGCTAACCCCCTGCGCCACCACAGCACGCCCCAGTTATTTTTAATAAAAGCTACATCCTACAGCTTCAATTGATTATGATATATATATAAAAAAGGGGGCTCAAAAATAGCACTTTTATTACGTTCTGGTCTTCACATACAACCAAACACTGCTGGAACACTGTTTTCCACATTGCTGTGTATGCTGATGTACAAAAAATGAAAACATCTTATGAGCATTAATGTAACAAAAATTTGTGGGGAAATAATTCCAGAAGAATTCGTCAAAAAATAGGTTAGGCTGCTGTCAGTTGGAGCAGCTCCAAGCATTTAGCATGCTGAGCTGAGTGACTCCTCATCACTGTAGAAAAAGCGTCTGCATAGTGCAGCATGAGCTTGAGTAATCTTATTACTGAACAGCTGCTACCACATTTGGGTAGCACTTGCATAAATTAGCATAAAGGTCGCAGTACCAATTCATATTAGAACAATATTTTTTGCTAATATTCAGAGAAAAACAATAAAACATTTCTCCAAACTGGAAAAGTGCTTGGAATGACAAACTATCTCACATGCTTCATGCCGAATTGTAGAATAACAGGATTACATGCAAGGCTATTAACCCACCACAGGGATGGATAATAAGTAGCATCCTTGTTTTAATTCAAAATTCTAAACAAGTTCCAGATCAAAGAGTTTTAAGTACTTAAGAATCTATAATTTGGCTTTTGTTAAAAAGGACTGCTGCTCAGGCATCATTATGTCAAAAAATTTTGTGATAAATGACAGGACAGCGATGTGGATACGTCTTTAAAACCTTCCTCGTCTGTTGATGTAAATTTTCTAGAAGTTTGATTTTTGTGCCAGTGAATGTGTTTTCCATGCGCTCAAAGGAAAGTTTCAAAGAAGAAACAACAGTAAGTAACTAAAAATAGCAGGAAGCCATGTTTAACTTTGCTCGGTTACCCATAAATACAACTGCACATGGAATCCTTGGCTTTGTAAATGGAGCTTGTATAATTGTGCCACAATCAGCGGCCGCCCATTCCCACTACTACTGCTCTACAGCTGCAAGTGGAATCCTTAATGCTGAGAATAATGCATGTGAGACTCGACTGGAGGTTCAGCGCCGTGGGGGAAGCTGCTACCCAATGCAGAGCAGCTGTATTGGCTGCAAATGCCTCTGGAAAAACATCTGGACGGAAGAGTAAACCGACCAAGACGGCTGTGTGGAGCTGGGGAGAAGTCAGGGTACCTTTTCTTTTGGAAAAAGTGATGAATGGATGAGCTATGAAAAGTTAGACAAAGTGAAGGACTCTGCACCTTTTCTGTCTTTTTGGACTTAGAATGGCAATAAATTCAAATGTAACTAAATAACTGACTCAAACATTCTCATGAATGTGAAGCAGTGCGTTCACAACCAAAAACTAATCTGCACAGACTGTTAATCTCCCTTATATTGGCACAAATACCCACCATGAATATTTTGTACTGCTAAACCAAGAGCTTGGTAACCCTGTGAAACAAGATAGATGAGAATTTTATCTCATCTATTTTGAGATAAATGGATGAGATATGTGCAAAAATATATGTGTTTAAAAAAGATTTGTAATTGTAAAGAATACTAACTTTTTGTTGTTGAGGGCTTTTCACAGGTAAAAAGTGAAAAGCATCATGCAAAAGTCAAATCTCACGTTCCCTTGCTTGTGTGTGAGTTTCAACATTCGACCTTTCAGCTGGTCAGCCAATTTCATGTCAATCTCAAACTTGACGATCAAACTGTGCTGTCATAGAAACGGTGCTTGGAGAGCACCATGTATTTGCTCTGTGTACTTGCTACAGAAAGCGCTGGTACGTTTAGAGACCATAAACAAATTCCAGTCGGTCAAACACAACTACGCAGTCTGATTTACAAATACCAAACGTTTATGACTGGAATTTGTGCCCATACATTTTTTAATTTTTTTATGTTGGACTCCTTTTTCCACCAACTGCCAACACAACACTCCCTTTAATAAGGTTAAATGTTTGTCTAAAAATAGCTATAATTCTCTTTTAAAACAATCCTTGGACAGCAAAATATCTTCAGTTTGGATGTTATTTTCTTTTCATGGTTGAATTGCAGCTAGTATTGGTGGATGCAGCAATAAAATCTCATCCGTGATATATTTTAGTTGTTTTATTCAAACACAGAGGGATTTTTTCCCCCCAACCAAACACCGACGATAAATGCTTTTGGATGTATAGTATTTCAAAGTGAGAATTTGAGGATTTGTCAAATATAAAATCCTACCCATAAAGGTGCCTTGCTTCGCTTTAGATCCATTACAGCAATATGTTCAGTCGATTTAGCCGGTTATAGCTTAAGGCAAATGAAAACCCAAAATAAAGTTTCTCACATAATGTAACTATTACATTAGACTGGAAAAAACAAACAGAAATGTATTGTTTATGGCCGTATTATAACCTACATAATCATAAGGAGGACTGCAATAAAATCCTCCAAATGCAGAATATGTCACAAAAGGTCACCGATATAGAAATGTGCAGAGCCTATTGATGGTTGAGAGAAAGGATAAAGTGTGCTAGAAAAAAATTACACAACAACAAGGGGAAACACGTCCTTAAAAGGATTACAAACAAGGACCAACTCAAGAGTTCGAGGGATATTCACAAAACAGGGAGACACAGAGATGTTTACATGACATGGACTCCAGCTGCAGCACTCCTCATGTTATGCCACTCCTGAACCACAGACCTCAAAACCATCTCACCTGGGTTAAATAAGGACTGGACTGTTGTTCCTCTTTTCAGATTTTATAGGAGAATCAAAGTCCCAGAGTCTGAAGGAAGTGACCTTCACCATGAGATACTGCACTGATGCAACTACGCATGCAAATATTAAATGCATAAGATGAACAGTATGCGATCAGACATTTTGAGTGGGTCAAGAGAAATATTTTTTTTTTGTCTTTCGTGAAAATTCTGAATTGTTATTTTAGATTTAATTAGATGTAAGCCACAGTCAGAGAATAAAAAAACACTGAAATAAAAGCTACAAATATAATATAATCACAGTGAAATTACTAAAATAAAATAAGTGACATGAGGTTTTCCCCCAGAGAACTAGCTAACCCAGTGGTTTACGTAGGGAAGCCGTCCACTGTGTTTTGAAGTTTAAAAATGGTTAAAGTTCACAGGAAATTTGAACATATAACTAAGTAAATATGTTATTGGAAAGCATTGTTAACAAAATATGAACTCCAACTGAAAAGTTCAAAAAAGGCAAACATGAAAAAATTACAATGAAAATAAATAGATTTTTTTGCGATCAGTTCCTTCAGTGTCCAATTTCTTTTTTATTTTTTATCCATGACTTGTCCCTTTATTCACTGAAGATGTTAGCGTGTAGACCGGTAGAGACAGGAAGTGGTTACAAGAATAAATAAGAATAAAATAAGAGGCTCCCTATGTGTTCACATCCTGACCACCATGTTGCCATTGTGTTCCCAACCATTTCATCAAGGTGACTCTTTAACCTGTCTTTGCTGTCACTGTTACTGATGTATATAAAAACCCCTATAATAAATAAACAAACAACTCTTAGCCTGGTGGGGGCACAAGTAAACCCTGGTGGCCCACCAGGCTTATAATACACACCCTGAGACATAGTCAGTCTACTTAGCTGATATGCAACTTGGAGCTTCTATGCACCACAAATCTTGAACAAACTTCCAAAAAACCACAAAAAAGCCAAAACACAGAGTTCCTTAACATCAAGACTAAAAACACACCTGTTTAAAGTTGCCTTTGATTAGTAGTAAATGGAACACTGATCAACATATTTTGATAACTAAAGGCACTTTGAACTGCACAATACAAAAGACATGAACTTGAATCCAGTACGCATAGTTGGGTGATCCCCAGCCCTGACGGAGGGTTGTATGTTGTGTAAAACTTTTCCTCACCAGGGGAAACTCGTGGGAGACACGCCCATCTGGTGGGAGCTTGGCACCGAATCCCAGCGCAGGAAACAACTTGTCGCTGTCGTAGTCCTGGATGATCTCCCCAATGGCGCGCAGGGCCACGGCGTAGTCATTCAGCTGGTACGGGCTCATGTAATGGAGCGAGGTGGGCTGGGATGGGTTGCCTGCGGCCCAAACACAGCAACACAACAAAACACAAGTCAGCAACATACTGTCGTTATGTTTCCTTCCCCTGCGTTCGATTCATATTAGTTCACGCAGTGTAGATTTAGATCTAAATACATTTGTTACACCCCTGGCAGAATCGGAGGCAAGATAGATTCAGATGCTGAATGATGCATTTGGTGAACCGGTGAATTTGTGAAACCTGTGGTAAAATCACAGCTGCAGAATGGAGCGGCTAATAAATAACAGACAGTACAATTGTTGAGATAAATGAGAATGCCATGGAGTGCAACATATGGAATATAAGGAGAACTTTGCAGTGATTTTTAGACCCTATCAATCTTCCATGCTTAGGAGTCATGTCACTAACAGAATACTGTCAGAGTGTGATTGGTTTTCTTGAGACTTAACAACTAACAGAAATAGTTCAAAATAAAAAAGATTAATCTAATTCAGGGGGTTCCAGCATAAGTCCTGGGGATCTACTGTGCTGCAAGCTTTAGATGCAAGCCTGCACCAACACACCTGTATAAAAAGAATGGCTTGTTACTAGGCCTTTGCCAAACTTGATGACATGCTAAAGAGGTAATTCAAGCATATGATTCAGGCGTGATGGTTCAGGGTTGCATATAATCCTTGGTTCACACAGCAAGACTTTTAAAATTATCGGGTGATTTTCAGAACCTGAGAGACGACACACACAACAATGAAAGATCTTGTTCATAACAAGTTTGGTCGTAGAGTGTGTGGTGCTTTAAAAATGACCATTCATCACATCATTTGAAAAAATAACATTGTCCACAGAGAATCGGTTTAAGAAAAGTGTGTATTCACATGAATAAGCTGAATTACACCACTTAGTGTTGCTTTAAACATGCCAAATAGGGGGCCAGTGTAGAGTAAAGCTAAAATCTATGTCAGCCAATCGCAGTCCTTCAAAACAACCACAATGTTCTGTTGGGAACGAAATATGGAGCCAGGAAGTTCGTTTGTGTGGACAGAAAGAGAGGTTGAGCTACTGTTAGAATATAAAGTTAATGAAACACAAGACAGAGTGGACTGGGAACTCTGTTAAGCAAGTAGCTGTAGCTGGTGTAAAACAGCTGAACTCAAATTGTTCTTTTTCCTTTGCAACATATTGGAGCAGTTGGGCTTATTAGTTAAAAAAAGAAGAAGAAGCAAAAAGCATCTTAACCAACATAAAAATTAGCACTATGATAGCAGCCATCTTTCCTCCACTATTTGGTCAAGAAGTAACAACAGTCACATACAGTGACTGTTGTTACTGTATGTACAACATACATACACTGTTGTTACATACACTGTATGTAACAACAGTCACATATGTGACATCATTATTTGCTGCAGACTGTAATGTGCAGACCTCTAAACCTCAAGCTTCCAAAGTCCACACTTTGGTCAGAGTTTTTATTAACAATCATCTTTAGTAATACTAAATAGAGGTTACGTGTGGATGAAAAGCCAAATTGCATAAAAATCTATCGGGTTCACCAGATATCCAGCTACAGAAAATTTCAAATATGAACCCAAACTGAGGCCATCAACGAAGCATCATCTTCCTTCAGATGCCAGAGGTCAAGCAGCACATGGGATGGGAGTGACACCTCTCTTCTCTCTGGAAGCTCCAGCAGCAGAAGGAAATGCCCTAAGAAAAGTGTGACTCAGGTCAGCAATTTCTCTTCTTCGATCCATGTTTAGTCTCCATGGTAACCACGTGTCGTACAGGCTGGTGGTGGTAATCTCCGTTACATCCAGGATGAGGGTCTCTGATTTCCCTTTTACTCAGTCAGGTCTCACACACCAACCCATAACAAGAACTATTATTTTTTATCAAACATGATCTGTACTAAAAAAATCCTCCCAAAAAAGCAACTTCTTGATAATGTGCACAGCTATTCTCCGGCACTGGATTTACTAAACATTGTCTACATTTTCGAGAGCTCATAAACAACGCATTTGCCATGTGCATGATGCGACCATTCCCCTCCTCCATTCCTGGTCTCAAACAGGATTCAGTCCGTTTCTACACCCATGAGTTCAGGTTCTACATTTCATGCTTTAGCAAACTTTGCACACATTTTGTTTGGGCCACAGCTGAGCTCTGTCAACCAGAAAACATGAAGCACAGACATAATAAAAAGCACAAAAAAAAGAAATATATTCTGTTAATTCAAAGGCCTTACATTTTAGAACACACAGTTGTATTTACATACACTGAATAAAAAGACAAGTATTTTTTCTCACCGAATGAAGTTAAATTCGATCAAACTTTTCTTGTTTTAGGTCAATTAGAATTACCAAAATTATTTACATTTGCCAAATGCCTGAAAAAGGAGCTAGAGCATTTTTTTTAATCGTTTTTTTTTGTAACTTAATTTAAATGGTCAATGTCAAGAATAACACTTTTAAAATGTATGACTTGGGTTAAATCTTTTGGGATTCCCTTCTAACTAACCTAAAACGAGAAACGTTTGGTCTGATTTAACCTCAGACAGTGAAGAAAAATGTGTGCGAGTCTTTGTTATTCAGTATATGTGAAACAACTGCATATGTTACATGTTACAGAGTTTCTTGTTAGCAATTGTTGCCTCCCATCAATCTGGGAAGAACTAAGAGGATAATTCCAGACACTTTGAGGTCCATCACTTCTGAGCTAAAATCCTCTTTCTAAAGATTATTTATAGGAAGCTTGAGGCCAGCCCTGATACCAGACTGTGAAATATTCAGAAGACCCCAGCGACTTCCGTTAGCGTGTTGAACATGAGAGTTCATGACAGGACAATTAGAGGAAGGCCGGACAAGCGTGGCGTCTTTGGAAGGATTCCCAGGAGAAGGCTCTTGGCAGCGAGTTGGCGGCTTTACAAAGTTGAAGTAACGACCCCGTCAAAGTCCAGACTCTGAACTTGATTGAAATCCTGTGGCGGGAGCCAAAAGAGAGAGCTGAGCATAAATATATGCCAGCAAACGTCTCTGAGCAAGAACACTGTAAATAAACGTGTGCCAGAAATCCTCCAGACAGTTATGGAAGTCTGCTAAAGGTCAGACTAAAGACGATTACTTTCAGCTTCCTGCTGATTAACATGGTTAAAAAAAAATAGCCAATAAATCTTCCTTTTGGTTATGAACACACCCCATTGTTTCCTTTCTTTGTTCTTTTTTTGTGTAAATGTTAAAATGAAGGGATTTTGAAACTGATCACAGACTGGAACTGTGACCTTAAGGTGATATCAAGCCTTTGTAATCCTAATTTTTCAAAAATAAAGATTTATTGTATTATATAGGAGCCAATAAATAATTATGTATTCTGCTTTTTTTCAGCCACTGCTTCTACATAATAGCTAGAATATTTTAAAGGAAATAACCAGCGTGTGTAATTAGTTTTTTGTTTTATTTAGGGTAAAAAGCCTTGTGTAAAAACCTTTAAAAGGGCAATATTATGTCAAATTGCCTGTTTTAACCTTTGTATCATGTTGCACCGTCATTCCCTCATCAAAAACACACTTGGGAGTGTTGCTTTGATTCTTTCATGCATGTTTGAGAAATCCTTTACTCTCCATGGCAACCATTCAACTGTACAAAATGCCTGGGTGGATCTAGCCCCGCCTTTGAGAAGCAGCTCCTCCTCTGAGCTGCAGTTTCCAAGCTTCTGAGATTCCACCTACCAGAGCAGCACTCCCCACTCGGCTCCTTCAGACTAGCCAGCAGCAATTAGCAAACACCTGGTGGAACTGAGCACCTGCTGAGTTCATTACAGGAGCTACTCCTCAGTGAAATGCTGGTAAAAACATAGTTATAGGTTTAATAGAGGAGCCGTGTTGTGATGACTTCCTGAAGGTGGAGTTTCAGAAAGAGCAGGAGTTCTTAAAGAGACAGAGGCCCAATTTCAAGAAATTAGTCACATTTGACATATGCAGCATTTTTTATAACAACAGAAGTTAACACAGTTACTTGACTCTACAAAATGACACTATGTGGCTGAAAAACACAATACTGCCCCCTTAAACTTTGAAACATTTCTCAGCATATTGTATTCAGTTTTTATGTGACCGCCTAATCCTCAGGCGGTTAATATTTTGCTTGTGGTAGAAACTGCTCCATACACATTTTCTTAATGATCAAAATGATCTCCTCCATCTTTCACCATGTCCTGCAGGACCCTGATAATGACCCATTTATGTACCCAGTGGAGCAGCCAAGAGGCCGTTTTTACCTACTGAGCATTTTCAGCTATGTGCAACTTTCTTAAATCATCGCCACTGTGGCTCATATTGAAAGACTTTTCCAAAAAATATCTCTCTTTTTTTTTTACTTATCTTCAAAATTATCACATAATATATAACAGTTATAACCATGTTTGACATGTTCCAACTCCACAAAAAATGTATATAAAACATGTCTCGTCAGTTGAAGTGTTATGATTTGTGTGTGCTATGGCAACTATGTTGCAGCGCATACATCTGTCTGGAATCTGAAATCCAAAAGCTAAAAGTAATTACCGTTATTGAATTTATAATGTGGAATTTCACTAGTTTGATGTGATGCTTTGTCTCCATATAAATGAGCTGACAGAGAAACACAGCAGGTCCATTTATCCCTGTAACATGGGGCTGGACAAACTGCAGAGAAGAGTGAATGTAGAGCAGGTTTTGGCACCACTCCACCACATCAGTGTGCAGGATTTAGATTAGGGAGGAGAAAGCTATGTTTCGACTACGGGTTCCAGAATTTGAAAACTTGGCGTGTTTCAAATGGAAGAACCTGAAGACAATGAGGTCAATATTAGTTAAAAGCCAGACTAAGAGTGTTGAAAATGCCCTGCAGAAATATTCCAGTTTTTGGGCGGATGGTGAAGACGTTGAAGGGAGGTTACCATGTAAAATCAACTTTTTCAGCTTCATATTATGTTATAATGTCATTCTTTCATCAAAAACATACTTTGATTCTTTCAAGCATCTTTAAGAAATCCTTGAATCGTTGGCAAAAACGTTGTTAAAGGGTTAATAGAGGAGCCATCTTATCTTATGATGACTTTCTGAAGGCGGAGTTTAGAGCTTTAACGATTCCTTGAATGATTCGAGGAACTCGAGTATTAAAATTCCTCGAGGCTAATTATCTGCCTCAAAGCTTCATTAAATTATGTTTTATTAGTTAGCGCACCATGTTCTGGCCGGGTAATTATTTGTGTTGCGCAACGCTCTGATTTCCGCCTATGAATTGCTGATGCCTATGAGTTGGGTCGACGTTAATGTCCGATATTGATACTGCTGTTATGATTTATTTGATAACATTTTTATTCAATTACTCGATTAATTGTCAGAATAATCGAAAGAATACCCAATTACCGGAATAATCAATTATAGCCCTAGCAGAGCTTCAGAAAGAGCAGGAGTTTCTTAAAGATACAATTCCCAATTTCAAGGTGTTAAATTATGAAGTCAAACTTCTTTTAAGTCATGTTTGATGAAGCATTTTTATAACAGCTGAAGGTAACAGTTACTTGATTGTGTAATAAAATGGTATTATGTGACTGGAAACACATAATACTGCCACTTTAAGGCTCCTCTACCAGAGTCAAAAAGCAATTTTTCACAAGATCCTTTTTCCTCAGGAAAAAATATGTAAAAGTAGTGCTACTCGTATCTAGGTACAATTTTGAGTCCTCTGCCACACTCTATCTACATCATGTTACTAACATTTGTGGTACAAAATAATGGCAAACAGAAAAAAGGAAACCAATTTTAGATTCTAGCATTAAACTAACATTATTAGTTTATGCTCATGGAAAACCTGGTTGTGGATATTGTTTGGTTTACTCAGCGCGGTGGGAGTCCGATTTGATTATAGTACAGAAACTCATCCATTCTTTCTCCTGTTAAGTAAGCCCTGAAATTGTTTAACTCCGTATTAATCTGCTAAATCACATTTTGTCAGAAAGAGTCAATCAATCATCTGTGACAAAGTCTTCTGCGCAGAACAGCTAATTGTGTTTGTCTGTCTTCTTCTTGCCGTTCCTCATCTGGGCTGGTTTACTGCTAGAGCTTTCAAAAGCAGCCCGACAGGCTGGAAACGTAATTTGTAAAAATGAAAACAATGCAAGCACAGTGATTTACTGACTAAGCAAAGTACTCCGAAGTAAAACTCAAAAGTTTGAAACGACAAACTTCTAACAGTCAAATTTTACACTCTTAATCTTCTTTTTTTTTTGCAGCTAAATTAAGTCATTAAGCCAAGCTGACTGACTAGGAACTCCCCAAAGAGTTCAATTTGCACAGATCTGATCTTTTAACTGCCAAACTTTCATGCATTCGATACACTGAGGAGATGCAATTACAAGAGCGAAGCAGTGAAACACTCACCGTTTGATGCCGTGAAATCAATTGCCACCGTGAAATTAATCTGTGTCCTACAAAAAGAAAATAAATGGCATAAGGAGAAACATGGAACCATCAATCATGTCAGATTATGCCGCGGCGTGTTTTCAAAGCGTGCGGCAGAGAGCAACTAAAGCAGCAGGTTATCGGCAGCTGTCTGTCTTATTATTGGAGCCGGGAGATAACGCCGCAGCCGGTAATCTGCCCGGCTGAGCCGCTGCAGAGTCTATACTAATAACTGCGAGTGACACAAGATTTAATGATGAGAGCAACACTGCTACCTAATCCTGTACGACTTCGTACCAGTTAGTGGGAACTTACCCGCCTCTGATGTAGTCCAGGAAGGACAGCTCAGTGTCCACCAGGCAGGACAGGAGGGTCACCTGCCAGTCAGAAGAGCACGGGAGTAAGACGGGAAGCCTCACTTTATAATCAATCCATCAAGTTAATTTGTATGTCACATTTCAACAACACTGGGTTTCAAAGTGCTTCACATTGTGAAACCATAAAGAAACATTATAAACACAGCTGTGAAAACCAGTGACATCTAATGGAGTTTGTCAAGTCATTGTCAAAATCGTCAATACAAAGCAAATATGTTGCTCAATGTTCCAGTTACTATGGGTACAAAGTCACTCTGAACAGGTGGGCTTTTGGCTCTATTTAAAGGAACTCTGTTTCAGCTGTTTTTGCAGTTTTCTGGAGGTTTGTTCCAGATTTGTGTGTCTGATTAATATTTTAGGCACTGCTGCATCGATCTAATCGATGCGACGAAAGATAAACACATGGATGAGATTCTCTGGGTCCTGCTGAGGCACTACACTGAAAAATCACAAAAATCTTACCAAGTATTTTTTGTCTAGTTTCTAGTGCAACTATCTTGGTACCCTTGAAATAAGATAAAACTAACTTACAAGTGACTTCTCAGCAAGATATAGGATTTGTTTTAAGTAAATAATTATTTTGCATGGATGAAAAAATTGATTATCACAACAAAATTTCCCCATGTCATAAGTGAAATAATCTGCCAGTGGTACGAGTATTTTTCATCCATATTCAAGAATTATTTACATAAAACAAGCTTCTAAATATTGGTTAAAAGTTCCTTTTAAGTTAATTTTCTTTTAATTCAAGTGCACTGAGATATTTACACATAAAATTAGACAAGATTTCTTAGTAAGATTTGGTCTTTTGGCAGTGTAGCCCCTTAGCCTCTACCAGCCTTCTTCAGGTGGTAGAAGGCTGTATTTGTAACTGTCTTTATGTGACTCTGAAAGGTCAGGCATGTAAAACTAATTTTAGTATTTCAAAGATAAAGACTTTTTTAGATTTTGATCTCTCTTTTCTTTCATTTAAACAATAATTACGGTAAATGATCACAAAAGCTCTACGTTCTGGACTGTCACTGATTTCATATAGCTGTTCCAGTCAAATTGTTTGTCCATATGGTGAGGATATAAACACTCGCCGTCAACATAGGTGCTGTTAAAAAGCCAGATCAAACAGATGTTTTAGGTAGATATGTGCCTTCGCTAATTGCTTTCTCCCCACTCCAGTGGATCAAAGTGGAAGCGTGTTTACAAGTCGTGGCAGCCAAAGTGGAGCTCTGTAACGCTGTATAAATAAAGCTAATAAGCGAGAAACAGATGCAGGGAGTTTTTCTTTTTAAGATATTTTCTTTCTGGCAAGATACGCCAGTAAACAACCTAAAGTATTCCCATCAATTTTAATAGTGTTCATACCACACAGTTACTCATTAAGACATGATCAATCTGTCCAGTTGTTTTCAACTTTTTATGCACCAGATTCTTCCCTCCCACCTTCCTCCCTCACTTCCTGTTTAGATGAAATAAAATCCTGGTTGCATCAAACCTCCTCAAATTAAACAGTGACAAAACAGAGTTTCTACTAGGAATGCTCCGATCAGGATTTTTGCTGCCGATTCCGATACCGATCATCCATGAGGCCGATCACCGATCACTCTAAAAGTGGGGAAACTCCATACATTTGCGCTTTGGCATGTTGTTGGCGTACTGACAGCCACGCTATCTATCTTCTGATTAAGAACATGGCTGCCCACACTGACGCGGCTCAGGGATTACGTCACACGCAGCGCCGTGCGCAGTGCCCTAGTGCCTGTAAATTTAATGGTCCAATGAAGGAAATTTAAAAAAACAGGACATTTCCTCACTTTCTAAAAAAAACCCCGGGATGCCCGGGACAGGACGTGAAATACGTACATGTCCCGGGAAATACGGACGTTTGGTTACCCTACCATTACTATGTCAGTAAATATTTCGGGATATATAACCTTCAAGAAAAATTATAGATGCATCAAAAAACTGCTGATAACGAGAACATATTGATTTCCAAAGACAAAAATAAGGAAAGATTTACCAAAATAGAGCATGAACTATGAAATATGACCGATAACTAGTCGGCTAGCTACCCGACTAGTTAGCTACCCAGCTAGCAAGATATTTTTCATAGTCATTGCTCTTTGACACAACTCATTAACACATTGAATTAATGTCACACCTGGCAAGCTAAGTAACATAATCCCAATGTTTTTCTTGGGCAAGAGTTTTTGCTTCTCTAATTAACATCATAGAGTATATCATAGTATATTGTTATCTCTACAGTAATATTTTCACATGTATTTTGACATACTGTATAGTATTTGTGTTTCAAACCGTTTCCACTCACCGTTCCTGAGTTTTGGTACTTCTTCTTCTTCTTCCCTTTCTTTTTCGGATTTAGTACCTGCGGAGACATAAGCTTGTTTTTAAAGCCTGAAACAAAATTGTTGAGTCTTAATGACTCTGAAGCAGTCAAAGTTTGAGTGACTCCTGGCCCCTCAAGTTTTAATTAACCCAGACTATTTAGCAAAGCTGAACTAAATGTCTTTTTAATAAGCATTACCATAGACAATCTCTATCCCCACATTAAAGGCAAAGTAATTACTAAATTTACTTTAGTCTCCCTTTTACAAATAATTTTTCCACAGGCCTCAGGATGCTGCTCCCAAAAGAACCCAGATAAAACAGCAGCACACAGGGGTATATATTTGAACAAGCTCACATTTAATATCAAGTTTTACTCTATCTATATAGTCAGAGAGAGAGGGAGAAAAAAAAGAACTGTGAAAAGTGAAGAAAACTGATGGCATATAGAAAAAAAAGGCTGCCCTACTCTTCTGTCTACACTAAAATGATGGAGGTTGTTCTTCTTAAGCAGCTTTACTGAGTCTTAGTCTCCAGAGGTTTATGCTTTAGCAGAGCTAATGGAACAGTTAGGTAAACGCTCGAGGACATGAGAAAGGCTCAGAAGACTGACTTCAGTAATTCAACAGATTATAAAAAGGAAATAAAAACGGCCTTTCTACTGCAGAGACTCACAAAGTCATTCTATTAGTGCCATGGTGTGATGTGAGGTGGTGGTAAGGCAGACGCTTGGAGACCCAGGTAAGATGAATAATGGTGGTTTAATGATGAAATCCCAAATAAACCAAACAGTCCAAAACCCAGGCAGCACTGCTAAGCGGAAACCAGGGCTTAACACAAGTAGCGCTGGGTGAATGAATGGACGTCAAGACAGAGACAGCACGATGACACCAAATGAGACGAGGACCCGATGATTAACAAAGAACACAGGTGGGGTTAAATACACAGAGGGTAATAAAGCAAACGAGACACACCAGGGAACAATCAAGTGGAGGACAGGACAGCACAGGGACTCAGAACACAGAGAACTCAAAATAAACACACAAAAAACTCAAATCCCGACAGTCCCCTTTCCCCCTCAAGGGCGGCTACTAGACGCCCAAAACAAGTCTGAAAACCAAAACACAACAAGGGTGGGTGGAGGGGCGCAGGACGGGGGGCCAGAGTCCAAATAACAACAAAAAACAACCCAACAGGGTGGGCAGAGACACAGGAAGGAGCCAAGAGTCCAAAAACAACAGAAAACAACCCATCACACAAAAAACTCAAATCCCGACAATTAGGTTATAAAGTACATAAGTACATAAAAGTCTGAGCATTTTGTTCACGTTATTCTGAACATTGGACAGCTTTTCAAAGGTTATCCATCTATTGGACTAGTTTTAGTGATATATGATCCATCCTACAGTAAAAGAGAAAGAAGTGTGTTTATACCACAAAAACAGATCATGAACTGTAAAATATGACCAACAGCTTGCCAACTAGCTAGCTAGCTTTCTATCTATCGAGCTGGTCAGATTGAAAGCTAGCAAGGCTGTTTTAATTTAAGAACATATACATTTAAAGATTAAACAAAATTAAAAACAGTACTAAAACCAAACTAAACCTTAACAATAAACCAAAGGGTGACCAATGTAGGACGTTTGATGAAGTATGTTGGAATATTTGATTCTTAATGGAGAGAAGAACCAAAGCATTTTCTTTTAATTTACTACTAAGAAAAGAAAGACAAATAAGAAAATGGTAACACTTTATTTGAGTAAGTCTTCATGAATATTTATGACTGTTGTCATAAAGTGTCATTTGGTAAATCATGACACTTTTAATACAAAGTTGACATTATTCAAAATGTCTTCATTATGACAACTTGACATTAACCAAGAAATCATGACCTGACATAAATTTGTTATAAAAGTATTACTGATTAAACTTTAGTTTTAATAACATAAAGCTACATAATTTCTAAAAATGCATTTTTAAAAAATGTTTTTACATCTAACTTGTTTTTTAACCATATTATTCAGAGGATAAAACCATAGAAAGAAGACAATAAGCTAAAGTCAGCAGGGCTCCTTGAGCATTTATGCTCACACTGCTAAATAGTGAATAATTGCTGCTATATTTCTTCTTGTCAGCACAAGCAAAGCAAAACTTTAAAGTGAATTGTTTTTTAAACTACCCCTGCTTAAACCTTTTTTAGTCTGGAAAAAAAGGTGCTGAATAGATTCCCCCGCTCACCGTGAGAGAGTGGATATATATTTTTGGCAAACTGAACAAAAGTGAGTCAGATGGAGTGTTTCATTTTATGCACTTACAAAATAATCAACTAAAGCAATGTCACATATTGTACAGAAACCATGGATGAAACGGCAAGTTAGCATTACATCTTAAAGTGAACGACTACAACCAAGTTTTATTAAAATCCTGAGAGAATTTTCATGCTAGACTGAAACTGGCATGATAGCTAGCTAGCGAGCGGTGTAGCTAGCTAGCAAGCAAACCACTGGGACTAAATGAGTGACTGGCTTTTTGCTTTGGATGAACAGGTTCAATTTAGAACTTCAAATGAAAAGAAGCTGTTTCTCTGAATATATTACGTACATTTGGACTTTGCATTTCTTTGTCTGTGGAAGTGACATTAACCAACAGAGGTGATTTATTTATTTATTTTCAGAAAAGGAAGAGCTTCGCTTGCATTTACAGAGACGCATATTGTTGTCCCTTGCTGTATTTTATTTTGTTGTGGTTGCTGGGCTTTTCTATACAGATTTATTTTTCCTATAACCTGATAGATTGTATCATGTTGGTGATACAGGGAGAAACGGTGACATAAAATTGGACTGCTTTTGTTTTTATCGTGTTATTTCACCTAAAGAAAAAAACCAAAAAAACATGATGCAGAAAGCAGAAAAACAAGCACATGAATAAAATCACTATTGGCAAGTGAAAATTTTACAAAACCCAGCGATCGTAATTGGTTACAATATATCTAGTTGTAAAGAGCGGAGCTGTAACTCTGCTTTTAGGCTTCAAATGTTCATATGTCCTTTTGGTCAAAAATATTCTGACACTATAAGGCTCAACCGCAGAAACTATTCACAGTGCACACGTTAGTGAAGGTTTCTTTCTGTAAAAAGCAAAGATAGAAATGGCCACCAGCATCATTATTCAGAAGCGGTCGCTGTCAATCACACGGGAGGAACTCGTCTTTGTAGTAACTAAGAAAATAAAAGTCTGCAGCTGTGGCTTTGTCTGGTTGCATTCACAGAAAATGTTTGAAAAAATAAAAATCTGTGAGAACAGATCAGCCCGACACTGAAAGTTGCTGCTGAGTGCAGAGCTTTTATCACTGTACATGTAGCAAGCTTATTGGTGCGTGCAAGTGTTTTATTTTATTTTATTTTGATAAAGTGTTAGATAAAGTGCTTTCCAGCTCTTCCTCATCTCTAATTGGAATTAGGTTGAGTGTGTGGTCATATCGAGGGACTGAATGAATACCAACGTCTATGACAAAAGCCTGTAGGCGTGTGTGTGTGTGTGTGTGTGTGCGTGTGTGTGTGTGTGTGTGTGTGTGTGTGTGTGTGTGTGTGTGTGTGTGTGTGTGTGTGTGTGTGTGTGTGTGTGTGTGTGTGTGTGTGTGTGTGAAGAATAGCACCTCATAGACATGGAACTGTGACTGGCTTCTGCACATTTCTCTGTAGCTGGTGCTGAATTCGCCGATGAAGTCATGTCTGTTAAAAAAAAAAAAAAAGCAGAGCAAAAATATGGTCACATTTCACTCGAACTTCAAAATATTCATATGGAAGAGGATTAGGGCCACTAAAAAAAAGTGTTAGATTTGATTTACCCTCAGTATTCTTACTTTTGATGTCAGAGGATTAAAGTTAGAATTCTGAGAAAACATAAACATTTTGAGAAAAAGTCAAAATGCAGAGGGAAAAAAAAGACAAGATTAAAGTCAGAATTATTTTTTTTTCTTCAGTGGCACTGATCGTCTTCCGTAGGATACAGGATCATAAAAAGATTAGAGGAGTAATCAGAAGTATCAGTGATAAGCTGTGTGGCCTCTGTCGTCAGGAGGCTAGTTGGTAGTTTTTTAATTTCATGGAGATAATGAAAGGTGTTTAAAATTAGAGTCAGGTATTATTAGGAGCTCAGTGGAACAAACACATCCAGTCAGATACTTTGTGTAGTTTACACTAAAAAGGCAGAAAATTTGGTCTGAAAAAAATCTCTGCTTTAAAGGCATGCAATATAGTACACACTTATTGGCACGTCTTATGAACATTTATATACAAGTCTTAAAATAAATGGTTGTTATGGAAACAACGAGATACCAACCTTTCTTTCAGTTCTCAAACTGCGAGCTTGTAAGATTTATCTTTCTTTTTTTACTTGTTTTACAGTCCTGCTCACGGTGTGACAGTAAGATAATACAAGTCAAGCTCTATCTTTGTTTGCAGCAGCTCCAGTTTATTAATATTTGATTGCTCTGAATGTAAATATGGGAGTGAGTGGAGTAGCTATATTCTTTTAGATACTTAAACACGGTGGAGGGTTTTAAAGTTTCCCCTCTTACAAGAGAGTTCTGTATTTATTACAGTAGGTTCACCTCAGCTGTAAAAGACAGAATCTGAATAAAAATGTCAAGATTTATGATTTTAATAGGATTTGTATTTTATTTATGTGTTATTTTATTACACATATTTGATCACCAACCAATCAGGAATATTCTGTCTCTCCCTGCTTGTCCGTCTTTAAGAGGTCCTCCTATACTCCCCTCATTACTTCAATTAATTGCTCCAGTTTGAACTCATTACTTACATGATAACACCTTTCCACGCACTCAATTTATCAAACTCTAACTTCTCCACCATGGGGGAGACCAACAGGTACAAAACAGATCTGCACAAAGCTGGGAAGGGAATTAGAAGATGGAGAAAACTCAAGATGACTCTGACACCAGATAGTTTGGTAGACTCGGTTTGATTTTGGAACAGAATTGCAACATTTGTTACATTTTCAGCCGGTGTCGTTCGCATACACTCTGTGTCAAACAAGCCAAACCCCTTTGAGAAATCTGTTCACACCCCTCGCCTGTGGTGGCGCTGTACCAAGAACGACAAGAACGTCAATAAAACCTCTGAAGAAGACACAGAGCGCAACGTCCTTCTTCGCAAAATGTGAACAAAAGCGGAGAGGCGTCTGATTTTAGCAGTTTTAAGATTTCTCTTTTTTTGTCTTGGGCAAATGTACCGAGCAAACAAACACTGTTCAACAGCAGCTGCATTTCCACTAACCATAACATTGTGCAAATTGAAACTAAAAATAATAAAGTAGCTTAATGGAAAGATGCCAATTTTTTTTAAAAAAACCCTCACATTTACTAACAACTGACTCATGCCAGTTCTGCTTTTCGTTTAGAAAGAGCTGAAAAACCCCCAAATGCTTTTGAAGGGGACTGTAGGTAAAACATTAGAGGCTGATTAACTTCCTGTTGGAGCAGAACAGACACTAGTATATAAACTTCAGTGGGAACAAAACCCCAGTCATTATCATAAAAACAGAACTTCTCAGTATTATCTGAATGTTCTTGGTGAGTCAGTAATACAACCCAATAATGTGGACCGCTTTATGGCTCTAAAATGTCTGCACACCTTTCATAAAATGACAAGTTTCAACAACAATCAATAAATTGACCACAATAAATCATTGCACTCTTTTCTACATATAATGCAATATTTCCATATGAAAACCAACACAAAGGAAAAATTATAAGTGGTTTGATAAATGTGCAGCTCTAAACTCATACATTTTTTAAAGCGCCTTTTGATCCAGTTAAAACACTGACTCTGACTCTCAGTGCCATGAATCCTGGGCTTCACTTTTAATTTCTGGAGGCCGATACTGGGAGGTTTTTGCTCGTTTTGCCTGGTTTTGAACCAAGTCTACAGTTTCTTTTGTAGTGTTAGGCGAACCTCTGAGAGTGAAACTAAATGACTGAATCAACTTTCATCATAGGCATATTTTTGTCTGCAGCTTAGTGAATAAGTCACTGTGTTTCCATTACAAATGTGTGCAAAACTTTGTCAATATTCCACAAATGTCAATACAAGCAACAAAAAAAAAAAGACAATTTTGCAATTGTGGTGTTTCCATTAAATAAGAAATACAATTAAAATCACATATTAATAAGTTTTTTCACGCAACAAATCATTAAAAAAACATGCCACGCTGTGGTCCTCCTACCACTTCCTGTCGTCTTCTTCTTTGTGGTTTCCATCAGTGGCAACATCCTGCAGTTGATCATGTGACTCATGTGATGTGAATAAAGTGTTTCCATTGCAGTTTTGCGAAATAAATAATTTCGACATGGCCAAATAAAGCCACCTCATTCTAGCACCAAAATGTTTATGGAAAGAGCAGAAATGCAAATTGCCGTGTTTCCATCAAGCAAATTTAAAGTATTAAATTGCACATTTAACGGAAATGCAGCTACTGAGAGACTAAGAATGCTGCAGAATTTAAAGCTGGGATGTTGAGGATTTAGTTTAAGGTCTCTTTCTCTTTAAGGTCTTACATATTTTCTACCAATTAAGTTTGTTGGGATTTAAAAAAAAAAACAAAACAAACATGAACACAAAAGGTGTAATTTTTCCAAAAATATGGATTAATCTCTATGTATTTGAAAGTGCAAAAGAAAAGTCACCCATAGCACTAAACACGTGTTTCTTTTTCTGTATAAAACAAGAAGCTGTGAGATGATTTCTCTAAGTGTGATCTGGGACTGTGAGCCCTTCTTAGTTCTTCAAGTAGATATATTCAGCACAGGTTTTATTGGTGAGAAGGAGCCAATAATGTGGGATGGATTTAATTAAATAATGGCATACCAAAACCTACATGTTATTACCACAATGTAATAACATGTAGGTCATAACATAATAAAATAGACCCTCACCCTCCGTCTCTGTCCCAGTCATAAACTTCCACCTTAATGCTCCTGTAGAGAGAAAGAAAAGGTAGAAAACAAGTTCAACCCTTAAGATTTATTATCAGTTCAAAGAGCTCACTGCTGGTGTGAGGAAAAGTTTCTTTATACAGTGTAATTTTATTTCACTTCTATTCCTTTATTTTCCTTTAAAGAATGTCTCCACATAAACTTGAATTGGAACGCACCACAAGTTTCCTAACAGATTAGCTTTTTTTCCGCAGCGCGGAACCCCGTCGTTGTGCTTTTCGACTTTTCCTCACACGTTTCCCGAGATTTCATAAGCTAATTAATCTCTCTATGTCGCCACATATCACCGCCGCGCCTGAATACTTCAGCAGCTCTAAAATTCGGAATCCTAAAGACGCTGCAATTATCTGTAACCAGTTGCTGAGGGCTTGCAGGGTTCCTGCGGTGGGCTGCGTTGTACCTGTCATAGTCTCCGTTGCACAGCGCCCTGACGGGAATTTTAAAAGCCTGCCACACCGGGTCCAGGGTATTCTTCACCACTTCTGTTTTGTGGCAGATGGTGTAGCTGTGAGACATATAGAAGTGTTACGTTGACAAAAAAAGAAGAAAAGAAAAAAGAAAAACATAATAATAGCCCAGCAATGCATGCCGCTCTTTGTCAATAACTGTTTTTTTTTTTTTTTTTTTGCCGCATCCAGACTGGCTCTTTGTTACCAAGCTGTGCTGCTGTTATACCCTGCAGCGGGGCATTTAAGTCGCATCAGTACAAACCCAGCTGCTCTAAAGAGAACGTGTTAAGTGTGAGACGCTCAAGTCGACTTGAATAACAAGCATCTGCGGGGCAGGAAAAAAAAAAAAGATAAAAGTGACCTCCGCACAAAGTTTTGCACTTAATTCCATCACTACCCTCTTTGTTTTCTTCTTGTCAACTCTGTCCTGTTTTATCGGCTCATCTACTGCCTCCTCGTGATGAAAGAAGGGGGGGATTAGGAGGGAGAATGTCACATATACATCATCAAGGGTTATGTAACGTCGCAGAGACAAGTCACTCTGCATAGGAGCTTTTAGAGCATGAAAACAGCCGCGCTCGGGCCTCCGTGTACGTTACAGTCATCTTTACGTGCCGGCTGGGTTTTCTGTTGCTTACATGCGTCACATCGAGATGGCTGGATCTCTCAGTTCACCAAGTCGAGGCAAAACAACAAATGGGGGAAAAAAATGCCTTGAAGGACTTACGACCCGTCTTCGTTGCTGCGGTAAAACACAAGGAAAGGATCCGATTTGCCAAAGAAGTCCTTCTTATCCAACTTGTTGCCACAAAACTGAAGCATCACCGACTCCTAAACAGGAGAAATAGAAACACATGTTACTGAGAACAACTAACGATGTAAATATCCAGACACAATATTTGTGTCTGGAAATTTTTTCAAAGGGAACTAAATGAGGGACCTGAGACAAAAATAGAGCACATGGTGACATTAGATCATTGAAATGTGTTGACAATCTGACAAAGCAGAGGGATTGTGATATTGTCCACTGGTTACACTTCAATATTACAAAACCATGTGATGGAAATATTATTATTAAACATTGCATTTAATATTTCCTCTGAGGATCATATGTTCGTTAAAAACTTTCACCTCTTTTCTGACTTTTAATCTCATCTGTGGACATCTACTGCAGTTAGACACCATCAAACGTCACGGCAACCAGAGGCTGAGTGAGACTTTTTCATTGTCTGTCACTTTGACCTACGTGGCCAAATATTCCCGCCACAATTTATTTTGGCCTGCCCATTTCTAAAATGATAACGATGTAGTTAATAGTCTATCATTTTATGTAATATTCAACCTGAACAAGCTTCACAGAAAATCTACAACATGCTTTTTCTCCGCAGTGATAAAAACAACAGACTGTGGTAGTAGCTGCATATAAACAATGACTTCATTGTTTTATTGTTTAACTTCCACCTGGTCTGCATGGACCTCAATACCACGCCTGCTTGTGTGTAATCAAATGTCTAAAGTTGTCATGAGGTTTTGGGTTTTTGTCTCCGACAGACGTCTTCTAATGGAAGTTTTAATGTTGATCTGGAGGCTCAATTTGCACTCTGCTCCCACAATGGAAACCTGGGATTACAAGCACCACTTTGGGAAAGGTTTTGAAATCAGGGAACATTTTTCCAACTGAAGCGATCAGAATTTGGCAATACTCCCTGAGAGGCCCGCGCTTTAGCTAGTGGAATCCCCCATATAGCTTGCATTTCTTCTACACCAGTATACTTCATAACTCTTTAACGTGTTGTCACGTCCCAGATAGCGAGATGCATTGAGTACAAAATAATGCTCAGATGCTCTGATGGGAATCTTTTTTTTTTGTTTTGGACTGGTTTAGTTGCCTGTACTCTGTAAAGTAAAGTTGAAAATGTCTGCATGTTTGCACCGAGTGATCAGAAGTGTGAAATGCCAGATTCACTGTTTTAAAGGGGAAGGGTTATGGACTTTCCAGGCACATTGCACAATCAAGTAACTATGGTACCTTCAGTTGTTATAAAAATGCTATAAATATCAAATACAACTTAAAAGAAAATTGGCTTTGCAATTTAACGCCATGAAATTGGGCCTCTGTCTCTTTAGGAAACTCTTTGAAATTCTACCTTCAAGCAGTTGTCACAACATTGCTTCTCTATTAACCTTTTTTTTTTTAGAAAAAGGTCAATGACAAAAATAATATGTGGTCATAATCAACCAAAATTACATTCCCGTTCTTTGCAATAATGACATTTTTCACATTTAAAGTGTGATGATACATTGTGATAGAATTGTAGGTTAGATTCTTTCTGTTCCAATGCCACTCTGTGAAACAAGCTCTTTGACTTGGCTTGATGAACTACTTAGAGAAAGAAGATTTTCCCCGATGTTGCTTACGTTTCAAACTAATTTTCTTTACTGCTGTGAAACCGTTGACCTAGTAACAACTTATCCACACCTTATCCAAAGTATTCAGATTGATCCCAACAGAAGCCAAATCCATAAGAAGTTGTTTGTGAAAATTGTTTGATAGTCCTGACAGAATCCCACTGTAAGCCAATAACGACTTTCTGGTTTAAAAGAGAAACTAACAAGCCGGCTGAGAGAGAGATGAGAGCGAGGCCGGGCGGGGGACGGGAGACGACAGTGGCTTCAAGTCTGACTCTTACCCTGCAGTTGCTCAGCTCCTCTGCTCTAATGATGACGGTGCCACATTTCTTTCCTGGAATTCCACTGGAGAAAACAGAGAGAAAAAAAAACAAAAAACAGAGAAAAAAAATAATGTGATGACTATACGGCTGTTACTGCATGATGCACAATAATAGCACAAACACAAACACTGCTCCTAAAGATTCTTCTTCAGGACACCAGTCACATAAAGAAGTGTGATTTGTATCACTAAGGCGCACACATTAACTCCACTTAATCATAATTTCAAATGTATACTTATTATAATTGGACAGACTATAATAATATATAGACAATAGTAAAACTAACAATGTCGACAATATGGACAGTCTTTTTTAAACAAACATGATCAATTTGGAATTTATTGTGACAATAACAAACCAAGATTCCTATCGTAACAAATGTATCGCGATAAATGATACGATACCATTACCCATGACGACCTAACTATCAGCAGTCAATCATGACCAGTAACAAGAAATGAATGTGCTTCGACATTTTCGAGATATGACACACAACCTTCAACACAAGATATTAAATATATGTTTATACAGTCATATTCAATAAATTGGAATATGCGTTCTGATGAGGCTCATTTGTCAAATTAAAAGTACGTTTTAAAAATAACATCCTAAAAGAAGGAATTAAACATACTTTTCATCAATGCTACATTTCTGTGTTAAAATGTTTTTTTATTTAATTGTTCTAATTTTAAATGTCAAAATGACCAACATGTATGATTTTAATGATCACACTTGACAAAATGCAATGTCTGTCGCTAGTTTACACAATTGTTAACTACATGATGTGTTTATGATGTTTTCATGATGTAAAACACTTTGAACTGCCTTGTTGCTGAAATTCCCTCTGCAAATAAACTTGATTGATTGATTAAAACACAAAATAAATCACTTTAAATAGTGGTTATTTAAGAATGACAACACATTTCCTGCAGTGGATGTTCATCAAAATTATAAGTTGTCTTTTTATTCAAAAGGTTAAGTACCATTTTCTATGCTGGTCTGTTCTTTGACAGTAGTGGAATATTGACAACGTTTGCACACATTTGTAAAGGAAACGCAAGACCACACAAATACCACATGACCAAACCCTCTCCTCCTCTGAAAACGCAAAACAGCAAGACGATGCAAATAAACATCTGACGCTGATATCGGCTCACTCATTGAACCGATGTTAAAAAACGACCAACATCAGCCGATACCGATGTTAATGTTGATATATTGCGCATCACTACTGCAGACAGAAAGAATCTGACCTCAGCCCAATAGATCACCATGGTTACTCACACAAATGCTTTTAAAAAAAACAACCACTACATCAACTAGAAACAAACATCATAACGATATACACTGTATATGGTTTGGATGTCCAACCAAAACACAAACATCACACAAGCCCTTCAAACACAACGAAAGACGTTCATATTGAGAGACCGTCTCCTCAATATTATGGAAGACTGAACAATATGCACATTTAAATGGCTGAACTGAACCTATGCAATAATTAATACTCAAAAGTTCTGAAAAAAGAACTTAAAAAAGAGATCTATGGCGTACGTTATACACGTTTTAACATTTCAAATGTTGGAAACTCAAGAAGCTTTGATTCTTGAAGCGGCTTTAAGTTTATTTTGAACACTCAGGTTTACAACTGTCAACCTTAACTCGTCAAAACCCATGGCAACCAACAATGCTTACTCTAATGGATCACCAGAGAAAATATGAGGCAAAATTGCTTGGAACGCTGAAACTGAACAGAGCAGCTGTTACTTGTTCAACTAAGTCTGAGGTTCTTATGTGCTACAGAGGAAAACAACATGGTTTTATATTAATTCAGTGCTGAATTGCTTACTAGTAATTAAATAGAACGGAGTTACTTGGTGTTAAGATTTTAAATTTTAGTACAGTGAAAACCATAATGACAGTCTCAATACTTTTGTTCAAACAATCTTTAGCTTCCTCCTGCAACTATTTCCTTTCTTCTCAACATTAAGCAGCGTTCCCATGTTAATTGGAAACAACAAGTCGCTGTGGACGTATTGATTCTATTTCCATACAACTGGTCAATGGTTTGTGTGTATGCAGCCCTTCTGACTTCGCTGCACGTGTTTTGTTGCTATGATACCAAGTTGAAACAAATGTGTGTTTTTTTTTTAGTAGTTTCTGTTTCCCACGTACGATAGTGTTGTTCAGAGTTTAGTCAAGATCTAACAGATAAATGAGAAATTAGCTCTACAGCAAATATAATCATAATCTTAAGGTCCTAAATAAATCAACAGAGGACAGAACTTGCCCCTCCACCAGGTGAAGTGTTACTTATTTTAAATGAGTTTTTTAATACAGCAGCAACAGTGACAGGAAAGGCAAACTAAGACACGGGAGGCTGACCACTAAAACTAGACCAGATGTTTGCCACAAACAAACATCTGGTTTGAAAGGGCAGAGATCATTTCATTTGGCTAAGATCTGACCAGTAATGACTCAGAAAGAAAATAATAAAACAGAGAAATTGCAGGAAAATTGGAGCAAAGCTTTGCAAGCCCCCGTCCATCCCCTCAAGCGCACAGTCACCTCAGACTCACCACGCTTCCTTTGATGAGCGGGAAAGGAGTTACTGAAATTAATTTGCTCCACGACATGGACAGATTGCTCGGTAAGTGGGCGGATGGGGGAAAAAAAAACGGGCTGGAGAGCCAACAGAAGAGGACGGACCGAGTGGGAAAGGCAGAGGGAGATGGGAGTTAAGTCCCTGGAAAGATGAAGAGCTGAACGAGAGGCCGACGCCTGAACACAGAGTGGGCCTGACTGCACCAGCATACGGTCCCCCAAGTATCACTGAAATGGATTTTTAGATTGCGGAAGCTCTTAGGTGCTCACAACGCGGACGCGTATCGGCGTGGAAAGCGAATGTCACCCTCCTGTGTCTTAGTCCAGATCTATTTTTTAACACTACGATGCTTCTGAATTGCATATGGAAACAAAGAAGCCGATAACTTACTGATTTTCTGTACTCACAAGACGCATGTGTGACCACATTTAGAGCCAATTACGTTCCGTTAGGAACAGAGTCCCTCTCTTTGTCTTTTGTAATTCTGGGAGGGGGATAAAAGACTCAAGAGAACAAAAAGTGAAAAAGTGCAGCCTACTCTTTTTGAATATGAATCTTTCTGAAGAAAGTCTACAAGTAAGACAGAAGCATTGTTTTTTTTATTTATAATATAAATATAGTCCAGGCAAACTTACCCTTCTCTCGTTATCGATATTTTTAAAAATCTGAGGCAATGCAGTGGCGCAGAGGTAGAGGGTGTAACTCACATAGTCGTTGAAGCAACCAAATCCTGACCTGTTGACCTTTGCCACGTCTTCCCTCTCTCTCACAACCTACTTTACTGTCTGACCACTAACAAATAAAGGTTACTAGAGCCAGTAAAACCCTTAAAACTATACAAAAATATCCAGCATGGGCAACTAAGAAAATTGAGTTTCTAATACAAAACTTTCTTTATTCTGTTCTTGTTGCTGCTTGGTTGAAATATGCTCTGAAAATGACTTTATGAACAAAAATGTGATGTAAGGTTATTGTCTTCTCTGTTTTGTTTTTCCGCATGATGTTTTTCACTCGGGGGCGGGGGGGTGACTAAACGTAGGTTGCTCTGACCTGCGCGGACAATCGGGCATTCATAATAATAAGAGATGATCTAAAAATATCTTAACGAAAAAAGGCTAAAAATAGAACATATACATGTGTGCAGACTGGCGCGCCGAGCACCACAGGAAGACACACAGATCAGAAATACAGTGAATGACTGCAGGCAGAGGTTACATAACTCTGAAATGGAAACACATTCTTACATCACATTCCTTCTGCATCATTCTTCAGCAAGCCCATTCAGTTGCAAGCACTCATTGATTCGGCCTTCAACACACACACGCACACACACACACGCCCCCACGCAAGCACACACAAAGGGATATGTAATAGTAATGGAGGAAGATGACAGTGGAATCACTTCCTTCTTTCTGTTGTTCCGTCACATAAGCTGACATAGTGGACATCAACCAGCGATGAAAGGCGCAGGAGGACACTAGCAGCATTTCCACTGACCATATTATTTCACAACTTGATATTTTGAAAACAAATTTGCTCACTGAAAACAAGTACGGTAAGTAAAAAAAAACAAAAAAACTCAAGCTTTTCGCTAAAACATCTTGGCACTAGGATGAGGTGGTTTGATGAGGTGGTTGATTTATTTCGTAAAACTGCAAAGGAAATACACGAGTCACATGATTGACAACCGGATGTTACTACTGGCGGAAACCACAAAGAAGATGACAGGAAGTGGTTTTTTCATGACATATTCCATGAACAAACCTTTTCAAGTGTGATTTTAATTACGTTTCTTCTTGAATGGAAACAGCACAATTGTGAGATTGTGGGGTTTTTTGACATTAGCGGAATACAGACAAAGTTTGAACGTAGCTACTGATAGATAGCTATGTTCAAGCTCAGGAAGAATACAATTAGATAGTATGAACTAAAACTTGCTTATGCACGCTTGTATTTCAACTTTGTCAATAACAGTACACTACATGTACATCATTTACCAGACTTTAGAAAATGAAGTTTTAGGTCTTCAGTATTCTCTTTTCAGACACTAACAAGCAGTTGGGCAGTTTATCCTCTGCCTTTTCTGTTGATTTTCCCATTTTGAAGATTGTCTAAATATGGAGTCATTCCAGAATGAGTCGTTCCAATCAATTCAGGCATTGATTGATTGGGGGCGTTTGAAAAATCTAACTTTTATCATTCCCTGAGCTCTATTTGAGAAAGCTGTGTAATAAACCCTTAGATACTTTGAAGAATCAACTCACAATTCATCCGACTCAAGTGTGAAAGGTTCACTTTTTAAACAGATTCTTTTATGTTGATTGCTATGTTTAGTGCAGCATTGTTGTGCACGCAGGGGGAGTATATTGACAAAAAAGTGTTTCTAAAGTCAACACTTTAGAATAAATTCTTCATAATTAAGAAAATAACATCCTACTCACATTGAATAATCATACCTTGACTATGTTTTCAATCAACTTTGCCAAACTGTGGAAAGGACAACAAATGACACCCTAAGTCTTTAGAAAGTCACCAAAGATGTTATGGTAAGAAGGCTAAAAGTGGAGCAAAATGGTTCTGTAAATCAACATACTGAATGTTATAAACTGAAATTATTTCTGATTGCAAATCAGAACGGAAATGTCAGAATTACAATAGCAGGATAAAAAAATTAATACTGATGTTAATTTTAATCCAGAAATAGAAACGAGCTGTTTAGTGTAATGTTATGGTTATTGCTAAAGACAAACTGAGACACATTTATAAAATGTGTTAATATACAGTTCTTCTTTCTCATAATGATAATTAATATAACAAGGGTCATGTTGAATAGAGGGAAACACTGAAAAGTGACATCTGGCATGTGACCCACAGTTTCCTTCAACAGATTAATACTAATATTACAAGTATGTTGATGTTTAAACTATAAAATCAAATCTTACAAGAACGTGTTTGAAAAATGCATTTTAAAGATTTTACTTCATATGTAAATTTGTCATATAAAGTTAGGGCAATTTGAAAAAAATGATCACCTTGGTGGCAGAAGCATATTTAGCTCTTTTTACATTTTATATCAGGACAAGAAAAACATATTTTGTATAAAAAATATGAAATTGTATGTTTCGGACAGAAAATCTGTGTCATTATATATTGATACCTCAAGGAAACAAAAAATATTTGTAAAAGTACATTTACATTTAAAAATAATATGCTTATTTATTTATTTATTTATTTATTTATTTTCCCTGCCTCAGAGATTTGCTTTTTGAAAATTTTGCTTCACTTTCGTGCACAATTACAATAAAGAAATTTTGATTCTGATAAGTAACAAGTTGCTATTTATGTATAATTCTAATCCAAAATGACAAAATGGGGGGCAATGATAGTATATATACATAAAATAATAATATATATTTTTCAAAAGGGCACTTTTTTATTCTATTAACTAAATGCATTGTGTGAATTTTGTGGGTCTATCTAATGGGATGAAGGGGTTTTCTTTTTCTCTTTTTTCTTTACCCATGAAACATTTCCAAAGCAGACTTAAATATTTTAGACTTTTGAATAGTTTGCGTCTACATTTCCTTCAGATTTCGTTTGTTTTGCTGTAGTAGCTGGAGTCAACAAAGTGGCACGATGTCAATCTGTGTCAGTCTCAGGTGGAAGAGACGCAGAGCTGATTTTAGATTTGCTCTATTGTGACATGAGAGACGGCAGAGGTTTTCTGAACATTAGTCATTCACAGAGCGCTTGCTCGTCTCACACCGAGCAGTCAGTGTGAAATATGTCATGAACCGGCTTACAGGCCTAATCACAACTTTGTTAATCAGCAATCAGGAAGGAAATCAGACATTTCAGAGACGTCTCTGATAACCTTTTGGAGGTTTCAGCCGAGATCCTCAGCACTAACTCCACTTTGGGAAGTGTTTCTTTAAACAACAGGCCATTGAAAGATTTTCAGTCTGTTGTTTTTCTATTAATCTCAGTTTAGCTGTTTGACGCTTGTTTGTCGTCGGGTCCAATTCGTAATAAAAAAAATAATAAATCTCCTGCTGGTTTTCAATTTATAAGCATTTTTATCAATTAATCAAATTTTGAGGGTTTTGAAGATTAAACTTTTGGAAAATCTTTCTCCATAGTTCAGAGCGATGTCAGCACGAAAAAGCTGGTAGCGTTGGATCTCAACTCCATCTGAGCTTTTATTCACAATCAACCAACTTTTTTCTCTGAACTTCAAATTGTTTCTTCAGGCAAAATTGCGTCTTCATGCTATATCATTTTCATAATACAGCCCTGGTCTCCGTCATACAACTCACAGAAGGGATGACCAAAATAAAAAACACTTTTTTGAAAATATTTTCTCTCATTTGTCATTTCTTTTCTTTGAAAAGAAAGCAAGAAAAAACAAAATCTATTAAAATCGGAAATCTGGTATGAAAAAAAAATCAGAGATTGTAATTTTAATCCATATCGCCGCGTTATAATTCACACCTAATAGAATAGAAATTGTAAAGTATGCTAGTCTTTGCAATTATGATCTATATTTAAGATAGCAGAAACCATTTTGGATATTATTGGTTGCTTGACGCTACTTACATCAGTGGTTTTTCCAGGCGACTTCCCAGGGAGCCGACTATTTCACCCAACGTACAGAAAGCCTGGCCCAAGAAATCCTGCATGTGGGAAAAGCATGAGAAGCATCAACAATGACATTGTTCATATTTACCATTCATTTTTCATATGTAAATGTATCGACATTGTTAAGTGTATGCAGAAGAACCCTTAAGCAACGATACAGAAAAAGTTTCTTATGAAAAATAGATGCCTTCCTCATCTCTAAATGATTCATGCAGACAGTCAACGTTCAATAAGCACCTGAAAATAAAGCAGCTAGCAAACATTGCGACGACTGTTTAAATTTTCATTGTCCGCTCAAAGCAGAAAGGAATGCTCTCAACTTTTAGACGTATTAATTTAAACCGGTAAGAAGAAGAAGAAAAAAGTTATTCGCTCAGTTTTGGTGCTTCCATGAAAAACTTGCTATGTGTTCTCTAATACCAAACGGTTTGTGGTTGAAGCAGATCGATGGTGTGTCTCCCATACTGGAAAGATGAGGCTTGCCGTCACTGGAGTCAATCTCCATCCTGATTAGATACTGAACCCAGCGCCAATCCCATGTCTCCACTATTAGGCCCAGAACTCTGCCCTCTGAAGTGTCATCATAGACTTGAACTTTAGGTTCAGTTTCCTGATCGTTTGATTTAGTTCAAAAATGCAACAAAATGCCCGCTTTCCACCCAGTCTATGTGCAAAGATTTTAAATGGAAGAAACAGTACCACAGTTATTCATTTAGGACTTATTGTGATGTATTTAGTTGCTGCCCTCTCAGCCTCAGAGGAACTTACCTCGTGAAATAAAGATTTTAATTCTGTAAACCGACCTTCCGAATCAGGGGTTGGCCATGATGGAATAGTCTTCGGTCATGTATTCAACCCTACTGAACACTTGTTGTGATATGTCGGAGCTTTTTATTATAGTTTTTAATGATTATGAAGAATAGTTCAGTTTAATTTGATGTGTAGGACAGGAATAAATATAATCAGTCAGTGTTGATAAATTATTTTATTGAAGTGTTGATAAATTATTTGATAACTGAACAGCTATATATAATATAAATCAAACTTCAATGTGCTGCTTGTCCTAATGACCACCACATTGTCATGTGTCATACGTTTCCATGACAAATGTGTGCAAAACGTTGTCTCAATTCCGCTAAAGTCGGACAAACACAATGTCTCAATTGAGGTGTTTCCGTTAAATAAGAAACGCAGTGAAAATCCCACGTGAATACGTTTGTTCACGCGATAAGTTGTTAAAAAAAACATGCCGCGCCGTCATCCTTCAACTACTTCCTGTTGTAGTCTTCTTCACGGTTTACGCCAGCTACAGCGTGAGATGATTACTTTAAAACGAGATACGTTACAGTGAATGTAGTCTCAGTAAGGCTGTGTAAAAAAAATGCATGAGACACGGTAATTACAGGGAAATCTGCTGATACCACTTCTGTAAGCAAAGAACTGGAAAACTAAGTCTACCACTCATACAAGTTCATTAAAATATAGCAATAACAAATTGAAAAAGAAAGAAAGAAAAAAAAAAAAAAATATATATATATATATATATATATATATATATATATATATATATATATATATATATATATATATATATATATAAGAAACACAAGGCGTTTGGTTTGATGAGTCAATTCAAGCTGAGACCTTTAGACTTTGGAGTGAAAAAAACACTAATATGAAAACGTGAAAGAATGCTGTAGGCTGGCGGTGATGGTGTAATGTTGTGTGGAATATCCTGCTACTTTGATGAGGAGCTACAAAAAGGCAATGTTGCACAACACAGAACATGGGAAAGTATTAGCAGAAGAAAGGAAACAATCTTGTTTAATTGAGATTGTTCAGGTATATTTTGGCCTTTAATACCTAAACCAACCGAACCAGAGACCGGTGAACTAGTTAGCTGCTTTAGGGTGCTGACAAGAAAGGAGACAGTTTAGGAAAGACAAACAGCAAGAAGAGCAAAGCACTAGAAGGAGTGTGTGTAAAATCTGTTTACTACAAACCCTGAACTACGTGTGCATGCACTGATACTGTGGCCTCCATTACCAGATTGAGAGTGCATGGGCGTGTGCGGGCGTGTGTGAATGTGTGTAAAAGTCCTTGACAAATGAGCCATGTTGAGTCCAGCAGGCAGAAAGCAGCTCCAAACATCTTTGCCGGTGCTGAGTGCAAAAACGGAGATGGCAAAAACACTCTGGCCTTTCCTCACGGAGTGTGCTGCAAGCTAACTAGCAACTGCAGCCAATGGGACGCAGTGCCTCGCAACGTCCAGGACTAAAGGTTGAGGCAACTTACATTAACTGAAATAATGATGGCGGCAAAAAAAAAAAAAAAAAAAAAAAGGTTCAAAAGCTTCTACAGCTCATTAAGCTCCAAATTTAAATGACCCAGAGAATGTGTATTAGTTCTTACAAACACAGTAAAACAATCCGTGGCACTCTGTCTGAAACTAACAAGGGGTTTTAGGTCGCTTCACCCAAAAAACACAAAAAACTAATGAAAAGTAAAAACTTAACGGGGCACATAGTATCATTTTATAAAATAACCAAATAACTATGTTATCTTCAGTTGTTATAAAAATGTTTTATATATCACAGCATATGACTTAAAATAAATTTGATATCGTAATTTAACGCCTTGATATTGGGCATCTGTCACTTTAAAAACACCTGATCTTTCTGAAACTCCGCCTCCAGGGAGGCAATCTAATTTGCGTAGCCAATGGAAACGCCGCTAGTTTTTGATGTGGAGCGTATGGGCAGTTGCCCAGGGTTACACAAAAAAAGTTGGAGCATAAGTATCATATTTTTTTAAAACAATGTATTTACCCATCTTTTGTTCTGTAGGTATGCCTCCATAACATTTAAAGCCTCTTAAACCACGGTCTAAATATAAACTTTAAAAATTATGTAGCTTAATGTTATTAAAGCTAAAGTTTAATCAGTAATACTTTTATAACAAATTTGATTTCTTGGTTAATGTCAGGTTGTCATAACGAAGATATTTTGAATAATATCAACTTTGTATTAAAAGTGTCATGATTTACCAAATGACACTTTATGACAACAGTCATAAATATTCATGAAGACTTACTCATGTTCATCACAGATGTTATGTCATGTTTATGATGATGTCATGACAGTCATATTCACAACCCATCAAATAAAGTGTTACTGAAAATTACTGAGACAACATAAGTAGGCAGTAATTAAATAGTATTTTCCAAACAAAAACAAACAAAAGCCACGGAAGTCATGCTAACCTTGCTAGCACAATCTCCATTGTAGCACAACTTCTGTTTTAGCATGAAGCCATCGTGGCGTTTGCATCTTGCTGACCCTTCTGGGCCACCGCAGTTTTTGGATTGCTGAAGAGCAATCTCTGTCAACACAACAGGGCAACTGAAAAACCACTTTCTTTCTTATTTCAAAATAAGAGTCTCAAACACGCCTGCAGCCATTTCAATGGAAGTCGCACAATGTGGTGAAAGCGAATCCTAGACATGCATAAGGACAACACTCCGAAACCCTGATGGGTGTAGTTTAAGATTAGATTAAAAGACCGTTCTGTAATTCAAGAGACATTCATAGAAGGAGCTCAAAGAGCTGCTAATGAGTTTGTACAAAGAAAATAGCAGCCTGTCGTCTGTAATGTTGTTTGCCATGATCATTTTACTTGTAAATGTAACAATTATTATTATTGAGAAACAAGATTTTAGCAGAACAGATGTGCAGATGAGCAGTATTCATATTTCACACTTCAGTAATTTATTTTAAAAAAATAACAAAATTAAAACATGGAGTTGAGATCAGATTTATAAACTGCGGTCTATGTGAGCGTGGAAAGATGACAGATGGCTGTCTTACCCACATTAGCTGCAACCGTGCAAATGGCACACAAAGACAGTATCCTATTATTGTAAGGACACTGCCAATAAAAAAATAAATAAACACAAGCACTGGGACCTGGGCTCCTCGGTTGCCAGCAGCAACTGCTTCAGCCAGTAACACAACATTTGGCATCTTTTGTTAAAGCCGGAGGGATTTTAGATTTCGCAGGCATAGCTTCAGCAAAGAGGGACTGGTGAATTATTCGAGCTAGATTTGTGTGACTGCAGGATAAACAATGTGTTAGGTGTGTTCAGAAGCGCATTTGTAAGAGGAATGACAAAATTGATCAAGAGGCTGAAAAGGGGCTTTTAAGGGAATCTATGAGCTGTTTTCTAAAGTGAAAACATCTCTGTTGACTGCCTGCCCTTTGTAACTTTTTAAAGGGGCAGCATTATGTGTTTTCCGGGCACATAGTGCTATTTTATAGCCCAATCCACAGACTATGTTCACTTCAGTTGTTAGAAAAATATTATCTATATTAAAAATGTGACTTAAATGAAATTTTAGTTTGTAATTAGCGCCTTGAGTTTGGGCCTCTGTCTCTTTAAAAAAAACAACTCCTGCTCTTTCTGAAACTCTAGCTTCAGGAAGTCATCACATCATGGCTCCTCTATTAACCCTTCAACAACGTTTTTACCAGCGTTCCACTGAGAAGTAGCTCTTATAATGAGCTCAGGTGATGCACAGTTCAACCGGGTATTTGCTAATTGCTGCTGGCTAGTCTGAAGGAGCTGAGTGGGGGAGTACCAGGACAGAGCTGCTCTGTGAGGCGCAAGATCAGAAACTGCAGATGTCCAGAAAAACAAACTTTTTTGGGATGGCTAAATGTTTTACCATTGTTGTTTTAAAGTATTTTGCGTAATCAATGTGTCATGTTTCTCTTCTTTTATTTTACTGTAAAGCTTTTTTTTATTGTACTGATTATGAAAGGTGCCACACAATTAAATGTGCCTCGCTGCACCTAACAAACCTCTGCAGAAAAACCCCATTAGGTGACTTCTGAAGGCAGGTGACTGCACTGGTATTTTGAATAGAAGGCTGAGTACAAACGCACAGAACACATTTTATGATTTTCATTCGCAGAACATTTTTTTATAACCACACACACCTTCCAATCAACTTTACAGTGATGCACAGCTTTGTGTTGGTCTATCGCATTAAACCCCTTTAAAAGACTCTGAAGTCTGCAGCTGAGACGGGACAAAGTGAATGTGACACCTTAGCAGGGCATTGTCGGTGCTCCATGGTTAGAGTTAACTTTTTCATGAGCATCTGTGAATATCAATCCATGCCAATTTTAGAAGAGGAAGAAATGTAACAAAATTCACCAGACAGTGGTAAATTACTCAGAAGAAAAACGCAACGCCTCATATTTCCTTCATTATTCTGAAGCAAACCCCCTTCGTTGCACTTCTCCCCCTACGGCTATTTTCACGGTAGGTATGTGCGCCATATGCTGGGGAAGCGCCGGGTGCATCTGCTTTGATGGGAGGATGAAGGCATCCTCAAAGGTAGCTGACACTGGAAATACTGTACTTGGGTGCATTTCTATCATTTTTCCCCCCCATCTTTCTTCCGGTTATTTATAGCCGTGCGACAGTGGATGGACTCTGCTTAGACAATGGAGCCACCGCAGAGTGCCAGATCTTCAATCCCACACATCCACAGTAACGACAGGGTGCAGCCAAGCGTCCCCGGCCTTCTTGCTTTGAGTGAGCTTCTGCGCTCGCACCGCTTGGAGCGCACAGTGGAGCCCGGAGGGCACGCCGGGCTATCGGGCTGAGGAAAACAGCTCCGCCAGCAGTTGGCAGTGAACACCAAGACGAGGAAGGCGTGGAGGGGAAAGGAAGGAGGAGTAGCGCCGAGGTGGAGCAGGAAAGATAGGTGAAACTAGAGCAACAGACTGCTAAAAGTTGTGTCGGAAAGTGACAGTAAAGGATAGAACTGCAGGTTTAATAGACTTAGACTTGATTTGTTATCGCACAAACACACACCAGTGATTCTGGCAACAAAATGTCATGGCTTGGCTACCGGAGAAAAAAATGCTAAAAAACTACAGTGTAAAATTCATCTGAATTCTTCCAGTCTTGAAAAGTCTCTGTGATCCTCGTGGCAAAACATTTGGTTTCAAATCATGCTGCCATTGTACAGCAACAAGTAAATATGGTGCTGTTGTGTCAAAATGAATACTTGACTGATTACTGAGACAGCAAAGGAGAAACTCACGTGTTTAGAGAGGTTGTCGCTCTTGCAGTCCAAGTCGTACCTACAAAGCAGAGGAAGGAGAGAACACATGAGGAGTGAGGCTGCAGGAGGAAGATCTGAGCTGTGGATCGCGACAGATCAGGCAACCAAAACACAAATTAGTGAACACAGGCTTTAATTGCTCACCACCTAGCGTAAATGCAGGGCACGTCTTCACTTATCGCTGAAGGAGCTCTGAGATGGCGGCAATAAAAGCTTTTCAGAGCCGGGTTCAGTTAGGAGGGTGCTATTGGCGCTGTGGATGTGTTGCAGCTTATTAACAAAAACGGATGGAGCGAGCGCTGTTAGTTCCCCCCTCCGCCTGCCAAACATCCCGCTGTGCATTAACGTAGTAGCTGAACTTCATGAAAGTAAAATGGTAAGAAGGTGAAGATCCTGCGGCTCCTCACACCCACTACCTGACATCCTTATGGAGAAGCTTGACATACACAAACACATTCACACACTCACAGCTGTTTGGATCCAGGTGATTATAAAGTCCTTTTGTGTTTTATTTACTGTTGTCATAGCAACTGAACTAACGTAAGAAAAAAGAGCAACGGCGGTTCTAGTTAGCTGAGGTATAAAGCTACTGTACAGGAGCTGTTGCGATCTGTTTTTATGTACAGATTGCTTAATATACAGTCAGCTATAAAATAAAACGGTTCTGGAAGTTGTTGAAAAGTAATATTGTTATGTTGTTTAGATCATTTTTACGTTACATGAGTCGAATCCGTTTAGCTATATTGTGCCTTTCTGGGAACATGTTGGTGTACAGATTAAAAAACATACAAATACATTGTATATTCTTTATGCAGTAGCAGATGAGGTAACAAATGGGAGTTATTCTAAGACTTAAGTGTGTGGCATAAGCTGTACCTTTGTACTAAAGGATCTAAAACTGCTTATTACAGTAATAAGTATATTGTATAGAATGACAAAGAAAATAACATGGACACAATGATATTTTGAAGAAAGATCAGATATGGTGCTTTTTTGGAAATGTTTGACCAGAACAGATTCCAGGAGGATTAGTGAAGCACAGATTTGTTTCTGACTCATCACTCCTACCTGTTCTATACTTTTTAAATCAGCATCTGTTACACCGACACCAGTCCTGGTGTGTGTAACACATGTTACAATCACAATCTTTAATATGTTTTGTGGAGATGTTAGCATCAGGGATGATGGCCCAAGCCTTCATGGGGACAAAGCTGAATTTTATTTTGGGGCCCTATATATCTGCTTTTAATGTGGATTGCTGCAAATCATCAGATCATTTGCACTCGTTGCATCTCTGAATAGTGATGTTAGTTATATTTTATATGCATAACTCTAGTGGTGGCAAAAGCAACCAAAAAACTAGTAAGAGTTCTGAACTTAAGATGGAATACATGAACACATATTCATGATGTGCTTTTATTAAACTAGCTTATCTTCGGTGTAATTCCAGTACCGAAAAATTTACTTTATACCAAGTGAGTCTCTCTCACCTGAGAATATGAACCTGTACTGGGCTGATTCTGTGCCTTCAAATAATTTTAACAGTGAAGAAGTTTTATAACTTATAACTTATAAGTCTGAAATGGGAACAGGACTGGAAAAAACAGAGTAACACTTTATTTGACGGGTTGTGAATAAGACTGTCATGACACTGTCATAAACATGACATAACACCTGTCATGAACATGAGTAAGTTTTCATGAATATTTATGACTGTTGTCATAAAGTGTCATTCGGTAAATCATGACACTTTTAATACGAAGTTAAATACAAAGTTAAACTTAAGCTTTAATAACATAAAGCTACATAATTTTTAAAGTTTAATCAGTAATACTTTTATAACAAATTTGTCAGATCATGATTTCTTGGTTAATGTCAAGTTGTCATAACAAAAACATTTTGAATAATGTCATCTTTGCAATGTCAAATAAAGTGTTACAAACGTGTGCTACACTCAAGAGACAGATTCCTGTGATGCATCGAAGAGTGATGTCATCACTGCTGATGTCATTGTTACCATAGGAACTGGACATTCTAATTGTGCATTCACACCAAACACGTTGGTGAGTCTGGTTTACATTTAAAGTGTATGTGGAGCACTCGACGTGTCAAACGATCCAAACGGCCTCCACGGCCCTCGACGCTCCTTTACTTTGAATGAAAACCAGATGCGCCTGATGCTCAAAACCTGTTTGGTGTGAACGCACCATTAAATGTCCAGTGTCATATTAGGTCCATCATATTAGAACCAAAGTCTGGTCCTAATATGATGGATTCATTGCTTTAGGTCAAGGGTAACGTTTAGAGGCAAGATGTGAATTAAGTTTTAGTTAATGTTAGGTTTAGGAATAGACCTAACATTAGGTCTATTTCTAATAGACCTAATGTTTATTAGGTCTATTAGGACCTAATAAATGGCTCAGAAATTTCTGAGCCATTTTCCCTAACTCTAGTAGAGTTAGGGAACTCTACTAGAGTTAGAGTTCCCTAACTCTAGTATTGGTTAGAGTTAGGGAAAATGGCTCAGAAAAACACATTATGACATGTTAACAACAATTAAACAGTTTTAACTGCTGAAAAAAGTGACAGAGGGCACAGATATGGGACTGTATCAAATCGATATAACAGAGAATCGGCCACTTTAAGGTAAAAACAACAAACAGTTTCCAGTCCAGGGGGCCACGACTGACTGTGGGCAGGCAATGCCCCCCAATGCCGCCAGGCCTGATTATAAATACTGTATAATGGACTGTGGTTGCCACTAAATACATCTTGTACTAATTAGTAGCGTGTGCTTTTCAGTGACGTTGCTGTTATAAATGTTTATGTTGTTTGTTGCTGTTTGGTTGGTTCTTATTTTTTTCCTCTCTTTCTGCAGGTGTAGAAGCAGACTACTGGGGTGTTTTCTTCTATTCTCTTTATCCTTCCATCTCTCCTCTATTATCTCCTGCTTTTCCTTATAGCTTTTTGCCCCAACTCTCTTCCTTTCTTTTTTGAACCCTGCTCTAATTAATCAACATTTATTAATACTTTCATTGAACAAACAGAGGAAAAAATAGTAAAAGTAGCAATCCCGACAATACGGACAGTTCTGAGGGGCTTTAACTGGAATATATCATGACACCAATGAATCTAAATGTGATACGACAAATGCCCACCATTAAACCAATGCAATTTCTGCTAAAGTTTTTTTTTTATGAATATAGATCAAATAGAGCATTATAGCGAAAGCTTTAATACTCCACTGGTCAAAGTGAATCTGTTGCGCTCCCTCTGGGCACCTATAGCAATTCTGATTACTATACTGCTGGACAGGACATAAAAACAAAATGAACAAAAAAATAAATAAATAAAGGGAAGATCTTTCTTCACACACCAGAAATAGTCGATCTGAACAAAACACTTTTCAGCCTATCAGATTATGAAACATGGCTTCATGAAAAAGAACAATCTAAGACTGATTTAGGAGTACAGAGTACAGCTGATGCCACAGCAACAACAGAGAGCTCTAACAGGGTTAGCACTCAGACCATTAAGGTGACAGAGGGTGTTATTTGTGAGCATAAAGTTTCTCAGATAAGAAAATTATGTATTGTCATGTTTTTTTATGTGTCCTCTGCTGGAAGAAAACATTTATTAACATTTTATTAAGTTAAATTTTTTATCAAATTTGCTGCTGCATGTTTCCCCAAGCTAATCTTCTGCAGCAACAACTCGTTTTATTCTGTTTTAGAGAAAAACAACCTTCAGAATTTCATCCTCTATTCCAATCACACGTAGCATTAGCTGAAAGAGACTACCTGTAGACAGACCTTAAAGGTGATATCATCGGAACAAATCAAATAAAACACAAAGTAAAATTTTTAGAAAACGTGAGACTTCCAGCTGCTTCCATTCACTGCTATTTTCTTTTTACACAAGTGGTGCACGGCTAATTACAGCCATCTTGGAGGCCAAGAAAATTTAACATATTAGGATACAAACACATGGAAAATTCTACCAGCACAATCTGTACTGAACCATTTATGAAAAAAAAAATTCTTTATTGTGCACCAGAAGAAAACCTTGGAAAAGCATAAAACCAGATAAATGTCTGAGAAATACTCCAAAGTGCGTCACAATGCAGTTGTTTCACTTTATCTATTTATTCATTTTTCCCCATGAATGGATCATATTTCAAAAACCTTGTCCCCATGAATACTTCACAAACATGACAGAAAACAACTCCCTGTAAACATAACACCATTTCCCTTTAACTAGTCTCTCGTTCAAGCAATTCTCGAATCCTTTTGATGACTTTCAAAATGCATGTGATATCAGTGACACAGCCTTTGCTAAATTATGCAGTTTTTCTTACTTTTTGTTTTTGTTTTCAGCCATTTTGAGTTGTCTGGCCTCACTGTTTGCACCCGTTTCTTGTTCCCCATATATTGCTATACATATTCATGCAATCTGTGCCATGTCACCCCACCAACCAGCGGGGTGTTTTTTTCTGTTGGATTCTCTCTAATTCCTTGCATTGCAACTTTTTCTTTTTAAAGCTAATCAGTTTCTCATTTACACTTTTCTGTTGGGACTCGTACGTTTTAATGGTTTAAGCTTTAAAGTAACATTTCGTTTCAGATTCCTCCCTTTGGAGGGGACGCGCATCTTCGCGTATTTGCAAAAATCCTGATTCTGAGTCACTTTTTACAGCACATGTTCAGCTTGGCACGCTGATTTCCCAACTTCCTATTATGAGAATGTGCATTAACACTTTAAACATTGAAATGAACACGGAGGGAGACCTCCACGTCATATTGAAAAACTGGAATAAGCCGAGCTATATTTAGCTTTGTGTTGTGCTTACCTTTAGACACAACCTTGGGAAAACTTAAAAAACTTAAGACAGTTGCTAAATATTTTACGTGGCCCTTCATCTGTGAGGAGTTTGTACAAATGATTTATAAGTGCTGCACTCTGGGAGTACTTTAGCAATTTGACTTTACTTTCGTGCATCTGCTGATGCACAGTAGGGGCGGGATGAACTGATGCTGAGGAAGCAGAGATATTTCTCATTCAGTGCACTCTTCTTCTAAAAGCAGGTGTTCACTTTATTCATAATGGAGCTGTAGCACCTGGACAGATATTTGGGTGTATTATGCAAGTCGTGGCTTGAACTAAGGTGTGTGCATATTTCCTTATGGCACCGTATCAGGCGTCTTAGCCTCCCTCTGGTATGAAAGTGTTTCATAAATAAAACAATTCTATCAATATATAAATAATTATTAAAATACCAATTTTCCCCCCCCCATTTTTTTACAAAATGTGTTGTTCCCAACACATTTCATGCCACCCTGCTGATTATGTGCAACATAGCATTTGATGGTTTCTATGACAACGCCCCAATACCTTTGCAGTTTCAGGAGTGCTGCATCCCTCTGACAAACATCATTTTATTAGATCTATATTTGTGTTTATGAGGCTCGGACTGATATATTGGCTGACTTTAGCAGCAATTTCCATTGCAAGACTGTCAATGTTCTGCTGATGTAAAAAAAACAACAAAAAAAAAACACAATTTTGAAATTGTGATGTTTCCATTAGCTAAAAAAAAACCCAGTTAAAATCACAGGCGAATATGTTTGTTTGTGCAATAAGTCATTGATGCCCACATCATCCAACTACTTGTCTTCTTCTTGGTTAGCAGAGGGGCAATATCCGGTTGATCATGTGACTCAAAGTGTTTCTATTGCAGTTTTACTAAATAAAACTGCAATAGATACCGCCAATTTAGATACCGCCGGGAAAAAAACGACTCTTCCTAGCGCCAAAATATTTTTATCGAAATATATATATATATATATATATATATATATATATATATATATATATATATATATATATATATATATATATATATATATATATAAATTGCAGTGTTTCCATTAAGCGAATTTCTTTTTGAAACGGTCAAACTGCACAATTACAATATAAGGTCAATAGAAACGCAGCTGGTTAAGAAACTTTAAATAATTTTTGTTATGTTACGTCTCTTTGTAACCCCACGCTACATGCCGCTAATCTGATCAAACTCATTTAAAACAAACATCCCATTTAACCAAGCTCGCTTTTTTCCCATTTCACCCGGACCACGCGGGCTGCACCGTTCACCCGCAAACAGCCTCCGCTGCGCCACGCGGACCACATAATCCCCTTGCCTTCTCCAGAGACCAATTTATCAAGCTTTGTTTGCTTGCAGTGACACGCGGTACCTTCAGCGTGTCAGGTGCGCGTCAGTGCACGCGTGCGGCGGCGGCGCGCGGCGGACTGTGTAAACAGTGGAGCCTCGGCGGGCGGCATGCCACGTCTGATAAGGGCGCCCGCTGACAAAACCGAGTGGATGCTGTGTGTCACGGCAGGTCGGGGAGCCGCAGCTCTGCTGCGGCGCCGCTTAATGTAGATTCCATCAGAGTAAAGGAGTCACGCCGCTGTTACGCAACGTGCTGCCAGCTGAACGCGCAGGTGCGCTTCACGTTCCGTCCGCAGCCCAAATGTTCATGAACGAGTCATTTAATTTTAATTTAATTATGAGGGACAGAAAGGTAGTTGGAAAAAAGAAGAAGAGGGGCGGAGGGGGGTGGGGGGGCATGCTACCCATGTATGTATGACGGATTCGGCTGCACATGTTCGCCCACACAAGCAACACACACACACACACGCACACACACACACACACACACACACACACACACACACACACACACACACACACACACACACACACACACACACACACACACACACACACACACACACACGCACACACACACACACGCACAAGTGTTTGCTGGACGAGATGTCCCTCGGCACCTTGTGACTTCACATTAACTGTGTGTGACGGGGTGTGTGCGTGTGTGTGTGTGTGTGTGTGTGTGTGTTTGTGTTTGTGTTTATGTAGATGACATCACTCTGCATCGGCACTGAGCCAGACAGGATTTCTCTTGGTCCTGCGCGGTTCGTCTCGCTGGGTGAGCGGGCCGCTCGGAGCTCGGTTTGAACCGAGCGATGATGACTAATGATGGCACACAAACAAAACGGGGCCACAGCAGAACTACAGCAGCTCCGGCACTGGAGCGTGGTTTCCCAACAGCTTTCCGAAGCCCTCCTGAAGGCTTCACGCTGACCGTTACGAGATGCCGCACAAATGTGGCATTAGCCGGCTACGTATTCAGCAATGAACTACACACTGGAGATGGAATAAAAAAGATTTGTTTTGCCATTTCTGTGTATAATTTGAAAAAACAAAAACAAAGCAAAACCGTGCATCCCATTTTCACTGATATGACCAGACTAGAATACATTCTCCATACTCTGCTGTGTCCCAGTTTAAATGCGCTGAACTGTCTCCACCAACTTCGTCTCTAAACATAGAAGTGCTTATTTACTTTTATCCATCCTGGCGCCAAAGCTGAATTCTCCACAACTGATTCTCACATTCTCACCCTCTTATAACCCTGAAGATATTTCCTCAGCTTCAGCAGTCGACTCCACGATTAGTGGATGGAGAGTAGAAATTGCCTTACTTTCTTAAGAAAATCGCTTCTTCTACAGACACATTGCAACGTGACATCCCGCCCCCAAGATCGATGACTATCTTTGGCATTAGCTTTCAAGTTGCCAACATGAGGCACTAAATCTTAAAAGTACAAATAGTCAACACTATGACAACAAGATAGCGAGGTCTGAGGGTATCACATTTCACAGGTTAGAAAAGGGTTTATAAAAATATATACAGTATATATATAGCAAGGGAGAGGAGATTAGCTCAGTTAGGCTAACTTGACTTTGACAACCTTAACATGTAGATGTGCTGTGGAATTCAGTGTTTCAGATCAGTTTGAAAAAAAGGACCACATACCAACTCTCTGACAGGTCATCAGTAGAGCAGGTGTTTACATTAACTAATCAACCACTGCAGTGTTCAGACGATCACTTATTAATATTCGCAAAATAAAAATCAAACCTGAAAAAAAAAATGGGACTGAATATTCTGTTTTTTTGGGGAGCATGTTTTTGGTGTTGAATCCTGACACGCTAATGGAGCTGTTGTCAGTCAGTTGCTATGGCAATGGATCAGCACAGTGTAGTTGACGCAGAGTGAGGAAAAAAATAGAAGTTGTTTTGAGTTTTTCTGCATTACTCTCCCTTTTCTTTAGCACACTGCAGTAAATTAATAATAGCTACACCGCCGGGTTTCATTTTATTAACAGAATTGTTTTACCACCAGATAAAATGTCCCGAACGTCAGTGGCCGGCGGACATCTCTTACTGGAATATTAAGACAGGTGATAACCTGAGTTATAGAATCAATTACCTATAGAATCAATGTTTCTCTGCACCTCTACGACAATCCAATCCCAACCATACTTTTAGTTTTGAGGGATTGCAAAATGAGAGTGCAGACTTTATTGTCATTTTCACAATAAATGAAAAATGCTGCCAATGACACAAATAAATGACACAATAAGTATTTGGCCATCGCTTGCTGTTGTGTTGCTTCGTGGTTTTACAGCCTAACTCTCTGTAGCATGTAATGTGTTTTTACAGATACTCAATTTTCTGTTTTTATGGTTACGTCCCACAAAACATCTCCTGTTTATTGTGTAGACTGTTTAATAACCAGAGGCTGCAAAAACACTGCTGGTTTATGTTCTGTAGTAAAACTGGGGCAGTAATAAATAGAATAATATAAGGATCACCTGAGAGATAAAAATATCATTCTTCTCCTGATGGCACCTTGCTGCTCCGCAGAACAGAAACTAATTTCTCATAGCGATAGGACAGACTTACAGATTCTGCAGCAGATGATACATTTTGCCGGACGATAAATTGTTTCAGTAATTATCGCGATAAACGATAATTTTTCAACAAGCAATATGTTGATAATATAATAATATTGATAACATTGACGTCTCATTGCCAATTTCACTTACACGTCTCTGTAAATGACAATAAAATAAGTCTAGTCTAAATATTGATGATGGTATAATAATGCAAGTTTGCTCTCTCAAAGACGAATAAAGTTTAATTTTGTAAAGAACACTTAACGTCGGAACTGGGAGATATCTAAAGTATACGACAACCAAAAACAATGACTAAAATGGAAATAAAAAATAAAAAACTACAACGTAACTATAAATAAAATGTGTTATGAAATGTCTATGACCAAAATTGTCCTTCAAAAAATATTCATCATTAGAATGGAAATGATTTGAGTTTATTTCATTTATCATGTGGCTAATTGCTCATTGCAACAGACTTTTTGTTTTGTTTTGATAGATGTCTATAAATATCTGGTTCCAAATGAGGACATTTTTTTATTACCTGCTTAAGAAGAAATATTTATAGTTTAGTGAAATAAAGTGAATATAGCTCTATCCTTCCTTTATTTCTTTTTTTTCTTTTGAAGGGATTTTCCTTCATTTCATTTTTTATTTTAGTCTGATCCAATTTAGCACACTTGATTAGAGAACCATCCAGCCACGGGGCTTCCACTGGCTTCAGTGAGCAACACAAGAATAATAATAATGATTTTAAAAAAAAGAAGAAAAAAGACCTCTTATCTCACTGCCAGTCACTAGATAAGAGTTAACAGGATTTTGCAGACTTGGAGAGAGGATGCAAAGCGTTGTTGTGGCTTTTGTGCGCGGAGGGAGTGGGATGGTTTGTGTTTGTGTTGAGCCCGGTGCTGTCTGCCTGTCTGGATGTCCTGAAGGCACTGGAACCCTTCTGCAGAGATAAGAGAGGTGGGAGTAATGCGAAAGCTACAGCAAAAGCTACTTCCCGACCTCAGGACGGCGTCAGAGGGCGGCGGGAGGCAAGAGGAAGCGCTGGTCCTGTGATAAGGAATGTGAGAGGTGAGAGAGCCTACAGGAAGCCTGCGCAGCGTGAACATCTCACAAATGTGTGTAAATACGAGTGATTTGTGCAATATTTTGGAACAATTTTCTCGTTTTTATGCAGTATATGCGTCAAAAACCCCGCAAGGACACACACACACTATCAGTCTCTATCACTTTGCTGCTTGTCAGGGATTCTGGCAGTCTGATGGCAAATAATACAGGCCTAATCAAAGCCTGACAAGAAAGGTGGTCAAAATAGTCGATATCTCGATCTAATCGATTCTGAGAAAATAAATTATTCAAAGATACTCATTTCTGTCAAAATCAATCCAAACAGACCAATTGAAATTTGTCTAAATTGTCAAACTTCTCTTGGCCCCAATACTGTAATAACAGCTCCAGTATGTACATTTTATAAAGAATAAACCAGGAAGTGTCATTTTTAAACATATTTCTATAAACAAGAGCTGAATTCTGACCCACTTAATTGGCTTTTACTAAATTAAGAAGGCTAAAATATTGTTGACTTGCTCTTTACTGGAAAGAAGCCAGTGCCTTTAAAACTGTTGCTGCTCTACTGAACAAAGTATCGAGTATTTTTCTTAGCATCTGTATCACATTTGAAATTTCAGCATCAAGACAATCCCACAACCAAGTAATTTTTACGTTTAATAAAGTCAGATTTAGATTTACAAAACTAACCTGATCTTTGAAAATGTAGTTTTGTATCATTATAACACTACTATTATATTAATTGAAAATAGACTCAAAACAATATTATAGTTTATCGCAATATCTTCTCAAGCAATGTGTCGTCTAGCAAAATTTGTTGTTGACAGGCCTACCTGAGAGATGCATTATGTTTCTTTTGCTTCATCTTTAATGTGTCACATTTACAGTTTGTCCAACTGTAAACTTGAAAAACTTCAGTAAAGTTTGGGCTCTGTGATATTACAACAAACTACAGGCAGAATTAGACGTGGTTTCTTTGTCTCTACTTTTTCTCCAATAGCAAAAAGCTGACCACTGAAAATGACGGAGAGTCTGATTCCACATGCTTTTTATTCATACGTTCTGACATTCAAACATGCACAAGATCAAACAGATAGCTAACTCTCTTTGACCTTCGGCGCAACCTCCTGCAGCTTGTAAGCAACGTGGGTCCTTACGACAGCCCAAGATCCTAACAAAGGAGTTTTCCGTATTTCACGAACCGCAGTGTGGCAGTCCAACTCTGTGTGAGGAAGCTGGTTTCATTAAGGAGGTTGGGGTTATGTTTTTGCAGAACGATTTGACGTAAATGCATGTGTCAGATATGGATAGTGTGAATCATCGTGATGCTGATCAGCAACCTGAGCCTAATGAATTAATTACCAAACCATTTAACTGCATGTCAGTCAGAGTCACATTACTGATGCTATAATTTCACACCAACTACTTTGCAAGCCTGTTTGAAGTTTCTGACAGTAATGTTAAGTCTTGTTATTTAATCCATAAATGTAAGTAACAGCAGATTAGTGTTGGATGCAACAATGCCGTCATGATCCAGCGTGAAAACTTCACTTTGAATGCATCACACAAATATCCATATATTTGCTTTCATTTTCTGTCTCCACTCTGGAGCGTACAGCCAATGAGAGCCAAGTAAATCCAAAATGGAGCTCCTGGATTGGAAGGCAGTCAGTTCCCATTTTATAAGCTAAAATATATTTTCCCCAAATATAGCATACTATTTGAGCATATGAGCCTTAGTTTGTGATGCTCAATGTAAATTAGTAAGAAAAAAATCAATCAACAGTAACTCACAACAAACATCTGAAATCATTATTTCAGCTTATTCCGATCCCAACATGAGCGTGAGAAGGACGGTACACCCATGTCTCCACAAATCATCACAAAGCTCTAATTTACAGAAACAGCTGTAGCTTTAACTAAATTAGATACATTTGTTTTTTGCTTCTTTTTAATAGGCCAATAGGATTACAGCATGAGACTCTCCACCTGGCCAAACACAGATTAGCTGATCCCGTGTTAACATTGAACTCGGTGTCTAATCAGAAACCAGACAGACTGAAAATGCAGCCAATACATCAAACCTATTAATTTCACCGCTCTCACTTCATGAACCTATCCAGTTTTTTTGTTTTTTTTTCTTAAATAATGTTGATTTCATTGTTGTAGCTCCAGGTATGTTGAATAGCAATCAATAAAGTCAGCATGCCAAAATTAAAGCTCGACCTTTATTTAAAACGGACAACAACAAAAAATTAGGAGAATGTATTAAAAGCACGCAGTACAAAAAGCTTCCAATAAAAATGAAAGTCACAGACCGTGGAGGGGGGGGGGCACGAAATGGCGGCGAGGCTTATTTCCACCACGCGAGCATCAGAAATGACCTGCTTTTGCGTAGCAGGTTCCATCCGAGCGGTGAGCTCTGGGAGACTCGGCGCTGACCCTCAGCGCTCAAGGCAGTCAATTAAAATTGTATGATCAACTGTGTCAAATGCTGCACTTAGGCCTAAAAGGATTCAAGACTGAGCAATCTTGTTCATCTGCTGTAAAGACATAGTAATTTGTTACTTTCATAAGGGCTTTTTATGCACTTCTTAGCACCACGGAATGTGAGCGGGCTTTAAAAGAGGAGGAAGAAGACAAAATAACGTAAATATAAGTAACAGTTCAAATGACAGGTGTGTCTTAAAGTACACTTTATTACATAGAAACAGCTGGAAATAGATTCAAATTGTAGCAAAACATGTGCTATTATGTCCAGCCTTGTGTCTTGACTTTTCCTTTAAATGAAAGTAGAGGTTATAAGCAGCAGAAAAACATTTCTTTTATTTAGGGGAGTGAAGGCTTACAACTCTCATGCCTGCGAACTATGAATATTTCAGTCGCAGCTCGACTTTGCTAAACACAAAGCAGCACTTTCATCCATGGCTTTGCAAATACCCCCCCCACACACACACACGCAAACATGTACACACCGACACGTATTAGTCGAGTGTTAACTCACAGGTCAAAACGAAGATTCTGCCTCTCCTCGAAGAAGTAGTCCATGATGAATTTGCGGACAAAGTCGGGATTGAGGGTGTTGTCTATGACTTCTGTCCTGCCAAACTGAAAAACAAATCAACCAATTAGCTTTTACTATTGTTTTAGTGCTCGACAGATTATTATTGTCACTGTAACATAATGTGCATTGTTGTAAATAGAGAAAACAACATAATTTACCAAGTTTAAAGCAGTATAAATAAAAAAATATATATGAAAGGATAGGTGAATAAAAATATATTTTTTTAAATCCATGAATATTAGGGCCAGGACTTTAACATGACCGGAACCTTTGTATTTGCGAGTTTCTGGTACCCTTGTAAATCTGACACAAGCGACACCTGCAAACAACACATGCACAACCAGTGTTCATTTTTGCTTAACCCCCCCCCCCCCCAAACAATCTGACAGGACATGGGAAATGACTATTTTTGGTACAAATTGTGCTAAAAGGAGTTGGACTGTTCAAGTGAGGCAAAACTATTCAAGCCTAAAATATCCATCCATGGTGTTGGGAGGGGTACTGGTGCATAAAATATCATCTCCATGATATCAATAGATTTTACTGACAATTAATTGGCTAAAAAAATGTTAGTCACTTTCTGGAGATAATTCATTTAACAACTTAAACCTTTTTGATCACATATTAGAAATATAAAGAAAATGAAAATAAACAAATATTTCAATTCCTTTTTTTTTTAAAAAAAAAAAGAAAAAACATTTCATAACCTAAACTGCAACAGCGTTGCCTTTATTTTAGTGAATTCTGGATCATTTGTAGCAAAGGATGCATCTGCAACAAAAAAAAAATCAAAAAAAAGCTTTTAACATTGACATGTGAAAACCTCAGGCCCTTCTGCTTGACTTAACACCAAACAGTGTTGGATTAATCTTCGTTTTTCTTTGCTTTTTTTTTGCTTAACTTTTTTTGTTGTCCAATTAATAGTTGGACAACAAAAGGTGCATAATAGGACATTTTTTGTTGTTTACAAAATTTGAACTAGGTAAAGCTAAAATCAAAAAAAAAATCTTAAATGTAAACTATATATACAGTATATCCTTGGTAGTTTTGGGTTCTTTCAACAAATGGTCGTTTTCTCCAGTTTGCAATTAATCAATTACTAATTTAGTTGACAATTATTTAAATTAATCAATGAATTGTGGTTAATCGATTAATCATGATCAATTGATTAATTATGATCAATTGATTAATCATGGTTAATCAATTAATCATGAATGATCACAATTAATCGTTTCAGCCCTACCAGCTTTCAAAAAATCTTTCTACTGCTACAGCACACGGCCTAGCGAGCCGTTCCCCAACCGTCTCACTTTGTACTCACCTCTCTCCATTCTCTGTTGGCGATCCCTTGAGTGTACAGAACACAAACTGTCGGGAAGGAAACAAAGGAGGGCAGAGAAAAGGAGAGGGTTAGATTCAACTGAGAGCATTTAACAGCAGAGAAGCAACACTCTGAGGTCAGCCAAGAGGGAGTTCTTTATCCACATCCTGATGTGACAGAATCTTGTCCTAATTAAATCCAGATGGAACTCTACCTCACAGCACAGTGATATTTCACGGAGTTGGGGGGCGGAGGGGTGGGGAGTGAAGGACAGTATTCTGGTGGGACTACTTGACGTTTGTAGGACTCCGTGAGTGTTTCCTGAGGACGGACCATGAGAGAGAACAGAGCCAGGCAATCAGCTGTCACTAATGTGACATTTCATTTGCATTCAAGCAGCCTTTACGGTATTCACAAACACGAGTCCTGTGTCAGCCAACATTAAGTCAGAAAATCCAGTCATACGTCACACTTTTACATGTGTTACCTGGCAAAATGCTTCCAGGAGGAGAGCCTGGCTGGAAAAAACTGAGACAAAGAACTCCTATTTTACTTAAAACCCTATATCACTCTTCTTTCCTGTTGATCTTTTACATTTTTTTTTATTTCATGTTTGTTTCATTTCTCCCACTGACAAGCATGACTAATGCAGACTCTGCAGATGTTATGGTGAGATTATGAGGCAAAATAAAGGGAACATGTCAGTTTGGAAATAATGCAGTTCTATAGAATAGCAGCCAATTCCGCTCGATTCTCATCTCCCTTTGGTGTTCCGTTTGGACTTTCTTCCATTGACTTTGTTGACTCTGGTTGAATTTACACCAGACCAATCAGAACAGAAGGAGAAGTTGTGACCGCTGAACGACGTTTTAGAGTCGTAGTCTGCCTGCAGTTTTAGCAATAGCAGCGGAAAAGTGAACGAAGCCGTTCAGTCCATGTTGGCTTCCACATACTGAATCAACATCTTGTTCAGCTCAACACTTTTTTTTACAGTGCACAAAAAGCTCTTTTTTTATTATTTTTAGCGTTTTATTATCCTCTCCAGGGTGTACACTGCCTCTAGCCCCATGACTGTTGAATATAGGCACCGGATACAAGGATAAGCAGGCAGACAGTGGGTGGAGGGAGTTTATTTTGTAAGTATTAAGAATATTTTTGATGTCTGAATAGAAGTCAAAACTAGGCTTGGGCATTTGTTATGCCTGCTGTCAATCACAAGATACAAGTAATAAACTTCTTATAAATTTTGATTTGTCGTTGCCACAATACATTCCAAATTATTTTCAAAACCCAACAAAACTGTCCATGTTGGCAGAATTGCTACCATTTTCTCCACTGTTTCTTTCAATGGAAGCATCAGTACATTTGAAAATATGATTACTGCACTTACTGTGTGCAGTTTTATCATCATCACACTAGTACACAAAGCATTGTGATAAAAATTTCAGTCCATATTGCTCACTCCTAGTCAAAAAATTAAAGGTCATAGACAGCATTATTAAAACGTGATAATTAGGGATGCACAATATATCGGAACCAACATTTGTATCTGCCGATAATGGTCAATTTTGACCATATCGGTATTGGCTCGATAAAAAAAACTGTACCAATATTAACAGACAATATTTATTTCCAAATGTCTCTTTTTTCTTTTTCAAGGTGTCAAAATGGTAGTGAATATATATTATACATATGATGAATATCGGTTATTAGCCATAACAGCAATATTAAGGAAATATCAATAGTGGCCCAGATTTTTATATCGGTTCATCAATAAGGAGTAGCTGTTGCGTTTCTGTGTAAAATAAAGGCAATTAGATAATATCATAGATTCAAATTTTTCAACACATTTCTGACCATGCGTCACATATGTGACGACTTGGGCAGGGTCCTTCAGCGTCACATCTTGATGATTTGGGAAGGTCACATGTTTTACGTGGATTATCTCGCAACCGCTGCCGAACCTTCAAAACCCGACGATTTGGTTAGGTTTAGGGCAAAAATTACGGTAAGGCATAGGGTAAAATATGCCTTACCGTCAATATGTGACGCGAAAGGGATATCCTGCGCGTCAACATGTGACAAAGACGGACCGCCCCATGCGTCAATATATGACGAGTTGGGAGTGAGAATGGGCTGAATTTTTGTGTAAATACTTTAATACCTTATTGCTTTACTTTATTGTTTTAATCCAATGACAACCCATATTTCATTGATCAATCAATGTATCCTACTCTCCAACTGATATCCTATACCTTGGAAACCATCTAACAAGATCACATCACAAGGAGAGCAGACTATCTGTGTCCAACACATTCCACCTGAACAACTGTAATGACCAACTCTAAATCTGAATCTATGATATTATCTAATAGGCCAAGAAAACCAATCTTTGATTGTTCTTGTCTTGTTTTCTTATAAAGTATTTGAGAAAAAAAACCCAGCATGGACGTATCTGGCATCTTACGTTCGGTTCAACATTGCCACTATCAAGTTCTGACTTGGAAGACTTTATAAAAAAAACTTTTGATTTCATGACATGGGGTTCTGATTGCAGAGGCAACACCTTCCGAGGCAACGTGCATCATCATTACCTGCAGCAGTCATTAATTGCAAATTTATGCACATGTTAATATATGAGCTGCTTACATACTGATGAACGGACACGAGAGAATTAATCATGGAATTATGAGCTGTTGAAGATCGAGAGCGAAAATGATCTCCAGTTTCAAAATCAGATTTGATTAATTCTATTTTTTTTTTTCCTTTGAACAATTTTGATCATTTAGACAGGAGCTGATGAGCCGACATGCTCTGGATTTTACTGATAACTCGTGAAATAGTTTTGTTGGTTTTTCCTTTCAAACTCCAGCCTTGAACATATAGCTTTGGTGCAAACAAAACAACGCCCCTGTATGCAGTGTGAATGCAGAAAAATGTAAGACAGGGAAATTGTTGATGGTGTTCTTAACTCTCAAGGACACCAACAGGTCAAAGGAATAAAGCAACAAACAAGTAGGCAAAGATCTTACGAAAAGAAAGCTTGTCAAGCTGATGTCCTGGAAAGTTTTAAGTGTAAGAATGTTTAAAAGAAGCCAAACTAACACATTTATGATTTGTCCGCTGTGTTTATGAATGATAAATCTCAGAATGTGTTCCTGCAGGGCCGCAGGTGAACCAGGTCGTTGGCGCCGAACGCAGCTCTTTTCAGTAGCGCAGCTGTTGAGAATCTTATTGCATGTTGATAGAAGGGTGTCGAAGCTCATCTGACTTACAAATTGCTGAGCAGCTGCAGATTGGTTAGACTGTCCAAGCTGACCAATGGCCACTTAATTCTACAGTATGTAATTTTTTTTTTTTTACAATAAAAAGTGTGTTCTTTTTGCATATTGGTTAAAATGACCATTAACTCCTGACAGCATAAGACAGATAATCTGTGGGGAGGGAAAATTGAGCTCCTGTCCTCAATAGTCCTGCTGTCATCTGCAGAAATACTCCACTACGCCAGCAACAACCAATCAGAGGCAGGAGGAGGGCCTTAGTGCTGTCAATTGTGCTCACATTCTCTCCCACTTCCTCTCTGCTATGTTACAGCAGGTTCATCACAACAGAATAATGAATGATCAGGCTAGTTAGCATGGCCACCAAAGACTGTTGGTTGATCCCCAAGACTTTTAGGAAAATATTCTGTGGACTAATGAGGTAAAATTTCAACTTTATCAAGGATGTGCATAGGGCTGAAACGATTAATCGTGATTAATTGTGACTAAACGTTTATTGAAATAATCGTCAACTGGAGAAAGCAGACGTCAAAACATGCCAACTGCTAGTAGAACAGCACCATCTGCGCAGTAATTAAGCCAAAATAAAATAAAAATAATTATCCGAGTAGTTAATCATCAGAATAATCAATAGAATGCTCGATTACTAAAGTAATTGTTAGCTGCAGCGCTGCATGTGCATTCCATCACATCTGATGTAAAAGTAACACCTTATTAAGAAAAACAGAAAAGAAAAGAAAATCTAACTTTTAATCAAACATGGTGGTGGTAGCATGTATGCCACATCTGAATCTCAATGTCTTTTAATAAAAATGAGATAAAATTGAAATTCAGTGCTTAACGAACACAACCAACAGCAAAAAACAACAACAACAACAAAAAGAAACCTAAGGTGTTCATAAAGAAAAACTAAACATTGCTCAAATGAAACAATTCCACAAGGAAGAGTGGGCCAATATCTGATGTAACAGTTACTGCAAATTTTAGGTGTGGCACACCTATTTATTTTTTATGGATAATTACTTTTTTTTCCATTTTCTTTTTTTTCATTTGGTCAGAATGGTTTGGATAGCTTGATAGCTAGTTTGGAATCAACAAGCTGTATGTAGTAAATGTAGCTTGTTGATTTACATCATATGATGTAAATGTAGTAGGTATAGATTGAGGTATAGCCTTTGCATTCCTAACAAAGGCCAAGAACAATATCTGTAAACAGCAGCAGATGCCTGGCACACATAGTGGTGCGTCCTCCACCTAATCCCTCCTTTTCCAGATTACTCCAGGCTATATTTACTGCTACAATGCAGGCAGTACATAAGGTACATAGTTTGACAGGGTTCCTGTCTGCTTAATGCCCTTTTCCAGTCTACTGAAGCAAACACAAGGGATGAAACACACACACACACACGCCCACGCATGCACACGCCCACAAACATGCAAAAAAGTAAAACACTGGAATGCTGTTCAGCTTTATAAGCTGATATGAATAAGGTCTGTGAGCTTGCCGGTGGCCTGAGATGTATGTGTGTGGGGGGAGGGGGTGTGGGGGTGGGCGTGAGTGTGTGTGTGCGCAGCTCTGTCGGGGCAGTCTAATGCTGTGTGACTGGGGCCAGTGCTGTCAGCAGAGCAGAGACATGGACGCAGCACAAGTGCCTCCTTGGATAAACGTTGGGGCGGGCAGGGATGCTCATCCTCCTTTCCTTTCCCACCATCTGACATTTAAAGGTCCAATCCACAATTCTGGGAGCTCTGCAGATTTTGGCTTCGCTAGCAACCTCAACCACACAGCTCACAGTAGCCCGGGCCGCGATAATCGTAGCTATAGCAGCGAACTGTCCGGGCTGCTAGCGGAAACGCAGGAGTGAGCGATGTAAACGAGGGATTACAATAAATCTCGAACAGGACTGAGGAGAGGCGTTTGTGTGGAACCTTATATGATATATGAGCTAGAATGGTATGGCTACGAGACGAATTGTTATAGAGTGGATTGAAATGATTGTGATTAATCGATTGTTGAAATAATCGTCAACTAATTTGGTGATCGGTTAATTATTAATCTATTAAAAAAGGTCAGATATTAAAAATCCGGACTTTGAACCACCTTGATGTCAGCCATTGCATATTAGTTCATTGTTGTTGTAGTTGAGAATTTCCATGAATAAGATACATACAAATGCAGATTTAGGACTGTTGACTTGTATGCAAAATGACAGACTGTGACCCCTGAAACCAGAACGGCTCTAAGCGACTGGGGGATATTATTTACTGGGCTCACATAAACACATCTTCTACAGTAAAAATGGGCATAAACAAAACGGCAGATGGCTTTGTTTCATACCTCAGAACACTGGGTATTAAAAAAAAAAAGAAATCCAATTCAAGCAGGCTTATTATGCATTCCACAAAAAATGGTTCATTTAAATGTTGGCTAGTCAAGTGCGAACAAGTTGAAGGAAGCAAACCAGATGACAGTAATCCATGTCAGGATGTGAGTCTCATAGATAACAGTTTTCTATATTGAGGGAAGCAAGTTTACAAGTAATGGAACATCTCATTTCTGTAACCTGAGATCTTAGGGTGTCTTTTAATCCCGAGAGTCCGGTGGACTCTGTTTGACTGGGGACTAAAGTTGCAACATTTGTTGCATTTTCAGTTGCTGCAGTTCTCTGTCACACTGCACTGTGTCAAATAAAGCAAACACTTTGGAAAACCTGTTCACCTCGTCACCTGTGGTGGCGCTGCAACGAGAACTGCTGCAGGAAACGACACAAAAACCTATGAAGCGTGACTTCCTTCTTCATGAAATGTAAATAAAATAGTGTCGTCAGATTTGAGTGGTTATAGGATTTCTCGTTTGTCTTTAGCAAAAGACCATGAGCGGTTTCTCCAGCTAGCGGTAGAAAGTCGTGTTTGTTATGGTTGTGTTTACCAGAATGCCCTCTGCTGTGGTCCACTTCTTGCCTTTGGAGTGGTCTCTAATCCGCTTGGCTGTCATATATGCATTCGTAAACATACAAACGTATGTCTTGGTTTGGCCAGAGTTCAAGCTTTTGCTCTACATCAGAGTTTGATTATTCTACTTTCAGACCAAACATAATTTGAGTGTTAGGAGCATCTGGTTTACATGCAAAATCTATGTGGGCGCTGCGAGAAGTCTTGCAGTGCGTTTTAAAATGTGTCTTCCGCTGAGCGTATGAAGTGTTTAGAGCGTTCAAAGCACGTCCAACGTAGCCAATGCTGCAGCTGGAAAATCGGAATCTTTGCAGATAGACGCAAAGATGTCCACGTACATGTCATGTAGTGGTCTGTAGTTGGTGTCCTGCTAGGAGATTGAGGCACCGAGGAGGGTCAGCAGGTCGTCAAACTGGGCTCGGGTGAGATGAAAATGGTGCTCAAAGAGACCCTCAACAGCCCACAGCCAGGTTATGAAACTCAAATTCACAACACCTATGAATTGTCTTGTGAATTTATACAGTTCACTAAAGCTGCGACTCTCTCCGTAACTCGTCCGCCATTGTACAAAGAGAGCGGGAGAGGAAAAAAAAGGCAAACGTCAAGAGGCTCCTCCATGCTTTGTTCAGACGAGGGTCGAGAGCGATTTTGACGCACATCAAGCGTCCAACTTAACACGTTGGATGCATTTTTGACACACAGAACACATTCAGTCTGATTTACATTCACACCTCCCCAAGCGAACCGGACTTTCTCGGCAAACAAACGAAAGTTCAACTAAAACGAACTAAAGACAGCTGGTGTGAATGCACCCTTAATGACGGTGTAGATCAAAACCTTTAAAAACCATCAGACTGGTAGTCAAATTAAAACAGCCAGCGAGTGAGGTGTGTGTCTGTGCAAGTGTGGTCGGTACGGGTGTGTGTGTGTGTGTGGGTGATCTGGTTCCCCTCACTCACATTGAGAGCAGAGAACAGTGACGAATATGACCCCTGACATATGCAAATGTCCACTGATTCACACAGGCCAAACAGTGTGGATCGGCATTTGTGTGTGTGTGTGTGTGTGTGTGTGTGTGTGTGTGTGTGTGTGTGTGTGTGTGCGGGCGTGTCCATTCGTAGTGTATGCCAGCCTGATTTTGTTCAGTTAAAACGTGTTGGCGTGTGGCGCCAGTTTGTCTGCTAAAATGTACGCGTGCAGGGTGCTTCTACGTGTTTGTAAGACCTGCTGGGAGCTGTTGTGAGGACCTGCTGGTGATGTGTGTGTGTGTGTGTGCGTGGGTGTGTGTGTGTGTGTGTGTGTGTGTGTGTGTGTGTGTGTGTGTGTGTGTGTGTGTGTGTGTGTGTGTGTGTGTGTGTGTGTGTGCGTGGCTGTGGGTGTGTGTGTGTGGGAGTAGGTTGGACTAGGAAAACAGATAGATCAGGGAGAAGCTTACTTGGATCAGACTTGGAGAACGTGTCTCTATCCAGCAGGTTCCTGAAGAGAACAAAGACACACGGACAGAGAAATTAATTACACTTCTCTCCTGCCACAGCAAAGGAAGTTATTACATCATTAAAACTCTCCTAATTAGCTTCCTCGCTGACCCTGACAACTTGTTTACTCCTAATCCTCTTCTGACTTCATTAACAAAAGCCTTTTCTTCCAATCATCTAGGCAGCAACGTTAAGCAGACAACAACATCAAGCATACAGTGGGGCTTATGCATATTTCAGCCGTACCACAACAGAACCTCAGTACTGGGACTATTTTTCACTCTCTTTGCACCCTTCGCTTTGCTAGAAGCAACAGCAGAGGATGCCATGAAATTTACATGGCACTGCAGTTGTTGTTTTTTTGTGTTTTTTTCCCACTCTGTACACTAAGAGAAATAAATGGAGCTATGGGTCCTATTACAGTGGAGACGGACCTCAGTGCTGACAGAAGTCTGGATTGACAAGTTTGGAAGGATCGGAACACCCGAGAGATGACGGAAAGGAAATCGTGGATAAGCTCCGATTTAGGGTAGAGAGACCTGTCTGGTTGGATAAAGATTTGTGAACTTCTACCAGTCCCTAAAGTGGAGACATGAGCTCAGGCTTGAGTGGCAGCCCTTAAATTTGTAGCATTTCATAAACGGTCACTTGGGGCTGTGCTCCAGATGCAGTGCAACCTCACTGCAATCCAAGCTAATAGCAGATAGAAATCTGTTTACGGGTGGTAGCACCGATAAATCCACCCTGATTTCCTTCACTGTGGAGGATCAATGGATAAAATCTTAGCTGTTGATCTTAACTACCTTTACAAATTTGTATAGCACATTTCAGCAACAAGGCAGTTCAAAGTGTTTTACGTCACCAAAACATCATACAATAAACATTACATTTTCACAATACATCATCAAAATCGTCAAGCACATACACATCAAATATTTTGGTCAATGTTCCACTTCCTGCTGATATAAGGCAACTCTAACCAGCTGGGCTTTTATCCCTGATTTAAAAGAACTCTGTGTTCCAGCTTTTTGAAGTTTTCTGGATGTTTGTTAAAGATTTGTGGTTCATAGAAGCTGAATGCTGCTTCTCCATCTTTGGTTCTCGTTCTGACCTACTGGCTCTTTAATCCCGGAAATGTCTTCTATCAGGTGACAAAAGGCCAACATTGTAACTGTCTTTATGTGTCTCTTGAGGCCCCCAGATCACTACACCCAGATTTGGCGACTGAATGTTACTTTCTCGCTGCAACACCTGAAGCTGTGTGCTGACTCAAGATGACGTATCTGAAAACCAGCCACTGATTGACCCGCCCACTGGGTCACGTCTGCACGTCCGTGTCCGCTGTTGCAAACTTAGTGACTTTATCGCTATATTTTCAGACACAATTGTACAAAACCAGAATCGGCAGGTCAGGCTTTTTAGAGAACAGTGATGGGCCAATAAACTGCAATCGGTGCTCCCCTAGTGGTTAGAGCTAAAATGGTTTCAGATTTTATAATCAATTAATTTTTATTGAAAAAAAAAACTGCATATGTTTTGCTTATGCAAGTTTACTTACAAAATAAATCAATAAAATATAATGTTCCATAGGTACCATGGATGAAGATACAGATCTGTGTTCTAAATCAGGTTCATCTACAAACCCAAGGTAGTATGGCTATGAGTATGGTCCAGTTTGTTCAGTACTCCCATTTGCATTCAGTGATGAGTAAACATAAGAGAAATCTGCCATTTTCATCCTGTCCTGAAAGCTATAAACCTAAAATTATTCGTCAGAAACCCAAAGCCAACCCCAACACTCTTCGGCATACAAGTTGATACTAAATAACTCGACGCGGAACAGTGAGGTGGTGGAAAATGAAGTCAGAGGAAACACAAACGGTGCAGAAATCCACTAACCGGGGAGAGACTGTACGTCAGTTGTTCTTTAACGCTGCTGCTTCTACAGAAGGTGCAAAACCTCAACAAATAACAGGAAGGTTGAATAGCAAAACCACTCTGTTTAATTATTATTATTTTTAGCTTTCAATCCCCGTTCTGGAAGATGGCAACACACATGGAGATTTCTGTTTTGCGCCAACTCCTCTCACACACACAGTGTGACATCGCCTCTGTCTCTGTGAATAAGTGATGGCGGATCGTAGCAGGGAGTCTGGGAAAAAATTGACATTTTTGATCATTGATGGTAGTAGTTTTGAAATGGAAATTTAGAACTGGCTGACATCAGCCTGGACAAGTCAAATGACTTTACGTAAGCAGAGACCAGAAATGAGCCACTGACACAGAATCTCAGCCACACAATGTAGTTATTTTATTCTCTTAAGACATAAGGCAAGAGGATAACTGCATAATTTAGCCAACTTAGATTTGTTTTAGCAGATTAGTATGGAAAGATATCAGATTATCTTCTTTCAGGGAGTATTATTATAAGTGTGACTAAATATTATCATAAGATCGTCAACCAGCAGTCATATCAGCAGAGGACTCATAAAATATTATCAGCAGTACATTTTCTTGCGGTGCTTTATTGAATTTAAAATTGATGGTACGAATCATAGAAAAGATTAAATGATTACGCAGCAAAGCTTAATTCGTTTCAATAGAGCGCAACTGCAAAGTGCAGCAACAGAGTTAAATCAAACTTTGTGCTAATTAAATTGCTAAGATTAGATTTAATTTGTCTGCACTTATCATACCTAAATGATGGCCTACATTTAAAATAAAATATATAAATGACAATAATTACCTCCCTGCTGCTTCAAGATGCCTCCCTTTGCGGTCTGCCTCATGCATAAAGTCTTACAGGAAATGTATTAAATTGACACCTAGTTTCGAATCTTTTGTTCTGACACTAAGTTATGATGTTAAATATTATTCGTAAAGGCGATATCATATAATTCAGGACTGAGAAGTTAGTTTGAAAAGGTTTATACAGCCTTGTATTAACACCAAAATGGAAATACTTCAGCAGAAACCCCACAAGAGCAAAAACAGGAACCCAATCTGGAGCGGATTATAGTGCTCTTTCTAAACTATTTAAAATCCGTCACTACAGTGAGGAAGATTATTCAAAGCTGCAAAAATTAGCTCAATTCTAATCTTCTGACTACTGGACATCTTAGCGAATTCACCCAAAGTTCAAAGTGTGCAATACTCAAAGAAAAAAAACAAAGAGTTACATACAAGTTGCTCACAATGATCTCAAATTGTCTCTAATAGGATCAAAATTCTACATATAGGCCCAAATAAATACATATCAACAACAGTTAACAACATGGATTGGTTTCCTGGCATGGGCCTGGATTTAAATAGAACAAGTTAAAAGTCTCTTTTTTCCCCAAGAAAAGTTTAAAGTTGCCTCTAAATAAACCAGAAGACTTTGAAGAGATGAGACTAAAGTAGAGTTTAAGCTCAAAGAAAAACCCATCACAAACACCTGCAACTAAGTTTGATGCATGGTGGCGGTGGAGTGATGATTTAGGCTTGTTTTGCAGCCGTAGCTCCTGGGCACTTTGCTCTCTTTGAGTCCTTCGTGAACTCCTCTGTATGTCAAATGCTACAGGGGCAGTGTTAGGTGTTGCATTTTATAACACAATCAAGTAACTTTATGCACTTTAGTTGTTAAAAAATGCAATATGTATCAACTTAAAAGAAATTTGACTTTGTGATTTAAAATCTTGACATTGGGCCTCTGTCTCTTTAAAAACTCCTGCTCTTTCTGAAGCTCCGCTCTGCCTTCAGAAAGTCATCACAACATGGCTCCTCTATTACCCCTTTATTGTTTTTACCTGTGTTTCACTGAGAAGTAGTTCCTACGAGGATCTCAACAGATGTGCAGTTCCAGGTGTTTGCTGCTAATTGCGGCTGGCTAGTCTGAAGGAGCTGAGTGGGGGAGTCACAGGGGAAGCTTGGAAACTGCAGCTCCAAGGAGGAGCTGCGTCTAGAAAGTGAAGCTAGGTCCAGCCAGGCATTTTGCACAGCTGCATGGTTGCCATGGAGATTAAAGGATTTGTCAAACATTCATGATAAAATGAAGGCAACACTCCAAGTATGTTTCAGGTAAGGGAATAATATTGCAACACGATGTAAAGCTCAAATAATTTGATTTTACATAATACTGTCCCTTTAAGACCCAATCATTTCAGCTAATTCCTTTTCAGTCAGACTCTCAAACCTTTGGTTTTCTGACAACAAAAGCACTACAATATATAAATGAGAGCATTAAATACAAAATAAAGCATTAAAAATATACATTTTAAAATGTGAAAGAAAACCCAAAGCAATATGCAAGAAAAGCATCAGAAACTTTTGGAATGAAAAACCTTTTTGTCAAAGTAACGTCAAGACAACCTGCAGGACCAGGTTGTCAGGATGGCAACCAGGGCAGGATGGCAGAAAAAAAATGTCAGAAAGATGACTGCTGGTCCCACAGGAGTTAATGTTTCCCACAATGACGGAACTGCTTCAAGATTTCAGCCGTTTCTCACACCGGCCTTCACAAACGTGATGCTGGAGGTGGCACATATGGGAGGATTTAGAAAACACTGTTTGGACACAGCTGGAGAAGCGTAGATGAGACTGACCTGTAAGGATAATCTTAAGAGTACGCAGGTTTGGAACTCACGTAAAAGATAATCAAAACAATCTAACATTTTAAGATAAGACATGCTGAAAATTCCTGATACTCTTCCATAACACTAATGAAAAACCCTTTTTATATTTGCAGACCAGAACTTTGCATGTCTCTAATGGTGTTTGAGATGATTTATCTTTAGTGATTGAGGTGTTTTTCTCGTTTGCTTGCTTTTTTTTTTACATACAAAAAGGTACCACTCTGAAACTTTAAATTTGCACGTTTGCACACAAGCGACATCCGCAAACAAGAGCAATGGATGACAAAACCTTTTCTCTTCATTTCATTTTTGTTTCAAAGGACAAACTGAGGGCGCTGGAAAAGACTATTGTGTTCAAGTTGTCCTAAAAGGAGTTAGCCTATTAGCAGCGCTATCCAAGCCTTAAATAGCATCTCAATGATAAACATGTCGTAGCATCACAGACGTTTCCTTTAACACCTGAAAGCTGAATAACCTAAATGATAGATTAAAAATAATTGTAATATCTAGATTTATTCAATAATTTAGCAACTAAAATAGATTCTGATTTGAAAATTAGGTGTATTTTGTCCACATAGGGCTTTTGATTAAAATGTTATTAATTGCAATCAACTCAATTAAAATTACAGCAGACAGATAAATTAAAATTACTTTCGAGTCAGAAGAGACATATTAGTAAAATAAAAAGAGTATCTTAAACCTAAATCTGCCAGGGGTGTGAACGTTTTAGTGTTTAATTGTGTTTGTGCTAACAGAACTACTAGCAGGCCTCGACTCACTTCATGAGTCAGCAATAAGAAAGAGACGAAAAGAGTAGAAAAGCATCTGGGGGGGGGGGAGTTACAAGATGAAACCTGCTTCTGACGTAACGTACTTAAGGACTGATGGGAAAACATCCTGACTCTGTGGAACATTTTCTGTGGAACCGTTTCGAGGGTTTCGGACAGTTACATACCCAAACTTTAATCATCAGAATCCTTTGCATCTTTGTCAAATATAAAACGTGTTTGGTTATCGGGAGCATTTATGAGTGACTAAAAAGCGAGAACAGAAGAAAAAAATCTTTGTTGGGGAAAATACTCCGTCACGCCACTGTAGAGTTTCTGAAGGACGGTTCTTTGCCATCCTAAAGACAGCAATCCCAACAGCTTGACTACGTCCATATTGTGCTCTACTGCAAAACCCACAAAGACGTAGCAGGAGAAGGGGGATAGAGAGAGCGAGAAAGAAAGAGAGCTGCGGGGCGAGCGCTGGGTCCTGTCCTGTGTAACAAGCGGCAAGCTTTCTCAAACCGTTGATGGCTAGTGATGTATCTAGATCAGGCACTCGTGTTGTGCTGAGCCCTGTGTGGCCCAGATGGTGAAATGCCACGCTCTGTTGCTTCCCTGTCAGACAACGCCCACTGGCCCTTCTCCAACTTTCAGACCTTAAATACATGACAATAATATTGAGGTTCCGTTTTGGGGGGGTTTGTATCGCCAGCGGACAGTCCAGGAGATTGTGTAGGAGCGATAAGTGGGAGACGTCGGCAACTGCCAAAAGGGATAAACACCCGAGACAGAGGAATACTCAAGGTTATTATAGTTACCTAAAAAAAAAAAAATGAAGTTGAGAAAATATTTTGTTAACTGAAATAAATGAAAACTAACTGGAACTATATCGTGCATTTATAAAACTAAAGCAAACGAAATTCCAGATGATATCCTCTGTTTTTGTGATTATGAATGTATCAGCCTTTCGAATTGAAGCACACAAGCAGTTTACAAATTACGGCACTCCAGACTCCTCCTAGTGGCACAAAATGGCAACTGCAAAAGGTGGCAGAGACCGCCAGAGTCATTTGGTTGTTCAACAATAATAAATAGAAATTTTTTGAAAATTATATCTTTTGTTGAGTATTCATTAACCAATCGATGCACAGACACATTGCGTCTTATTGTTAACATCTGGAAATTTCAAGCATGTGCAAAACATCTGAGGGCAAAAAGACGATTCGGCCATCTGTAGCCGTGTTTACGCGGTAGAACAATTTTGTTACAGTAAGACCTGGAGAAGTAGGTATTATTAGTCTAGTGCAGTATGCCACAGCAAAGAAAACATAATGCAGGAAAACAGTTGAACAACTCAAAAACCTTTGTATCTTCTTTTTTCTCGCTCTCTGCGTTGGCTTTGCTATACCCAGACCCGCTGCCGTAGCAACTGACTGACAACTGCTCCACTAGTGTATCAGGATTCAATAATAACAAACGAAAACTAGCAAACACACTATAAAAACTAATTAAATTGAACTGAATTATACAAAGAAAAAGTCACAACAAAATAAAAACTAAAAACCCAAAACTATTATAACCCTGGGAATACTGTACCCAGTCGGCTCAGTATGGTAGGGTGAAAGGAACAAGATATTAAAAAGGAAAGGGGAAAAACTGTGTGTGTGGGAGGGGAACCTCCCTATGATTCATTTGCACTTGAAGGCTTCCACCTGGCCCTGACAGAGACGACTCACACTTTAAAAAACCCTTTCCTCCACGGGCAGCCTGGGAAAATGTCGGGGCGGTGCGAGCAGAGTGCCTCATACTTTATCAAACATTTACGCCAGCGGTCCTTCCTCAACACCAGAATTACATTTGAAGTCCCACCAGAAACATCACGGCCACCTAAAAACAGCAACTGCAGCTTTAAATACCGAGGCGAGGAGATGGAGGGGGGGACTTCCAATCCGTCAGGGCAAGATGCATTCATGTGCTCTTTGAAAAAAAAAAAAAAAAAAAAAAACAGAAGCAGCTATGCTTGGCTTTGAATGGATGGAGCCAGAAAAATAACTATCAAAAAAAGTTTAAAAAAGAAACGAGTGATCAAATATCAAATATGTGGAAAAGTTAGGACGACTTATGACAAACAGGGTATTTTTATAGCATATATAGAAATACAAAACTGAAGAAAATAACTTCAAAATGTCTGTTTCAGAGCAAGTGAGCAAGATTAGAACATCATTACTCAGAATTTTGAAAGCGGTTTGCCCTGTTTAAACCTCAGACATTTAGTTTGGTGTGTTTCCTGACTGAGTCTGGTAAAGTATTTCGAAAGGTTCTCAAAAGCGTTTAAAACAATAAGAAAATTTTTTTTTAAAGTCTACCTGTGGAAAACATTTAAAATATGCCCAGGTCTGGCCGTCGAAGCAAAGTCACCCTGAAAGCGGACTGCAAGATGCTAAAGGAAGTCTCCAAAAATCCTACTGGGCATGGACCACGCATCTCAGCAAAAAATGGAGAGTCCTCCCATCCGAGTTGGAGGTTTGGACTTAAAAATATTTCAGAGTGTCATGCCTCTGGTAAGGCACAAAGCCACCAGTGGATGAGAGTGATCCGCCGCTCTACTCCCAGACTGGAGAGCTTTGGCAGGTCGCGCCATGTCAGCAGTCCTGCTCTCCATGCTGGATGTTTGGCCAGTAGATGGCAGCGTTCGCTACATCAGAACTTGCAAATGTTGCTGTTGGAGTGACATTCAGGGTCTTCCATAATGAAAATGGCCTAATAACCCTTCTGAGGTTGAAAGCCAGCAACATTTGCTTCTCTAAGGTTGGTTACAGTTTTCTGTTGCTTGTTGTGTTAATACACAGCAGTATGCTACAGAGCAGCAAACCGAGAAAAAAAATCTCTGTTTTAAGAAAAGCCCAACAAGTGCACTTTAGGAAGAAAGATACCATAATACCATATGTAATCCATTAACCAAAATAAAACAACATTTTGCATTTTGCATGTCTAAGAGATTTCTGTACGTCTTTTGTATCGTAAAAGTTCTGCATAAATCTGCATTAAATTTCCCCGCTTCCTTCAGCGGAAAAGCATCAAACACAGGACACTAATCATCGTGATGCCTTCAAATCCCCGCGCTGCAATCAGAGAGATGCGGGTAAGTGGCTACGCAAAAGATGAAAGCCGGGGGAGCGGAGAGGCACACGGGGCGAGGCGGTCAGTAACGTAATGGAGCCGACGCGGCTCTCTGGGGTAACCAGGTGAAGCTCCAGCAGCAGTGTGGTGCATTAATTACACCAAATGACTGCTTCAAAAAAACAAAACAAAAAAACTCATTAATGTAACCACTTAGAGTGACTTCTGCTGAGCCTTGAAGTGGTTCACAATTCCCAACTGGGGCTGATCAGATCTGAGGACATTGTTGCTATTGCTCTACTCCAGCTCTGTGCTAGCATTTTGTTTGTGTGTATAAAAGTTATTACTGGGTCCAAAGACTTGCAAACCCATGTGTTTTGGGGGGAGTTTTTTTAATGTTTCAGTCTGATACGGTTTGGCAAATTAGAGTGGTTCTGGTGGTCAAGTTGATTCTATGAAAAACACAAAGAAAACAATCAGTTTGATTTTCCAAAGCCACCAGCTGCTTATTTTTATAGATTCACCAGTAACTATAAAAACAAAGATTTCAAAAAAATTTATCAATTCTACTACAAACTGTAAATGTAAAGATATCTACACTGTTTTGTCCTACTTTACAATTAAGGCAAGTATCAAAGGAAGTAACAAGACGACAAGAAACAATGAGCTGAAGTTATGTCGAAGATAACCCAACTATCAATCCATAGGTAGACTGTACTCACGTCGTTTTAAGATAATGCTCTATGTGTACAGTCTGTAGTCATGTGACTCCACCCCATCTAGCCTGGTAAAACTACCTCCTTGTTCAACACTTTGCTTCATCCAGACGGTCTGGACTCTATCAAGAAACGATTGCTTCCTGGAGATTTTCAATTTTACCCAATCGCTAACGTTTTGTCTGTAATGCACCAGTTTGAAGTTCGACTTTGAAGCTAACTGGAAATTGTCTGCGCTGTAAACAAACATCCTCCACTGTGATGAGGTTAGAGCCAATCCAATTGTGGTGGATGTTAATGCTAATTCAATATTTGGATGCGTGGCCAACATGGACCGAACGGCTTCATTCACTTCCTTCACTGCCTTTGCTGAAACGACAGGCAGACTACAATTCTGTCATCATTCACAACCTCTCCCTCTGTCTGCTGATTGGCTCGGTAGAGAATCTATCGGGGAAATTCAAGTGAATGGGAGAAAACCGAGTGTTGATTTTAATCAAGCATAATAGCACAGGATGGCAATACCCAGGCCAATCATACGTATAAAGGTTTTCCTATATTGTGTGAATAAGAAACACATTAAATGCTTTATGACACCCAAACAATTTTGTAAGAAGGACAGGTCTAATTTTGGACTCAGTTTTCTCTTTTGAACTACGTTTCTCCAACCTAGAAATCTTTAATGAAAATTCCCTTTCGATCCCAATTACCCTGGCTTTATCCTGTCAATGTAAAACTAAACCACCAACATTCCTACGCAGTTCAAATTCCCTTTTTCCCATGAATGAAATCTTTTCAGCTCCTCTTTTTTTTTTTTACCTTCCTTTGGGGAAGCGCAGCATTGGCTGTGACAATCGACCAACCTCCCTACATGTCAGACACCAGCTTCAATGCAGCCACATTGGAACACCTCAATTCTCAGAAGGAATACACTTCCTACCTTTTGTTGTCCAAAGGTCATGGCTACCCACGGCTACCTCTGTGCTGTGCACCACTCAGATCAGTAGACAGCACCTACGTCTCTCTGCACAAACACGCCCCCCCCACCACCACCACCCTACACGGCCTCCCAGACCCCACGGTTTGCAAGGGACTTTTGATCCTGCGGCGCTAAATGCCTGCCAAGGTTGCTGTTTACTATCCAGCCAGGATGTATGAAGCGGCTTTGAGTGTGTGGGACCAGAACTGAAAGGCGCTCGTGGGTCGAATGGCTATGTGTTTGTGTAGAAACTGGCTGGAGTTAAATCAGACCGTTGGCTCTGCTTGGTTTCGACTAGCAACGAGCCCTGAGACGAGTCTTGATTCATTGAGTGAAGGAGGATGGCGAACGCCTTAGCGGTTCACAAAGACGTCAGAGTGGGAGAATCACACCGCCCACGAGATGGGACGGGTAAGAAATATTAGTACGGTTGTTAGGTGACAACTCGAGAAGCTAAAAATGTTTCTTTCCTTACTGTAAAAGAAAAAAAAAAAAGAAGCTACGCAGAGGACGTGTCTGTCAAGCAGCTTAACTTGTGCAGGTGTGTAGAGGAGAACGCTGGCATCTAAAGTAAACGTGTCAACTGAAAGAGAACTGAGAAGATGAATAATAATAATAAAAAAAAACAAGTGGAGATTGAATGGTGTTTCACAGCCGTGTCAAATGAAAGGATTCATAGCGTTACTAACCGCATTCAGGGCCAGCTCACATTCACGGTGATTGAAACTGATTCTGTTGTTCAGTGCTCAGCGGCTGGTAGCTGCACTGTGGCTTTCCACACTTTCCAATGTCCTGTTAAAAATCCGAAACATTTAAAGTAAGAAAGCAAAGAAACTACTGCCAAAGCTTAGTAAAAGGTGTTTAATAGACAGAGAACCTTTTTAAAAAAAAAAAAAAAAAAAACTCATTATAAAAGCGTAGTTGTAAAAAGACAAAGATTTTGTGTCGTACTTTACATTTTCCATTGTAGGAAAATCATGTCGGTAATAATTTTCCCTCTGATTAGGAAAATTCTCCATCTGCCTCAACCACCTGCGCTGGACGGGTCACATTTGTATCAATCTTGATGTTACAAACTGCTAGGGGCCGCAAAAAAAAAAAAAAAAAAAAAAAAAAAAAACTAGTCCAAGTGCCACAAATGGCCCTCGGGCCACACTTTGAACACCCCCTGCTTATAGAACCTGACTGTAAGGTTATTGAATCATTTCTTCCAGGTGTGTTGGACCAGAGAAACCTGGAGTTGGCTAGATTTCTACTCACAATCTCTCTCTCCAGTTTAATTCCCAAGAGCTGGAGCTGCTACGTGTCTCCTCATAACAACAATACATCGCCTAATGACTGTGTGACTCCAAATGCCTTTGCATCCATTAAAACGGCTCGGCCGCTCTTTGCCCATTTTCCGTCGGATCCGTCCTATTAGCTGTCAGGAGGACGTGGAAGCCCAGGCTTATGCATTACGCTCGCATGAATAAAAGCGCCGTTTGTTAGAAAACTGAGATGAGTCACAGCTCAGATAAACATTTCTCCTACTATGCCTTAAAAAAGACAAACAAAAAAAAACACCCAGATGGCGCCAGCCCCGTTTCAAGAAGCAGCGTCCACACTGGCTCTCTCAAACCATTAAGGTCGTCACCAGGCTGACTTTTTCTGCTCAGACGTTTTCAGGATGTTACCGCAAGTGATGATTCACAGATTTAATGTCGCTAGAAATAAAATTTACTTTAAAATCTTTGATCAGCAAACATGTCACACATGGCTTGCAGTTAATATTTGTGTGTGTGGGGGGGGAGTGTTGTTGTTTAAAAAAAGAAAGGCAAAACTTATACCTAAACGACGGTGGTTGAACCACACAGAAATGCAGGCCCAACAGGAATACAGTTTGTTTTTTTTAAGATTGTGTGAAAGTAACATATATAAAATAATATCTCCGTCAGTCGCTCAGTTCAGCCAATAAAACAATAAATGGCAACAGTCTTGCTTCCAGTCTTGCGATAATGAGGATATCATCCGAGGCTGAAATTGATTCAGTAAATCGTAACATAATATAGATTTTTCTTTTTTCCTGACATGTTGTGTTTAGAATAAGGCAATTACAGAAGCACAACGCATGCTTTTAGGTCAAACTCTTAAAGGAAACATGAAGTTGGATAAAATGTTCGTGACAGGTCAATTGCAATTCTCCTCGGATTCTTTTCTTCTTCCATTTCTTCCCTTCGTGGTGATTTTTCCCCACCGCTCTCTGTGAGCTCCGGCGTCAGTCAGTCTGCAAAATCCAAGGGAAACCCGTGCAAATATGTCACGAAATCTGAAGTTTTCACAGACTACAACACTCTGTTTGAGCACGTAAAGGTTCAGCAGCAAAATGCTGCAACTGTTGCGTTTTTGTGCCGCTTCCAGTACGGTGGCAGACACAACCCAGAGGCAAATTCTGTCCCGTCACATGATTTTGATCCAAGTCTGCCTTAGAATCCAGAGCTGCTCTGCTAAAATACTATTTAGATGTGCTGAGAAAACACGCGATCACAGCGACGATGTGATCGCAGCAGAGCGCCATGTTCTTGTTTTCTTCCTTTCCCGTCAAATTCACTTCAAAATTCACTGCAGTTTCTCACTCGGTCTCTGGGAGCTTTAGCAGATCAGCTACTAAACCCTATAAAGGTTGTTGGGAAGAAAATTATGGATAACCCTGAGTTTCTTCATGAGACTGTCATAGAAAAACAGAGGCTTCTGCAGATCACTGTGATACGGACTGCTACAGGAGATCCTTCCTCCCATCACCATCTACAACACCTATGTGAAGAATCTTGAATAATGAGTTGCAACAACATAAAGTTCTGCTTTGAGATAAATAAAAATATGTTTTAGTTGAATAGATGAACTAAATATTGTCCAGCTCTAATCATAACACATTTTATGTAGTTATGTTGCTTTCTTGAGCCATAAAACCCTGAATAATAAATAAATGTGATTTATTACCCAGCTTTAGCTCCGAGGCTAACTGTATTGTTATTCACCAGTTCCATACGGTCCATAAGTTTTTTCGTTTGGATCTCACAGGAATCAGAGCAGTTCTTCATCACGCCTCTACATCTCCGGCCCAAACTGGACAGGAATTGTTCGCAATGACCAGAACCTGATTAGACTCTTCCTTTTTTTTTTTTTTTTTTTCCTTTTCGGTTCAAACTGCAAGGTTTTAAAAAGAGTCTCATATTTTTATTAGCTTCTCTCCCCGATTTACAGTTTTCCAAGAAATTGACAATCGCTCTTGCTTTTCCTCTCTCTTCGTTTTCCAACAGTTATCAATTTATTTGCCCGGCAGTGGGGGGGGGGGGGAGGGGTAAAAAACAAAACAAAACAAAAAACTATCCTGTCGACTAAACAATTTAGAAACAAAACTCCTTCATGCAGCAGCTGCGTGTTTTGTGCATCACCAACACCTCACCGAAACAAACACACATTCGGACTGATGTGTGTTTCCACGCAACCTCCTCAGTCTCGATCCTGCTGTCAGCAACACATCGAGAATATCTGCACGCTCAAAAACCTCTTTCCTCACATCCAGCGGGTCATGCAGACCGAAACAAATCTTCCGAAAATGCTCATTTGCCTCCATAAGCCACAAACCTCTCTCCTCTCTCCTCTCTCCTCCGCAGCTACATAAAGGCGTTCCTGTAGTGATGCGTTTACTCGCACTGGGAGTTCCTCCAACACTCCACGCATGGCTTTGCACTCACCTGCAGGAGACAGTCAGCTCAACTTTGGTGGCAGGTATCGCGGCGGTGAAGGGGTCCGCGTCCCCGATGCACGCCATGTTCACGGAGAAGCCCGCTCGGTCCGTCACAGGTCGCCCCTTCTCCGGAGCCGTAGCGGCGGCATGAGAGGAGGTGGGAGTGGAGGGGAGGGGGGGCAAAGAGAAGATTTTTTTTTTTTTTGGTTTTGTTTAATTACTTTGATAAAAAAATAAATAAAAACAAATGTTGTAACTAAGCCCAAACGAGACCAGTGTTTTCTTCTGGAAGCGCGGAAATAAAACACCGGGGAGAGAGAGAGAGAGAGAGAGAGAGAGAGAGAGAGAGAGAGAGAGAGAGAGAGAGAGAGAGAGAGAGAGAGAGAGAGAGAGAGAGAGAGAGAGGGGGGGGGTGAGGGGGGGGGGAGAAAAACACACACACACACACACAAACGGACGCGGTGATGCAGCGCGTCTTTGTGCGCCTCCGAGCTCCGGAGGAGAGAGGATGGAGGATAGGGGGGGCGAGGGGGGACCCACGTGCTGACACACATACACGAGCACGAGAGCGCGAGACCGGAGACGGTCGAAATCCCCGTATCCATCTATCAGAGCCTAAGGCTTGTGCCGGGCTGGGCTACGGGGCGTCAGACTCAGGGGTGACTGCTTGACAAAAGGACGTGAAATGTCACAACAAAATTTTAACTATACTGCAAACATGGCGGTCGTTCAAAGATTTTTTTTTTTAATTATTATGTTGTTATAAAACAAATTATTTATGTTTCAATTATTTAACCTTCCAGGTCATGGCGCAACACTGAAGAGGAGTGACAGATATGGTAGGACCGCAGGGAAGTCCGTTAGACTGTCAGTTCCCAACATCACAGACAAACCACACACACACACACACACACGCACACACACACACACACACACACACACACACACACACACACACACACACACACACACACACACACACACACACACACGCACACATACAGTATATACAGTATAGATAGATAGATAGATAGATAGATAGATAGATAGATAGATAGATAGATAGATAGATAGATAGATAGATAGATAGATAGATAGATACCTCTAAAAGCTTATGTGGGGTCAGTGGACATGCCAGACAGCAGGGTAAAAAGTTCACTTTAGGAGGGATAAAAAATGAAAATGTTGGTAAAGCTGCAGCATGTAACTCTTTTTTACATTTATCACCATTATGTAATGACAGGGGCTGCACAGTGGCGCAGTTGGTAGCACTGTTGCAGCAAGAAGGTCCTGAGTTCGATTCCCGGCTGGGGTCTTTCTGCATGGAGTTTGCATGTTCTCCCTGTGCATGGTGGGTTCTCTCTGGGTACTCCGGCTTCCTCCCACAGTCCAAAAACATGACTGTCAGATTAATTGGTCTCTCTAAATTCTCCCTAGGTGTGTGTGTGTGTGTGTGCATGGTTGTTTGTCCTGTCTGTCTCTGTGTTGCCCTGCGACAGACTGGCGACCTGTCCAGGGTGACCCCGCCTCTCGCCTGGAACGTAGCTGGAGATAGGCACCAGCAACCCTCCTGACCCCATTAGGGACAAAGGGTGAACGGAAAATGGATGGATGGATGTAATGACAGTATAATATATATATATATATATATTTCCCAGATTGTATATATAATCTGGGAAAAAAGGAAAACCTCTGTTCCTCGGCTGTATTCCAGTGCAAACTGCAGAAATCCACCACTATTTCAGAAACAACCAATCAGAGCCAGGAGGAGGGTCTTAGCACTGTCAATCACACTCATGTTCTCACCCTCCCCTTGGTTTCTGCCATGCTACAGTTGCTTCACCCATAACATAGCCTGCTACAAAAGCTAAGGCTAGTTCTCCGCCATTAATACAATACTAGGTTGACAGCTCTAAGACCCTCCTCCCGGCTCTGATTGGTTGTTTCTGAAATGGTATATTTCTTCAAGTGGTAATAGTAGTTAAGGGTGGAAGTTGAGGAGATTGATTTTTTCATAGATTATCTGTCTCATATTGTAGTGTCACAACATGGAGACAGTTGTAACAAATGTGCAATTTTGTGATGAATTCCTGAAGGCGGAGTTTCAGAAAGAGCAGTAGGTTTTAAAGAGACAGAGACCCAATTTCAAAGAGTTAACTTATGAAATCAAATTTCATTTAAGTTATATTTGATATAAAAAGGAATTTTTAACAACTGAAGCTAGCATAGACACTTGATTGGGCGGTAAGAAGAGTCAAACTGTCGCCAAATGACCAAAGCCACCTGAGCAAAGCAAACTCAATTAACCAGCCCAGCATGAACCTGAGAGCTAATTATAGGAGTATGGGTGTCATCTTGGATTAGTTACAGGATCCAGACAGACAGTTTACTCAGCAAGTTGAGCTCCTGCTTAATTGATCAAATCAGGAGTTACACGCCCAGCACATGTCGCAGCTCACACTGCAGTAAAAATGGGGGAAAAAGAAGCAATTTTTCCCAAGTAAAACTAATATTTTGGTAACACCAGTGTATCTTATTTGTTCATTCACGTCGCCAAAAGTCTCCAATAATATAAAATGGTTGATAAATTTATTGCTGGTTGCTTTTTTGAAAAAAAAAAAAAAGTTGCAAGAGAGGTCTGGAAAATAAATATGTAAATACGGCAACCCTCACACTTGGTGACGCCCCTCCATTGTTATAAGCCCCTCCCGCTTTGGGGAGGGAGGTTCTCAAAGGGAGACTCCTTGGACTTTAATGGGGTTTGAACTGTCGTCATAAGGTCATCCATACTTTGACTAGACGATTTTAAAATGTTCTTTTGGTCTTTACACTTTCAGAGCAGCACCCTCTGGTGTGCTTTGGATAATTGTCTTGCCACATAACCTAAGTGTGCTTTAGGTCAAATACTAACATTTTTACATGTCACTTGTTCAAGGTGAGTACAAACAAGTTGATGAGAATTCAAATCTTTTGTTAAACAGAATGTTTTGCTTTACAGTGCAGAAGCATAATTCTTTGTTCATTTTCTATTCCATCTGTGCAAACGACATACTTCCTGGTGTTTTCCTTGTAGACATATCGGTTTTGGTCATTTTTTTAATCTCTCTTTAAATCCCTCTGTTCTTAAGTGCATAGTAACACAAACGTGCTCGGAGCGATTCAATTTCACGTTTGTTCCTGGTTTTCTGTATCTTTCTTGGAATCCATCAGTTCTGTTTCTCTTCAAGACTCTTCAAAAAGTCACTCCAAGGCTCTCATAGAAGCCTGAATCTCTCACCGGTGTCGAGGTTAAAACGAGGTCGTCTTCACCTTCGATTGAGGGAACGCTGGCAGCAGGATCGATTTTAGGGTTTTCTATGTGACTCCAAGTGGTAGTCTATACAGGGAGAGATCTTTCTTCTTCTGTCTTCATGTTTTTACGCTAACGGCACCTGCCAAAACTGAGCTGCTGAGCTGCTCTGAACACTTGTTCATTGAAATAATAACGAGACCGAGTTGAAAAGTTTGGAGTAATTGGGAAGTGTAGCAGAGACGTGCATGAAAGCTCAGGTTCTTGACACTTTAAATCGTCTTTTTGTCCTCAGCAGGTGTTTATTTGTTCAGTTCACATTTAGTCCTCACATAAGATTCAGCTCCTGAGGACTTTGAATGAAATATAAAACACTTTATTTTATCAACTAAAGTAGACCGTCAGGCCGTTTCTGAAATCAACATGGCTGAAGAGCCAAAATGAGAAAATTACTGCTGAGTGCTTAAGAACTGCTTAAGAACAAGTGCAGTATCAGCGGTCTACTGCGGCTCAGGGAGCGATTCAGAGGTGTTGGACGTGGCCAGTTGCAAAATGAAAGTAGTAAGATGACTTGGAGACTGCAAAGTCAGACTCCTTCGGGGCGTAGCGGTTTGACAAATGAGCTACATTTCTGGGGAGGCGTTTCATCACTTCCTCTATGGCTATGCCAAATAATTCTTCATTCTGTTCCCAACAAAGCACACCTTAAAAAGCATTTTCTTCAATTATCTGCGTGACTATTTTGTTGTTCCTTCCATATATTGCTAGTGTATTTCGTGGCTTTGCTCCATGAAACAGATTTCAAATGAGTAGGGCGCAGAGCTGCTCCAGCTGTTCCTTTAATTGTTGCCTCATCAGTTCTTCCTTCTTCAAGTCAGAAGCTTGCTGAGATAAACAGGCGCATGTCATTTGTCCTCCATTAACCAGTGCTCAACCTGCAGGACTTTACTCAAATATAGATACATTTGGCTATGCCACATCTTTAAAAAAGTATACTGATAAAACACACTGTTGGAATGTAAAAGTGGCATAATATTTTGATTATTTTATTTTGATGCATTTAAATCAGTTTTTGAGTAGAAATTATTAAAATTTAATAGCTGAAAGACACTTAAGTTAGTTAAATTTCAACCAATTTTGAACATATAATTGCCTAAATTAAGCAATGGAGACAATTTTGCTTCCCTGGTTTATTATCCATGGTTTGTGGTAAATTAATATAATATCACCAAAGCACTAAGCTTTATAAAATCTATTTTAACAAGTTCGTTGACAACCACCGCTTACGTCAGTTGCCTCGGAGGGTTGAAAACTTCAGCTAGTTAGCATGTTTAACTTTAGCATTAGCACTCAACTAGCTAAAGCTAAGAAGGTATAAACTCATTTTGTTTACTCCAACACACAGACTTTCCGAAACCACAACTTCAGAACTGTCCTCAACTTTTTCTAATTTAACATATTCATTCATGTTACAACCCATAGGATATATCCGGCTTACCGTTCTCTGCCTCACAAGATGAGTGGCCTGAAAGAACTAAAGATGCTACCTAACTAGCATTTAGGATGTCATAAAAATAACAAATGTTACAATTTAACAGTTACATTACATTCACAAACTATGCTGACTGGCTAAATATTTAATAATTTGGATGGATAAATTATAGCGCCCTCCAAAGTTAGAGAAACCTGGAGCCTCGAGTTTTGGGAGTGCAAATATTATTTTAGGTTTATATATATATAGTGAGACATTTAAATTTATTCGTTCTTTTATAAATGGAAGGAAAGTCTAGAACTAAATACAGTTTCTCTGATGTTCTGTTTCCCCTGTCAAGGCCTCTTCAACTCCAGTTTTTGCTGAGGTAGTTCAGCGTCTCTCTCTCTGTGAGCATCACGACTGGAGGTAAAATGTGCACATCTCTGCATCTTATGAAAAAGCAGCTAATGCTGTTTTTTGGAGAGGAAAAAAAAGGAGATATAAATAGACCCGCAACTCAGAAATATTGCTTGTCGTCGCTGAGAACATCAGATATTTGTGTAATGTGTGTCCATAAGGGGTGGAGTGCCTTGACAAACAAGATAAATGTGCAACACAACCCGTTTTTGTGAATGTGTTGAGGGAAATGATTTCCTGAAGTGTTTAACCCATCAGGTGGCCGGTGATTGGTGCAGTCTGCCAAGCTGAAGACGAAGCTGCAGGTTTGTGGAGCAGATCCTGGTGACCTCCTGAGATGCTCATTAAGCTTCAGACTCTGCTGCACATTTTAGAGCCAGATTAACCAAATTAGCCACTTTTTTCCTCTGAGGGGAGGAAAACTCCTAATTATAAAACTGTGACAAGAAGAAGGTAAAATATATATATTTATGAAAATAACTTTAACTTGGCCCAAGCCATAAACAAAATTCTAAAGATATCTGGTAAAAGCCAAACAATTGAAAGAACAGAGGACATGAAATTGCTTAAATTTAGCAGTAGAAATTTTGGAATTGATGGTTATTCCCAAAGAACTGAGAGTATAATATTAGTTGATTCAGTTACCAAAATATTTAATCATTACATTGCTTGAGAAATGTTTCAGAGTTTGTCGTCAAAACTAAAAACACTAAATGGTTTCGCTTTAGGAATGTGCTGATTGCAATGTATTGGCTGGTCGCAGATCTTTAAAGTCCCTGATCTATTGATTCTGATTTTGGCTGATACCAATTTGTTTTATATGTAACCGACTCTGTCATGTGTTGTAAGATCACAATGCACCTGTAATATTCCAATCCTATTTTACTGAAAAACATTGAACAATAATCAGTGCTTTTAAGTGTTGTTGACAAAGACTCCAAAGAGATTGAAAAACGTAGATAGTTTTGTCACAAAGTCACAGGAGGGGTTTGAAGAGTTGCTTTGCAGAAATCGATAAGATCGGTTTCACATCGGCCAATCGCCAGACACCCAAAATAAAGACTGAACGGTCAGTGTGTACCTACTTCCCTTTATTTTTTTGTTCTCCAGTGTGAAACTAAGTCTTTGTTTTTCCCACGCTCTGATATGCAACACCCTTAATTTTAGAGAGGATGTACTTTCTTTTTACCACAACTGACAGTGCAAGCAACCTGAACAAAAACCAAATGCAAATATTAACTAGGAACCTGAATAACCCTGAGGCATGTTTTTAAGAGTTCACAATCACTGTGCATCAGCGTTACACGAGCCTGTTTCAAATATATTTTAAAGCTTCTTATTTACATTGATATTGGCTTAAGTTCTCTTTTACTTCAAAATTATGAAACAATTATTACAAAATAACTTGGCTTATATAAAGCTTTTAAACGAGGATTTAAAGACTGGGATGTTTCATTCCCCTGACTGGAAGTTGAAATCAAGTTAATTATTCATCTCTGGCTTTGTGTGTTTCAGTTAACTCAACAAGATGAAATGTTTACGGTGCCAAATGTTTTGTCAGTATAGGTCCAGTGTCTACTTCTGCTTCACATGTTGTGAGTAGAAGCTAGTCAGTGGGGTATGAGGGATGGTTGGTGATTTTGTTTTTCGGCCTTCTAATGGGTAGAAGTATAAAAATACAAAGTTATTTTGCAGTTCTCTTCCCGGTTGGCTATGTAGATGCTACTACTGCCACCTTGTGTCCACTTCTTTTATCAGTTCAGACAGAGGAAGAAAACAGAACGCGGCCGTGATGAAAGATCAAGCCTTCACAGCAGACATTAGATTCACATTACTGATCTGTAGCTAACTTTGGTAGCTTAAAGTTTATTTATTTAAAATTTATTTTAACTGGATTTTTGAAATAAGTAAGTAAATAAGTGTAGTACTTTCAGTCCTAATGAAATGCTAGGAAATGAAAATCTACTGAGATTGATGCACCTATAAAAAAATAGGTTCATATGCTTAAAATCATTGTCCTCTTGTGGTTGTTATGGTTACCTCCAAATGTCTCAATAAGGTGAAGTGAACAAAATCTCATTGTTGGTAGGTTGTCTGGACAACAACTGTCACATCCCAAAAGTCACTGAGATGACTGTTGGGACATGTCAAGCATCATCCGTGACTGTAACCATGGTTTCCCAGTAGAACATAGCCCAAAGCATCACACTGCCTCCACCAGCTACTGTATCTGAGCCCAAGGTAAGTAACACTCACCCATCTGTGGGATCAGAGAGAAAACACAATTCATTAGAACAGGTCAGCTTGCTCCATTGGTGCCTGGTCACATGTCTATTGTTGGTGGTTTTCCATGATGGACAGACAATTTATTCAAAAGTTGATAAGGTGCTAAGGGCAAATTGTCTACATGTCAGTGGCATTCATTTCATTTGCATAAGGTCATATTGTGTTGCATGTCTCAGTCATTTATTTGTGAGATGGATAATATCCTCGTTCCTACTCCTCATGTACGGAACACCAAGAAGGCCAAAGATGTGCAGAATTTCACATCCATCATACGCAAAGTATGCTGGTAATACACCAGCAACTTAACTTTAAGTTAACACAAGCAACTTTAAGTTAGCAATGCCATCAACTTAGTTTCTTTTTGTTAATATAAAGTAAGTTAAAAACAAACAACTTACTTTAAGTTAACACCGCAAATTTAAGTTAATGCAGGCAACTTAGGTTAAGCTTACAACTTAAGTTTACAGAGTTAGTTTACAGGCAGTAAGTTGTTAAGTGTATATAAATGAACCACACGTCCAGCAAAAGACAGATTGTTTTCATCCAATCGGTGTATTCCTGGGATCATAAAGAACTAATCATAATGAACAAGACAAAATACTCCAGGAAGTGACAGAAACAAAACTGTAGGATTTAAGAAAATACGTGAGGACATAATATACGTGAATATAGCAGCCTAATAATATGTATTTAAGTTTACAAGTATGCTAGGTAATATCTAGCATATTAAATATTAATATGCTAGCATATATATTAATATTAATATATATATTGAATTCAATGAGAAGGTGTGTCCAAACTTTTGGTCTGTATTGTATATACAGTATATAGAGGCTGCACAGTGGCACAGTTGGTAGAGCTGTTGCCTTGCAGCAAGAAGGTCCTGGGTTCAATTCCCGGCCCGGGGTCTTTCTGCACGGAGTTTGCATGTTCTCCCTGTACATGGTGGGTTCTCTCCGGGTTCTCCAGCTTCCTCCCACAGTCCAAAAACATGACCAATTAGGTTAATTGGTCACGCTAAATCATAGGTGTCAAACTCTGGCCTGCGGGCCAAATTTGGCCCGCAGTGTAATTATATTTGGCCCGCGAGGCAATTTCAAATTAATATTAGAGCCGGCCCGCCGGTATTATACAGTGGCAACGCCGCATTCACCACTTATACTACAAATCCCATAATGCTCTGCTGTTCTTTGGCACAGAGGCAGACACGCCTCCTCCTCTGTGTCAGTAACACTTATGGTAGTGGACATGGATGTATTAGGAAGGTGGTGATCCGTCTTCTTGTGCACTCCTTGGGTTGAAAGCCCCGGCGCACCCCGCAGCCCCGCGCCTCTCCCCCAAACCAAACTGTGACCTCAAACTACAGCTGTCACTGTGTTACTCTACCAAAAAATGGCGAAAAGAAAGACAGAAAATAGAACTTTTCTGGACAGGTGGGAGACAGAATATCTGTTTACATACAGTATGTATGTGAGCAACTTTTCTCCTCAGTGAAGATGACGAAAACGTCTCACAGGAGACGTCTGACTGACGAACACCTTTGATGACAATGACAATAAATCTTATCTTATCTTATGAACATCTTTGTTCAATAATGAAGGTTTCCTCAGCTCAAACTCTGGGCCCTGACATTGATGAACTGGCATCCTAGAAAAGATGCCAGATATCTGGCTTGGCTGCATCAGAGTAGATCAGTGTGTTGCAAAATGAGCAATAAATAAGTTTTCTATGCACCTTTTCTTGTTACTCCAAGGCCTGAATGGTTTATTCATAGTTTATTTAATGATTTATTCATAGTTATGTTATTTTATTTTCAAATTTATTAGCCTGTGTACGAAGCAAATTTTGACATTTACCTCAGAAAGGAGGCATTCAATTTTTATTTAAATTTTAATATGCCATTAATATGTTTTATTATTATTATTATTAGCAACTCAATTATGCACGCCTGCACTTTTAAGTTATATAAGCCGTGCTTGTTCAATATTTATTTATAAAATGTTCAACCTTGGCCCACAGCCTTGTTCAATTTAAAATTTTGGCCCACTGTGTATTTGAGTTTGACAACCATGCCTTAGATAGATAGATAGATAGATAGATAGATAGATAGATAGATAGATAGATAGATAGATAGATAGATAGATAGATAGATAATCACACACACACACATATATATATATATATATATATATGGGTGGGTGTGTGTATATATACAGTATACAGTACATATATATATATATATATATATATATATATATATATATATATATATATATATATATATCCGTACATGTACAGAGAGAGGAAGAGGTAGATATACAGTATCTACACTCAACACAAATATATAAATGCAACACTTTTGTTTTTGCTCCCATTTTTCATGAGATGGACTCAAAGATCTAAAATTCATTTCAGATAAACAATATTACCATTTCTTTCAAATGTTGTCCACAAATCTGTCTAAATGTTTGATAGTTATTGTGGGCAGTATAAGGTACACCTGTGCACTAATCATGATGTCAGATCAGCATCTTGATGTGACACACCTGTGAGGTAGGATGGATTATCTCAGCAAAGCAGAAGTTCTCACTATCAAACATTTAGACAGATTTATGGACAACATTTGAAAGAAATGGTAATATTGTTTATCTGGAATGAATTTTAGATCTTTGAATCCATCTCGTGAAAAATGGGAGCAAAAACAAAAGTGTTGCGTTTATATTTTTGTTGAGTGTAGATAGATTGATTGATATCCATATGTAGATATCTATATATATACATATATAGATATCTACATATAGATTTATATACATTTATAGAGAGACAGACAGATTTACATATAGATATAGATAGATAGATATCTATGTCTATATATATAATTAAATTTAGAAATAGATATATATATCTTGCACAGAAAGATAAATCTTTTTCTAAATTCTTTTCCAATTTGTATAGGTTTAGACTTCTAAAAGGCTCTTTTTGTTCCATGTTGTTCACATTTTCTTTTTCCAATTCTCCCTTTAATTAATAAATGTGGTTGTCTTATTTTCTGTTTAGAATTAGAAATAAAAATCTTACAATGAATGAACATGAGTACTGATGTTGAACGTGGGGGAAGCCGGAGCACCCGGAGTGAACCCACAGCTGCACAGGGAGACGTTTCCCACCGTGCAGTCCTGGCTTTTTCATATTAAAATGTCCAATTAACAACAACAGAAGCTCTTTTTCCAATTACCACCAATCACCCAACCCACACATGGCCCCACCCCCTTTTAAATCTAATATAAATTGATGTCTACGCTGGATGGACGTTACTTCTGTCTTTGAACTGGCGCAGACATGATGGAGTTACAGCCTTTTTGAATCGCCTCCACAGAGAAATCTTTTTCATGGCGCTCTCTTCTTGTTCTGAGACGTTGTTCTGCTCAGTTGACTCTCCAGCTGCTTGAGTCTCTGATTCCTCAGGTGTTGTTTGAATTCCTTCTTTGTTTAATGCAACCTTTATCTGTGGAGGCGATGTTCTCTGTTTTTCCATTAGACCACTCTCCTCTTCTGTGCAAACTACAGGAGCCCCACCTGTCTGATCCCCGAATATTTCTGAAAAGAAGTTTTCCGGTATTGAAACTCCATCTTGTTCAGTGTCTTCCACAGAAACCGTATCATTGTTGAGGGTCTCCAGCTCACAGGCAGCTTTCATTGCTGCCTTTCTTTTGTTCTTACACTCTGATGGTTTTTTGTCATCTTGCTGGTCTCCACTTAGTTGGGTTTCAGAGACCGTTTCTCCTTCATTGAGCTGCTCTACTTTAGCGATCTCTGTTTTAATCATATTAATGTATGTTTTAATGGAGGCTATATGATCCACAACTGTTCCTAGTATGGAAACTTCTTGTTGTTCACTGTTTTCATTATTGGGGATCTCCAGCTCACAGGCAGCTTTCATTGCTGACTCTGTCCTGTTCTTACCTGTAGATCTCTTGAATGTCTTGGTCTGCTGATCCTGATGCCCATTCAGTTGTGTTTCAGAGGGCTGTTTTTGTAGCACTAAAGAGATCTCAGTTTGTGTTGAAGTTGTTTGACTGACTGGTTTTACTGGATAACTGGTTTCCTGCAGATCCATCTCAGTTTGTGTTGAAGTTGTTTGACTGACTGGTTTTACTGGATAACTGGTTTCCTGCAGATCCATCTCAGTTTGTGTTGAAGTAGTTTGACTGACTGGTTTTACTGGATAACTGGTTTCCTGCAGATCCATCTCAGTTTGTGTTGCAGCAGATTGATAATTTGCTGTTTTCTGCTTTGGGGTTTCTTGTGAATCTGTCTGAGTCTGAACAGAAACCATTGACTTCTTGCTCTGTCTGCTCTCTGAGTGTCCTTTCCTTGCCAGCTCTTGCTGGTGTCTAAGTTTAGCACTTAGTTTTTTATTTGTGTCAAACATCTCATCAAGTTGTTTCATTAAGTATTTCTGCATTTCATTATTCGACGGTTTCAAGTTACAACTGGTTTCCTGTCCATCCATCTCTGTTTGTGTTGAAGCAGATTGATAATTCACTGTTTTCTGCTTTGGGCCGTCTTGTGAAGCTCTCTGAATTGGAACAGAAACCATTGAATTCCTGCTTTGTCTGCTCTCTGACTGTAGTTTCTTCACCAGCTCTTGCTGTTGTCTAAGTTTAGCACTTAGTTTTTTATTTGTGTCAAACATCTCATCAAGTTGTGTCATTAGGTAATTCTGCATGTCTTTGTATTTCAATTCTGTCTCCTTAAATGTGGCAAGACACGAACACTTTGCTTGACTTGTGTTTTCAGAAGAGTGGGGCAAATTTTGAATTCCATTTAAACATCTTTGTTGAACATTTTCTGCAGTCTGAACATCAGGAACCTCAGATAAATTGTCTGCCTGGCTGTTGTCCTTGGGCTTACCTGTAGATGGACTTGTCTTCTCTTTTTGATCCTGTGTCTCCAGCGCTTTGGCCATTGATCCATTTTCAGTCACCATTGAAACGTCCTGCTGTTCAATATTTTCAGCAGAACCTTTAAGCTCTTGTTGCTCCAACCAGACTGCAAATGGCACCTTCTTCTTCTTGCACTTGAGTGGATTGGCTGGCTGTAATTCTCTTTCAACAATGTTGTCGGATGCAACCTCTTCGACTCGGTTGGACTCCATTATAACCTTTTCTTGCTTCAGGTTCTAAGCTCAAATCACTTCTCTAGAAATTCTGTAAAGATTTCAGGTTAAGTTTGATGTCAATCTCCAAATGAAATGTTCACCAAACAAAGTTGAAAATTTTACTGTGAACTGCTAAATAAATTCTCGAGTGAAACGTGTCAACAACGGCGGCTAAACAGCTGTGATGAAAGTAGATGATGTGATGAGCTTATATAATCGCTGGTGATGTCAGAATTCTGCCTTTGGAGTTATATTGTGATGTCACATTGTGTCACATTGTCACATTGTGACATCACAATATAACAAGAGGGACAGAGGTCTCAGACAAGGGTGTCCAGTTTCCCCATATCTATTCATTCTGGCCATGCAAATTCTTTCAGTTAAAATCAAGGAAAAAATTCCAGGGATTAATGTTGCAAACAGAAATATCATAATTTCCCAGCTTGCTGATGACACTGCAGCCTTTTTAAAGAATACATGTGAAATAAAAAACTCTATTCAAATCATCAACACCTTTTCCAAAGCTTCTGGTTTGAATCTAAATCTAAACAAATGTGAATTACTTTCCATTAAATCTAATTTTAAAGGCACATTCCTCAATATTTCTATAAAAGACAAAGTTAAATATCTTGGAATCACAATAATTAAATATCAAAATATAAGTATATAGTAAGAAAACAACCAACAAAATGTTAAGAAATATTCTATTACGAGATGTTGTTTTTTCACCAGCTTGTATATTTTATTGGTCCAGCATTTTTGAAAATATAAATTGGAAGTGGACTTGGTTACTCCTAAAAACATACTTAATAAACAATAAAGGAAGAGAAATTTCTCATAAAATTATTTACAATGTTTATCCTGCTAAAGCATTTTTGATAAAAAAAAAAAAAAACGATATAAATGGGATTTGGCAAAAAATATGATTAAATATATATTTTAACAAAATATTTCAATGATTAGAAGAAATATTTATATATTATTCTAGAAGTTTTAGTTCAATACGCAAAGCCTATAAGCAGTATAATTTCATTTCTATTCAATTACATTTATTTTAATTCACCACTGAGGAAAAGTCTGAAAAGTCCAACAGATCTTAGACTTAATAGATTTTTTTTCCTACTTAGTTTAGATAAGTTATATTAAATTAATAAATATATTAAAAAAATAAACCCATATTCTGTGTCTCTGGTATAAATAAGGTTGATCTAATGAAATAGATTAACTCCTGGTCTTTTTGAATGTATAAGTGACAGTTTAATAGGAAAGAAAAAAATAATTTAAATCAGATTTATAATTAAAACGGTTTAGATAATGGGGAACTATACAATTACCATGAAATAAATGTAATTTATACTGTACTACAACAAATAAATCATTTAAATTTTACAATATTGGCATTTTTAGAGATGTGGAAATCTCTCTAATCTCTCTAGAAAGGATGATATCATGAAACATTTTAAATGTCAAAGGATATATTTGTTGGGTTGTCGTCTAGTTTGTAAACACAAGGAAGGTTATTATAGTTTAATCAACAACATTTTCATTTTGTAGAAAAAGACTTTTACTGGAGAAATATCACTCAAAAAAAAATGTTAAAAATTACAACTAAATCTGAAATCCTCTGAGATAAACTGCACATCAGAAGGTGCAGCATCTTTAACAAGCGGCACAAATTTTCTCGCACTATTGCGAGACAGAAGACAAACAGGAAGGAGAGGATCTGCAGTGAAGATGTAGAGAAAAAAGAAAGTACTCCATGTAGAGAATGAGGGAACGATTCAACAGGAGGAGGATCACTGAAAACAATAATAAAGTTAATTTACTCCATATTAAATTCTTGTTTTTTCTGTTCAGTTTATTTCAGTCATCCCTTACGTAAGAATTTGTATTTCATTACAAGAATATTGCCATAATATTAACACAAAAAAGATGCAATTTTACCATAACGCCTTAAAATTAAGTCATTTTAATGAGGAAAAAGCTTCTGATGTCTAAGATCTGTTGGACTTTTCAGACTTTTCCTCAGTGGTGAATTAAAATAAATGTAATTGAATAGAAATGAAATTATACTGCTTTTAGGCTTTGCATATTGAACTAAAACTTCCAGAATAATATATAAATATTTCTTCTAATCATTGAAATATTTTGTTAAAATATATATTTAATCATATTTTTTGCCAAATCCCATTTATATCGTTTTTTTTTTTTATCAAAAATGCTTTAACAGGATAAACATTGTAAATAATTTTATGAGAAATTTCTCTTCCTTTATTGTTTATTAAGTATGTTTTTAGGAGTAACCAAGTCCACTTCCAATTTATATTTTCAAAAATGCTGGACCAATAAAATATACAAGCTGGTGAAAAAACAACATCTCGTAATAGAATATTTCTTAACATTTTGTTGGTTGTTTTCTTGCTATATACTTATATTTTGATATTTAATTATTGTGATTCCAAGATATTTAACTTTGTCTTTTATAGAAATATTGAGGAATGTGCCTTTAAAATTAGATTTAATGGAAAGTAATTCACATTTGTTTAGATTTAGAGTCAAACCAGAAGCTTTGGAAAAGGTGTTGATGATTTGAATAGAGTTTTTTATTTCACATGTATTCTTTAAAAAGGCTGCAGTGTCATCAGCAAGCTGGGAAATTATGATATTTCTGTTTGCAACATTAATCCCTGGAATTTTTTCCTTGATTTTAACTGAAAGAATTTGCATGGCCAGAATGAATAGATATGGGGAAACTGGACACCCTTGTCTGAGACCTCTGTCCCTCTTGTTATATTGTGATGTCACAATGTGACAATGTGACACAATGTGACATCACAATATAACTCCAAAGGCAGAATTCTGACATCACCAGCGATTATATAAGCTCATCACATCATCTACTTTCATCACAGCTGTTTAGCCGCCGTTGTTGACACGTTTCACTCGAGAATTTATTTAGCAGTTCACAGTAAAATTTTCAACTTTGTTTGGTGAACATTTCATTTGGAGATTGACATCAAACTTAACCTGAAATCTTTACAGAATTTCTAGAGAAGTGATTTGAGCTTAGAACCTGAAGCAAGAAAAGGTTATAATGGAGTCCAACCGAGTCGAAGAGGTTGCATCCGACAACATTGTTGAAAGAGAATTACAGCCAGCCAATCCACTCAAGTGCAAGAAGAAGAAGGTGCCATTTGCAGTCTGGTTGGAGCAACAAGAGCTTAAAGGTTCTGCTGAAAATATTGAACAGCAGGACGTTTCAATGGTGACTGAAAATGGATCAATGGCCAAAGCGCTGGAGACACAGGATCAAAAAGAGAAGACAAGTCCATCTACAGGTAAGCCCAAGGACAACAGCCAGGCAGACAATTTATCTGAGGTTCCTGATGTTCAGACTGCAGAAAATGTTCAACAAAGATGTTTAAATGGAATTCAAAATTTGCCCCACTCTTCTGAAAACACAAGTCAAGCAAAGTGTTCGTGTCTTGCCACATTTAAGGAGACAGAATTGAAATACAAAGACATGCAGAATTACCTAATGACACAACTTGATGAGATGTTTGACACAAATAAAAAACTAAGTGCTAAACTTAGACAACAGCAAGAGCTGGTGAAGAAACTACAGTCAGAGAGCAGACAAAGCAGGAATTCAATGGTTTCTGTTCCAATTCAGAGAGCTTCACAAGACGGCCCAAAGCAGAAAACAGTGAAATATCAATCTGCTTCAACACAAACAGAGATGGATGGACAGGAAACCAGTTGTAACTTGAAACCGTCGAATAATGAAATGCAGAAATACTTAATGAAACAACTTGATGAGATGTTTGACACAAATAAAAAACTAAGTGCTAAACTTAGACACCAGCAAGAGCTGGCAAGGAAAGGACACTCAGAGAGCAGACAGAGCAAGAAGTCAATGGTTTCTGTTCAGACTCAGACAGATTCACAAGAAACCCCAAAGCAGAAAACAGCAAATTATCAATCTGCTGCAACACAAACTGAGATGGATCTGCAGGAAACCAGTTATCCAGTAAAACCAGTCAGTCAAACTACTTCAACACAAACTGAGATGGATCTGCAGGAAACCAGTTATCCAGTAAAACCAGTCAGTCAAACAACTTCAACACAAACTGAGATCTCTTTAGTGCTACAAAAACAGCCCTCTGAAACACAACTGAATGGGCATCAGGATCAGCAGACCAAGACATTCAAGAGATCTACAGGTAAGAACAGGACAGAGTCAGCAATGAAAGCTGCCTGTGAGCTGGAGATCCCCAATAATGAAAACAGTGAACAACAAGAAGTTTCCATACTAGGAACAGTTGTGGATCATATAGCCTCCATTAAAACATACATTAATATGATTAAAACAGAGATCGCTAAAGTAGAGCAGCTCAATGAAGGAGAAACGGTCTCTGAAACCCAACTAAGTGGAGACCAGCAAGATGACAAAAAACCATCAGAGAAATCTAAGAACAAAAGAAAGGCAGCAATGAAAGCTGCCTGTGAGCTGGAGACCCTCAACAATGATACGGTTTCTGTGGAAGACACTGAACAAGATGGAGTTTCAATACCGGAAAACTTCTTTTCAGAAATATTCGGGGATCAGACAGGTGGGGCTCCTGTAGTTTGCACAGAAGAGGAGAGTGGTCTAATGGAAAAACAGAGAACATCGCCTCCACAGATAAAGGTTGCATTAAACAAAGAAGGAATTCAAACAACACCTGAGGAATCAGAGACTCAAGCAGCTGGAGAGTCAACTGAGCAGAACAACGTCTCAGAACAAGAAGAGAGCGCCATGAAAAAGATTTCTCTGTGGAGGCGATTCAAAAAGGCTGTAACTCCATCATGTCTGCGCCAGTTCAAAGACAGAAGTAACGTCCATCCAGCGTAGACATCAATTTATATTAGATTTAAAAGGGGGTGGGGCCATGTGTGGGTTGGGTGATTGGTGGTAATTGGAAAAAGAGCTTCTGTTGTTGTTAATTGGACATTTTAATATGAAAAAGCCAGGACTGCACGGTGGGAAACGTCTCCCTGTGCAGCTGTGGGTTCACTCCGGGTGCTCCGGCTTCCCCCACGTTCAACATCAGTACTCATGTTCATTCATTGTAAGATTTTTATTTCTAATTCTAAACAGAAAATAAGACAACCACATTTATTAATTAAAGGGAGAATTGGAAAAAGAAAATGTGAACAACATGGAACAAAAAGAGCCTTTTAGAAGTCTAAACCTATACAAATTGGAAAAGAATTTAGAAAAAGATTTATCTTTCTGTGCAAGATATATATATCTATTTCTAAATTTAATTATATATATAGACATAGATATCTATCTATCTATATCTATATGTAAATCTGTCTGTCTCTCTATAAATGTATATAAATCTATATGTAGATATCTATATATGTATATATATAGATATCTACATATGGATATCAATCAATCTATCTACACTCAACAAAAATATAAACGCAACACTTTTGTTTTTGCTCCCATTTTTCACGAGATGGATTCAAAGATCTAAAATTCATTCCAGATAAACAATATTACCATTTCTTTCAAATGTTGTCCATAAATCTGTCTAAATGTTTGATAGTGAGAACTTCTGCTTTGCTGAGATAATCCATCCTACCTCACAGGTGTGTCACATCAAGATGCTGATCTGACATCATGATTAGTGCACAGGTGTACCTTATACTGCCCACAATAACTATCAAACATTTAGACAGATTTGTGGACAACATTTGAAAGAAATGGTAATATTGTTTATCTGAAATGAATTTTAGATCTTTGAGTCCATCTCATGAAAAATGGGAGCAAAAACAAAAGTGTTGCATTTATATATTTGTGTTGAGTGTAGATACTGTATATCTACCTCTTCCTCTCTCTGTACATGTACGGATATATATATATATATATATATATATATATATATATATATATATATATATATATATATATATATATGTACTGTATACTGTATATATACACACACCCACCCATATATATATATATATATATATGTGTGTGTGTGTGATTATCTATCTATCTATCTATCTATCTATCTATCTATCTATCTATCTATCTATCTATCTATCTATCTATCTATCTATCTATCTATCTATCTATCTATCTATCTATCTAAGGCATGGTTGTCAAACTCAAATACACAGTGGGCCAAAATTTTAAATTGAACAAGGCTGTGGGCCAAGGTTGAACATTTTATAAATAAATATTGAACAAGCACGGCTTATATAACTTAAAAGTGCAGGCGTGCATAATTGAGTTGCTAATAATAATAATAATAAAACATATTAATGGCATATTAAAATTTAAATAAAAATTGAATGCCTCCTTTCTGAGGTAAATGTCAAAATTTGCTTCGTACACAGGCTAATAAATTTGAAAATAAAATAACATAACTATGAATAAATCATTAAATAAACTATGAATAAACCATTCAGGCCTTGGAGTAACAAGAAAAGGTGCATAGAAAACTTATTTATTGCTCATTTTGCAACACACTGATCTACTCTGATGCAGCCAAGCCAGATATCTGGCATCTTTTCTAGGATGCCAGTTCATCAATGTCAGGGCTCAGAGTTTGGGCTGAGGAAACCTTCATTATCGAACAAAGATGTTCATAAGATAAGATAAGATTTATTGTCATTGTCATCAAAGGTGTTCGTCAGTCAGACGTCTCCTGTGAGACGTTTTGGTCATCTTCACTGAGGAGAAAAGTTGCTCACATACATACTGTATGTAAACAGATATTCTGTCTCCCACCTGTCCAGAAAAGTTCTATTTTCTGTCTTTCTTTTCGCCATTTTTTGGTAGAGTAACACAGTGACAGCTGTAGTTTGAGGTCACAGTTTGGTTTGGGGGAGAGGCGCGGGGCTGCGGGGTGCGCCGGGGCTTTCAACCCAAGGAGTGCACAAGAAGACGGATCACCACCTTCCTAATACATCCATGTCCACTACCATAAGTGTTACTGACACAGAGGAGGAGGCGTGTCTGCCTCTGTGCCAAAGAACAGCAGAGCATTATGGGATTTGTAGTATAAGTGGTGAATGCGGTGTTGCCACTGTATAAAACCGGCGGGCCGGCTCTAATATTAATTTGAAATTGCCTCGCGGGCCAAATATAATTACACTGCGGGCCAAATTTGGCCCACGGGCCAGAGTTTGACACCTATGATTTAGAGAATGAGGGAACGATTCAACAGGAGGAGGATCACTGAAAACAATAATAAAGTTAATTTACTCCATATTAAATTCTTGTTTTTTCTGTTCAGTTTATTTCAGTCATCCCTTACGTAAGAATTTGTATTTCATTACAAGAATATTGCCATAATATTAGCACAAAAAATATGCAATTTTACCATAACGCCTTAAAATTAAGTCATTTTAATGAGGAAAAAGCTTCTGATGTGACCAGATCAATTCGTTTGATTCTTTCACAAATACACTCTACTGATAAAGAGTTAATTTGACACTAATGTGTTAAAAGATTAAGTATTTTCTTATTTATAAAACTACACAAGATGCTCAACATTCCCCATCATAAGTTTTAGTTATTTTTTGCGTTGAGTTTTCATAAAAATATTACCGAGTTCTCCTAATACCGGGACTGCTTTCTCGTAATAAAATAAAAAATAATGGTCTGGCTATAATATTTCATCTTAACGTTGAAATAAATAAATAGAAGACGTGATACATTTGTCAAACAAGGTAGCAGGTGAAAAAAAAATCCAGGTTTTTCAAAAATTTAAACTTCAAATCTTGTAAAACAATGTGTCAAACAGAAGGCCCGTGGGCCAAATCTGGCCCTCTGCAGCTTTTATGGGGTCCTCTATACTGCAAATTACATCAAGAGGTTCCTCCAGTTGTTCACAAATAAGCAAAATTCACACAAAATCAATATTTTTTCTGATTTTACTGCAAATGTTTCTCAAAATTAAAACAAAAACTTTGGGTTTAAGTCAGTGCTGCCTCACCTTTACTTGATGTCAAGTTATAGGGTGTGATCGATACAGCAAGCAGTAAAATGTGACTTTTAATATCATACATTAGCGCAAGTATTGTAAAAGTTCCTTGCAAACATTTCTAAATCAGCACCATAAAATCTGTCATTTTTAAAGCAAAAATTACAAAAACATTCACAAAATCCTGGAGAGACTGATCAGTGTGGAAAGATGTTAAATATAATTTAATTTTAAGAAACAATTATTGAATGCAGAAACAAACAGCTGTTTATTAATATTTTAAGAGTTTAATGGGTTTTATCAATATATTCTGGCGTAGCCGGCCCTTTAAGAGCATTCAGATTTTTGGTATGGCCCAAAATGAAAACGAGTTTGACTCCCCTGCTCTAAATTCTCCCTAGGTGTGAGTGTGTATGGTTGTTTGTCCTGTCTGTGTTGCCCTGCTTTAATGCCATCAGACATTAAAGATTTACATCCAATCAATGACAATTGAAAGTCAGCATTCCTTTAACTCCTCTCATGTTGTCTTCACTTTAGGCAGTTTCTCTCCTTTCACAACACTGAACAAAAAACAGAGTGTACTCCGCCTCTCGCAAAAATCGTTAGCTGGAGATAGGCACCATCACCTCCCGACCCAACTAGGTGTTAGAAAATGGATGGATATATATATATAGTTTTTTTACACTAAGATATTTTGTGTGAACCTTCACATCTGTTGATACTGCTACAGTCGACAATAAAGGCTGTTTCTATTTTGTGTATTTCCGATAACATTTACACATTACAATGTGACCTGATCTCCCGCCACATTTCCTTCTAGGTCAACTCACATCCCCCAGACTTTTGCACTGGATCCGTGAATACATCCTGGTTACAAACTCTCACTACAGCACTTTAAGAAATAAAATATTATACCAAGTTTTAAATCTATACAAGATGTTTGATGTGTTTTAAGCCTTAAATTAAGCAAGCAGAAAAGTCACACATGCTTTGGTGTTTTTGACAGATGGCATTTATTCTCATCAGGCATCTGACATTAGAATCGCTACAGTTTGCCATTTGGGGAATGGCTACTAAATCTCCATTTAAGGAACAAAAAGCAGAATAAGATAAAAACGGAAAATAACTGTAGTTGGCGGGAAAATTCCTGCTAATACTGCCTGTTGGTCTTCCTGCTAAGTCTGGTCCTCTTGGTTCTGCTGTGAGACTGGATTCAGATCTGTGGTCTCACAATGCCAACATTCAGTCACATTTTTATATATGCAAGTTTCACAAACATCAGATATGAAATGCAACAATTCATACAGCTGCTTTTCCACCGAACATTCATAGCACAGTCGAGACAGACGAAGAGATTACAACAGAGAGACCAGAAGTCGTCAGCCACAAGGATCAGAACTGGGAGAGATGAGCGAGACAGACTCTGAAGTACAATGGTGTGTTAGGACCATTGAGATGAGATGGAAACACGCCATTGTTTCTTTTCTTTTCTGCCAAAAGAAATCTCAAACCATCTAGAAACACAAGGACATTTTTGAGGATGAGAAGTCAAAAAATGCTAGAGAAATTCAGAAATTTAGATGGATCTTTGAAATTTTCTAGAAAAAAAGTCTAAAACGTTTCGACTTTCAAAAGTAAGACAATTACTTGTTTTTTCTGGAAAATTTCTGATTAACCTCAAATTTTTTTAAGCTTTTAAAGGAAAATGTCAACCTTTCAATCTCAGAAATGTTACCCTGTTTTTTTCCAGAAGAATTCTGAGATTAAACTCAGAACTTCAGTTTATTTTTTGCAGCAAATGTTAACATTTTGAAACTCAAATGTCCTTGTGGGTTTTTTTATTTCATTTCTGAGAATCTCAACATTTCTGAGTTTTTTCCCCAATAAATTTTTTTGCTTTTGAAACAGAAATTTCTTTGTTTTTCCTGGAAATTTCCTGAAATGAATCTAAAAATTTCTGAGTTTTTTTTTGGCAGTAAATTACAAATTTTTTCCTCTCTATACTCGCCCTAACATGCCATCGTATTGAAGGCCTCTCTTCTCCTAATGAAAACAAAAACATATAGTTAAATATCTACAGAGAGTGGGGCCATAATATCAGGTGGAGCTCACCTGTAGCAACGAGACGACCAGTCATAAGGCTAAAGAAAGTGAGCAGCAATGGGACAGAAATCTAGTAGTGCGTGATTCACAGATTGTCACACAATGACACAAGAACAGGTGGTGTGTTTATAGTTTAAACCTGCTCATATTTAACAATTACATTAGCCTCAAAGCTTAACTGTGTTACTGTCTTTTTTTACAAGTGCTAAAGTGTTAAAGGACTAGTTCCACAAAGTTGAAGGAGATTTCCACTCTTCTCATTACTTTAAGAGGCTAAAACTAAGAGCTTCGCCCTTTAGAAGGTCTGCAGTTTACTTAGAGACACTCAGAAAAATGAGGGGCTGACTGGAACTGGACGATTCTGGATGCTGCAAATGAGAGAAGACTCAAAGTTAGCAGTTTTTCCAAATAGTTCATGTGTCTAAAGCGAGAAGAAGAGGTGGAAAGTTTTTTTTCTTTGGGATAAAACTGAATCTGAATTTCATTCAGGCTATGGGAAAGCAGAAGTTTCAATAGATAATTGGAAGGCTGACAATTCCATAAAACATATTGTTTTATGTTTACCGTGAGTCAGAACATGCTGGTTTTAGAAAATGTTGGCAGCCTTTTGGAGATCTCCGTAAACATAAATATCTACATTCTCTAGGATGTATCCATGGAGACTGGTTTTAGAAATGCTAGCCAAGCTAATGGTGCTGCTGCTAATACATGATGCTAAGTCCAGTTTAAAATGATTTTGGTTTTTGTTTCGTTCTTTGTTACAAGAAAGAAACAAAGGCAAAAAAAACACACAACAAAAACAAACAAATGCTGTTTTGTACATTCTTGTTTTACAGTCCTTATAGAAGAAATTAGAGTTAGCCAAAATCTGGACCAGCAGATCGAAGCTTTAGAAAAATTTAAGACTTAAAATTGGCCACAAACCTCTGAACTTTCACGGTAGAGAAGTTCATTCTGCAAGAATGGGTTTTTAAAAACAAAGGAAGAAAAAGAAACAACCAAAGAAATTGATGCATAAAATCCTGCAAATTCCAAAATTGTACGAGACATAATGACTTGTTTTAAACTAATAACTTTAAAAAAAGGTTGATGTAGCTTCAGATATCATTCATATTAGTGGTAACATCTTAACTTCGCATATGTCGCATAGATTTGCTTGGTGGACTAAAGCAGAGCTGAGATGAGACAGTCTCCTGTTAGTTTTCCCTCAGGAATGGCTATGTGAGAAGTTGGTTCTGTTGTGAAAGAAATCTACTAAATGAATTAAAAAGTGATCGCTATCAACTCTAAACCTACCAAATTTTCCTTCTACAACAAGTCTTCCTATCAGTTCTTCCCAAATCTGAGAAGTCTTTTGTTTCTGGGTAAGAGTTCATCTGTTTTGTCTCCTAGAACAAGATTTACTGTAAAGTTGAACAGTTACTCTAGAAACCGTATCGTTGTGTCTGTTCCCAAAGTACAAGCTTCTATGATTACTCTTCTACGGCACAAGCAGAAAAGGCGTTTTTCCTTGAAACTGTAATTGAGAGGGGACAGAGTCAGAGTCTATGCCACGTTTCCATAGCGTGGCCTGGCGCAGCTCATGCTTGGGTTTTCTCAGCGGTTCAGAATCCTTTCGATGCAGGTGGGGATCAGCTGCTTGTCTCTGCACCACCTCGGACACAGTAACCCCCTTCGAGAGCGTGCGTCAGCGGACACTTTCGAGATTTGGAATGAACTCGTCATTTCAACTGACAATCCGGAGAAACTCACGATGCTGCAGTTCGTACAGCGGAAAACCTAAAACGGAGCCGTCCCGAACATTGAAATGAAAGAAATACCTTAAGAGATTATGAGATTACTGAGCAAGTTTGGGCTGAGTCTACGATTGTATGGTCAAGACAGTGAGCATATTCAGAGTCAGCGCTGGGTTAAGATGCTTGAGGGCAAAGTGCAAGAGCAGCAGCATCACAGAATGCAGTTACATCCTTCTGGAGCAACACAGGCAGGTGGTGCTGCACTCAGTTACTGGCCACCTCGTCTGCGTTGTCCACACCCTCTAAGGTGCTGTCCAGACCGCCGCGGGCGCGCCAGATCTTCACTGTGCGGTCACTATAACGCAAGAAAGAAACAAATAAGCATAAATGGAGTTAAAAATTTCAGACAAATGAAAAGAATGCTAAAGTTCATGTTCCTTATCTTTTGTCATAAAACCACAAATAGAAAGGTCTTATCTACTAGCTCTATTTAATCAGTGGATGTGGTGTAACTACCATTTTTAACTTTGAAGAGGCAAAAATGAACAGAACTGAATCTTGAATTCTGACTGCAAAAATTTGAGGTTTTCCACCTGTTCTGACCTCACAATCCAATATGGCTTCCTTAATGTAACACACAGTCTATCATACACTCAGACCTATACAAACACCTTAAGCTAACATGTTGCTACAGTGTTTGCAAGAGGCTGTAAGAGTGAAATGCAGAGAAATCACTATTAGCTTACAGACCGGCTAACAGCTGAGCTAATTTTTCACCTTGTAGAAATTTAGATGACTTTAGAATAATAACATTGAAATATATGCAACAAGTTCATGAGTTGGATGCTGTAACATAAAATTAAACCCGATTGTTTAATTTTTTCCCCATCCCTCACTCTGTAGCTCAGTAGTTTCAGATGTTAAAAAAGTGGTTAAAAAAGTGAAACAATCAAAAGTATCAGAATCTAAAATGGAGCAATACTGTGGCAGCTTGAGTTGTATTCCACACAAACTGGCCAAACTCTTTCACAGAAAACTGACTCTCTAAGCTCACTGCAGCCAAAGCATGTGTTGGGAGTGTGTAGGGGTGTGTGTGTGTGTGTGTGTGTGTGTGTGTGTGTGTGCATGTGTGTGTGTGTGTGTGTGTGTGTGTGTGTGTGTGTGTGTGTGTGTGTGTGTGTGTGTGTGCGTGTGTGTGTGTGTGCTGGACTTACTCGGAGGCTGTAAACAGGTGGCTGCTGTTCGCAGCGATGCTGTTTATGGGGCTCTCATGACCCTTGAGCTCCCCCAGAGGCCCCAGTGTGTCTGTGTGCCAGAGCTTGAGCACCCCTCCTCTGCAGCCACTCAGCAAGGCCGGGGAGCTGGGGACGATGCCGAGGGCGCAAACCCAGTCACGGTGAGCATTTGGGACTTGCTATGAATGACAATGACACATTTTATTATTCTAATGATGCAATTCATAATAACAGAGTTCAGGCAGCTATCTTAAAGCAGCCTCTTGAACAGATTGTTTGAGGGATTGGCGTTGTGTACCTGCAGCAAGTCTTTCCGATCCAGATCCCACTTTTTGATTCCGTTGTCGCGGGAACCGCTAAAGAAAATGTCCCCCTGGACCACCAGTGACTCGATACCATCATAGTGGGGAGGCTCAAAGTTGTGCGTAGGGCTGACGCTCCCCAGAGAGCCTTCACTTACATCGAACAACTGCAACAGCAACAGACGTCTGAACAACTGGCTACTGTTTTAAATTTCTACTGGGTTTTTTCTATCAAACGCTAGAGGTCAGAAAGAAAACAAACGCCCATCACAAGGCTGAGTCGGATTATATTATGTTACAAGCATAGAAACTCACCTTAATGTAATGATCCTTGGACCCAGTGATCACCAAGTCTTGGTTGTTTCCAGACTGATCCACAGTCAGACACATGACAGGACCCAGGTGACCCGTTAGCTTTCCGGTGGAAACGAATCTGAGCAAAAATTATACGTATTGCCAACAGGAAACCTGATTACATTATTATTCATCATATAACAAAGGAGAAAATGTCACCAAAGCAGCAGGAGGTTCATACACCACACATTGTAAAATGCAGCTTGTTCCAAAAGTTCAGAGAACAAGTTTGGCTGTTTGCTCCCAGAAAATGACAGCATATTTCCATCTTGTGTTGTTTTACACATCCAAGGTGACAGCTATTAACAGATTTATTTTTCAACAATGGATAAACAGGCAATCCATCAAAGCCAACAGCAGGCAGCTGACAGTAACTGATGGAAGCTGAAGATTGGATTCTGTCTGGTTTTCAGTCTGAATTAAGTTGTTTAAGCAGTGAAAACAATCAACCTTCAAGTCTCTTAAACATCTCCATGTTTTGTCACCCTACCACCTGAAATCTTAGAGTACTTTGTCGAGATTATGTGTTACAGACCAACAGAGAATGTATAATTGAAGTGGTTAGAAACTGATGCCAATCTTAATTTTTGGAAAGAAAATCTGAAAAATGTGACATCTATTTGTATTGAGAAAACTTTACAATTCCAGGTGCTTTTGGGGTGTGTCTCGTCTAGAGAAGGAAATTATTTGAGCCTCAAAGCACAGAGCGCTCAAACAAGTGCAAACAGAATATACGAGATTAAATACTCCAGCCACCATAAAATTTAAGAGCTGGGATTACTTTATTTAAGGCCAAATTAGATTTTTACAAAATAAATGCAAGACATTTTAAGGCCTTCCTTTTAGATACACAAATGCATGTGGACATCCTGAGAAGATAATTCAACATACAGTACAGACCAAATGTTTGGACACAACTGTGTTTCCAAACTTTTGGTCTCTACTCAGTGCAGTTTTGGTCTGTACTGTACATCAGTGGATTAGAAGAGAAGCATAAAGGCAGTTTACCTCCTCAGATCCCACACCCGAACTGAGTTCCCAGCAGCAGCATAGAGGACCATTCCATTGGGATTGAGAGCAATTTGGTTGATCTGGTTTTCCCCTGACGGGATGGTGACCGTCCGACTGGTGGTAGATGCACAGATATCCCCAATGTTGACCTGACCAGAGGACCTGGACACAGAGATGGGAACTGGTGAATATCTGTGACCAGAAAATGTTCAGCTCACTGATCAGGTTCTATCATATTTCGCCCCAACCTTCTTACATGGGATTGTCATGTGAGACGGTTGATATTAAATTCAACTCAGAAATACTTTATTAATCCCAAGGCTAAATTAAATGTTGCTCTAACTCATATTAGCCAAGTTTCTTGGATTATTTCTTAAAACCTTTTGCTGGCAAACATGTTCAATTTTTTTCAAGCAGCACAAGGGACAATTGTGGGCACTGCCAACTAAAAAGATAGCTGCGCTAACCCTAAAACACTAATCATAAACCTTAGCTCCACCAACACTAAACGGCTATGCTGACATAGTATTTTGCAGAAGCTAAAGCAATAAATCAAACCATTTGTCATGAGGGGAACGTGAGAAGACTCTTAAAACAATTCAAATGTGAACTTATGTATGTATTCATTCGTTTGTTATATACTACATGCCATTTGCTTAATAAAGTTTTTTCCAGGAAAAGAAAAAAAGAGAGGCGGTGAAACAAAACTGCTGAGTAAACAGTTTCCACCCACTTTAAAATAAGATCATGAAAGTAAAAATCTAACTACTTGAACCATTGTAAGCAGTTGATAACCGAGATTTCAATAGATGTCATACTTCTTCAGCTGAATGTAAATTACAGTCTGGTAATTAATCTGGAAAATTTTTATTTAGGGGAAGCTAAGTGCACTAAATGTTTTCAATGTCCATAACGAACACCATGTTCAAGCATAAGGGTGTCCATATGTGCACTTGGCACCAGGACACCCTAGGCCGCAGTTCGATGATCGACTTTGTCATCGTTTCATCGGATCTGCGGCCGTATGTCTTGGACACTCGGGTGAAGAGAGGTGCGGAGCTGTCCACTGACCACTACCTGGTGGTGAGTTGGCTCCGGTGGTGGGGGCGAAAGCCGGTCAGACCTGGCAGGCCCAAACGTGTTGTGAGGGTCTGCTGGGAACGTCTGGCGGAATCCCCTGTGAGACGGAGCTTTAACTCCCATCTCCGGCAAAACTTCGAACACGTCCCGGGGGAGGTGGGGGACATGGAGTCCGAGTGGACCGTGTTCCGTGCCTCCATCGTCGAGGCGGCCGATCGGAGCTGTGGCCGCAAGGTTGTCGGTGCCTGTCGCGGCGGCAACCCTCGAACCCGCTGGTGGACACCTTCGGTGAGGGATGCCGTCAGGCTGAAGAAGGAGTCCTATCGGGCCTTTTTGGCCTGTGGGACTCCGGAAGCAGCTGATGGGTACCGGCGGGCGAAGCGGCATGCGGCTCGGGCGGTTGCTGAGGCAAAAACTCGGGCGTGGGAGGAGTTTGGAGAGGCCATGGAGAAAGACTTCCATACGGCTTCGAGGCGATTCTGGTCCACCATCCGGCGTCTCAGGGGGGGGAAGCGGTGCAGCACCAACACTGTTTATAGTGGGGATGGTGTGCTGCTGACCTCTACTCGGGACGTTGTGGGCCGGTGGGCGGAGTACTTCGAAGACCTCCTCAATCCCACCAACATGCCTTCCACTGAGGAAGCGGAGCCTGGGGACTCTGGGTTGGGCTCTCCAATCTCTGGGGACGAGGTCACCGAGGTGGTTAAAAAGCTCCTCGGTGGCAGGGTCCCGGGGGTGGATGAGATCCGCCCGGAGTTCCTTAAGGCTCTGGATGTTGTGGGGTTGTGTTGGTTGACGCGACTCTGCAATGTCGCATGGACATCGGGGGCAGTTCCCCTGGATTGGCAGACTGGGGTGGTGGTCCCCCTGTTCAAAAAGGGGGACCGGAGGGTGTGCTCCAATTATAGAGGGGTCACACTCTTAAGCCTCCCTGGCAAGGTCTATTCAGGGGTCCTGGAGAGGAGGGTCCGTCGGATAGTCGAACCTCGGATCCAGGAAGAGCAGTGTGGTTTTCGTCCTGGTCGTGGAACACTGGACCAGCTCTACACCCTCGGCAGGGTCCTGGAGGGTGCATGGGAGTTCGCCCAACCAGTCTACATGTGTTTTGTGGACTTGGAGAAGGCGTTCGACCGTGTCCCTCGGGGAGCCCTGTGGGGGGTTCTCCGGGAGTATGGGGTACCGGGCCCTTTGATACGGGCTGTCAGGTCCCTGTATGACCGGTGTCAGAGTCTGGTCCGCATTGCCGGCAGTAAGTCGGGCTCGTTTCCGGTGAGAGTTGGACTCCGCCAGGGCTGCCCTTTGTCACCGATTCTGTTCATCACTTTCATGGACAGAATTTCTAGGCGCAGCCAAGGTGTTGAGGGGGTCCGATTTGGTGGCCTTAGGATCTCATCTCTGCTTTTCGCAGACGATGTGGTCCTTTTGGCTTCATCAGATCGTGATCTGCAGCTCTCGCTGGAGCGGTTCGCAGCCGAGTGTGAAGCGGCCGGGATGGGGATCAGTGCCTCCAAATCCGAGGCCATGGTCTTGAGCCGGAAAAGGGTAGTGTGCCTCCTCCGGGTCAGGGGGGGTGTCCTGCCCCAAGTGGAGGAGTTTAAGTATCTCGGGATCTTGTTCACGAATGGGGGAAGAAGGGAGCGGGAGATCGACAGGCGGATTGGCGCAGCGTCTGCTGTCAAGCGGGCGCTGTACCGGTCCGTCGTGGTGAAGAGAGAGCTGAGCCAAAAAGCGAAGCTCTCGATTTACCGGTCGATCTACGTTCCCACCCTCATCTATGGTCATGAGCTTTGGGTCATGACCGAAAGAACGAGATCGCGGATACAAGCGGCCGAAATGGGTTTTCTCCGTAGGGTGGCTGGGCTCTCCCTTAGAGATAGGGTGAGAAGCTCAGTCATCCGGGAGGGACTCAGAGTAGAGCCGCTGCTCCTTCACATCGAGAGGAGCCAGTTGAGGTGGCTCGGGCATCTGGTCAGGATGCCTCCTGGACGCCTCCCTGGTGAGGTGTTCCGGGCACGTCCCACCGGGAGGAGGCCCCGGGGAAGACCCAGGACACGCTGGAAGGACTATGTCTCTCGGCTGGCCTGGGAACGCCTCGGGATTCCCCCGGAGGAGCTAGAAGAAGTGGCTGGGGAGAGGGAAGTCTGGGCCTCCCTTCTGAAGCTGCTACCCCCGCGACCCGACCTCGGATAAGCGGAAGAAGATGGATGGATGGATGGATGGATGTTTTCAATGTTAGCTCCACTATTAGCGCATTAGCAGAAATTGAACACATTGACGATCCTCCTTACGTTAGAGTTTTGATGCATTTGGCCGAGTCCCTGATGTCCCACACTTTGATGTACGAAGTGGAGACGGTGAAGACTAGACTGGAGCTGTAGCGGACCGACACCACGTTGTTAGGGTGGCCTCCCAGGGACATTATCTCCTGACCCGTCACCAGGTTCCACACTTTACAGGTCCGGTCTGCAAGTGGATCCAAATCTGTTAATGCTGCCACCGTTTTAGATCATCAGAACTACAGAATAAAAAAAATGCAGCAAATATTGATGCTAACACTGTTAAATGTTCAAAACATTCAACTCTTTCACCACTTATAATTAGTGGGAAAAGAGTGAGCTGTTCTATAATAACATGCGTCTCTTTTTATTATGTTGAAAAGCCTGTTCAGGATGAGAGTTATCCTGTTACACAGAAAGTTATTTTGTTTCATTACTTCATTTATCCACAGCCTTCAGCCCTGTCAACCTTTATATAACTGCTTAACAAGGAGTCAAGCACTAATAAATGAACAGGGGAATAACATGGAGACATGAATGGAGTCTTGATAAGAGATGTGACGGCTACCACCAAGAGGAGTGAGAACTGGAAGCATTAACCTTTGGATCCGGTGAACAAAAGGTCGTCGGTGCAGTCTACACACAGCACGGCTTTGCTGTGTCCCTCTGCCACGTGAACGCACTGCAACGTCGCAGAGCGGCTGCTCTTAGTGGACGGCACTGGGTTGATAACACCCCTGAAAAACACATACGCACATCACTGTAGCGATCAGCTAACTAGTCACCGTGTAGCCCAATTATCAGAGAGGGGAAGAGAAAGGAAACACACCCAAAAACATGCAAGGTACCGAGCTCTCAGAGCCAATTAACACACAACTGGAGTACAAATCTTTGCTGTGCTGAGAGGAAAAAACGATTGAAACACACCTAAGCAGAACGAGATAAATGACGTTAATCGCATTAGCTGGTTTAGTGTGGGTCACTGTGACAGAAAGAAACCCCAAAGAGGGCAGTCTGTGTTCAAAATCCACCTCACGTGATGGAACAAAGGGTCAAACTTTACTAGATGTTTACATTTGTTTGTTTTTTTAAAGTACTGGTACTTTTGTGGGCTGATGGAGAAGGGAAGGAAGAAGGTGGAGGATTCTGTTGAAGAACAGGGTAGGGCATTCATGCATCCTGGAAAGGAAGAGAGAGTCCAGGATTCCTGAGACGTAATTGGCTGCTGGTTTACACAGCAACAAATTCAATTTCTTTAAGATTTGTGACATCATGGAAGCAGCCTACACTACACTCCATGTCAAACATTAGGAAGCAACTGTAGCTTTCTGTCCTGCTTCATGCTAATAATTTGGCAAGAAGACCATAGATGTCATTTACACATCATGTTATTTTGGTCTTTGTGCGCATTCAGACATACACTATGCTTGGTTTGGTCACTAAAAGTTTCTGTCACATCATCCGTATGGGGTAAAGTTGATTTTAGCTCAAAGTGAATTGTCCAAGGTTTCCTTCAACTGGATTGCTGCTCGGTGCTTCTCCATGGCAACCTGTTTAACATTTAATTGCCAAATATCTAGAAGTCAGTTCTAGAAACATCTACTTCAAAATACGTAGAATGGCGTTATTCCGACCTACAAGTTAAAGAAAAGGTATTATTTTTATAGTCAAATTCTTTGTTTCTGAACAATAAATTAAATAACGCTGATTCTGCATTCAGGTCTTCGTGATAGTTGCACTTTTTAAAAAAAAACTTATGTTAAAACCGTCTGTTCAGATCAGCTCATTCAAGTCTCCAAGAGCAGAATAAGTTTAATTATTCTGTGTGGTTTACTCAAAAATCTAGTAAATTCAGCTGAAGTTTTGTTTTATATCTTACTTTAATTTGCCAAATCTGTACAAAAAAAAGCAGTAAATCTTTTAGAACATTCTCCATCACCTTAAACAGACTTGAAATTAATTTCAGTACTTGCAGAATTCCATTCTTGATTTTTCTAAAAATGTTTAATCAATAGAAATTAATTAGTATGACTCAACGCGTGTTCTCTGACTATCCATCTGGTTGTCAATTATACCAAAATAAAAGAAAAATAATGTCCTACATTATTACTGTAATAATATATAATTTTAACAGTTTAAATTAAATTGTTGCCAATCTGTTATAAGTCAAAGCTATTTGATAATGTTCCACGTTATTTTTGCAAATATTCCCATAAAAAAAAAACCAAATACTTTTTCAAGGTCCTATAGTCATGCTAGTCCATGCCTACTTCATAATTTGTTATGAAAGATACTTATGTAACATTTGACTTGATATTTGCACACTCCAGTTAAATCTGTTAAAAACATTCACAATTAAATGGGAAATTAGGCACCAAGACAGAGTTGGAAAGGTCAGCAACACTTCCCAGTTCAGCTGCTGCATCAGTGAAGGGTGTGCAAATCTGTTTACACTCAGGAGGAAAGAGTGGGAAGACTGCAGCAGGGCAGCAGAGAGACACATGAAACAACAACGTCACTGCTAGGATGGGCTCTCAGCCAGCAGTGTCTCTCTACAACACACTTCATGTTTTATTTAAGGTAAACGAGGCGGGGGGGAGCAGTCTGGGTCCAGCAAAACATGAGGTCAACTTCAGATAAATCCATCTTGCATATCTGAATGGTGGTCTGCAACGTCTCAGGATCTTATCAAATGTTTTCAGATGGGAAATGAAAATCTGAAACCTATCCAAAACCTATCTGAAGCTCTAATGTTTGTTACACACTAAGAAAATTATTAATGATGACTAATAAGATTTGCCATATGAAATGTCAGCGATAGCTTCAGGCTGGTGCCAGTGTAAATGTCATGTTGCAGTCTGGAGGCTTTTTTTTGGTTGGTGTCCTGCTAGATTACTGGTCAAAACACAAACTGTTTAACTGCTTCAGTTCCACGGCAGGAACCTCAGGAGTGGTTATTTATATCCGTGTTGTTATTGGATCACCTTTCTGGAAGTCAGAAAATATTGAATCAAAACATTTATAAAGGGGCAGTATTATGAAATTTTCTAGACTCATAAGTGTCATTTTATAGCACAATCAAGTAACTATGTTGAAATGGTTGTTAAAAAAATTATATAGATTTCAACTATGACTTGGAAGAAATATTACTTTGTAATTTAACACCTTGAAATTGGGCCTTTGTCTCTTTAAAAAATTCCTGTCCTTTCTGAAACCCCGCCTTCTGGAAGTCACATGGCTCCTCTATTAGCCCTTTAACAACATTTTTACCAGAGTTGCACTGATAAGGAGCTCCTATAATGAGCTCAGCAGATGCTCAGTTCCACCAGGTGTTTTTTCTAATTGCTGCTGGCTAGTCTGAAGGAGCTGAGAGGGGAAGAGGCGCTCTGTGAGGTGGAACCTCAGAATCCTGAAAACTGCAGCTCAGAGGAGGAGCTTCATCTAGGAAGGTGGAGCTAGGTCTGCCCAGGCGTTTTACACAGCTGAATGGTTGCTACAGAAGATTAAAGGATTTCTCAAAGATGTATGAAAGAATCAAAGCAACACTACAGGTGAGGACATAACATTATAACATGATGTAAAGCTAAAAAAGATTTACTTAATTGTACACAATATTGCCCCTTCAGTAGGGAGCTAATAGTCCCTAGCTCTATTAGGGATTTTATTTTGGGGTGTCAGATTAGACGAGATTTGATGCAGGTCTGATAATTTCCTTCCATTTTGAAGCTATGGACTACTTTGTGATGGTTTGAATGTTTAAAAAGAAAACAAGACTCATAAAAGTGAATTTATAAGAAAATATAGATCCAAGGAGCATCAGACACAGAGTGATAGGCCAAAGTCAGAGCCAGCAGGAATGAAAAGAGTCATTATGACTCAAGGAAGAGTCATAATTTCAAGGTTAGGGAGCAAAATCATGTTGAGTTCAGAACACAACTGGTTTAGGAAACGCTTCATGCTTCTCAACAGCAGGAAATTGACAGGAGTGTTAGTAGAGTTAAGGTACTGTAGCTTCACCTTCTTACAGCTTTCCAGCCAAAAGGCTGGCAACAAGCTCTTACTGTTTATTCTCCTTGACCTTTGCCCTGTCAGCCGCTGCTTGTGCCTTGTCATAGGTCTTCCTGCGAGAGAGTGGGGACGGCTCTGGGGTTCGCTTCTCCAAACCTGACACAATTCTGGAGCCAGAGCTGAGTGTTCAGTTGGACCAATTGTTCAGAAACACAAACAAGAATATTTACAAAGCAGCAGTTGGGACACTTCACTCCAAACAAAATGCTGTAGAGATGGAGCATGCAGCAGTGTACACAGAAACACAGTTACCTGGTACTGTAAGGCCCAATAGAGTGGGTGTTCCTTGCCAAGCCCATGTTCACTAATAAAGACACTTCAGGTTTTTGTTATGCTCTAGCAGTCAAAAGTGTAACTAGTGTTGTGAAGTAAATGTGCAACTGGTTTGAAGCAGGGATTTAAGAAAAAAGTAGAAAGCAGTCTGGTTAGTATTTTTACAAGAGATGCACCGAGAGATAAGTTGGTGTTTTCACACCTGACAGTCAGGCAGATTTGGTCTGATTGGCGACCAAAATTGCAACATTTGTTACATTTCCAACTGGTGTGTTTCTCTTTCACACCGCACTGCATTAAATGATTCAAACTTTTTAAAGAACTTGTTCTCCTCCTCGCCTGTGTTGGCACTGCACCAAGAACCACTGAAGAAGACACAGAGCACAACTTCCTTCTTCATGAAACAAACAAAAATGCCGTACTGTCAGATTTTAGTGGTTGAAGGATTTCTCTTTTGTCTTTGGCAAAAAGACCACCAGCCATTTTCCCTGCCAGCGCTAGTTTGCTAGAATGCCCTTCACTGTAGTCTACTTCCTGCTTAAGGAGCGGAGAAGTCTTGTATTAGTTCACTCTCTGTATCAGTGAGGAGTTTAAAAATAAAGTTAAAGATAGGCCTGTCGCGATAAACGATAAATCGATTAATCGATTAATCGTACGATAAATTAAAACTATCGACGTCCGGCCTTTTTCTCTTTCTGTTGATGACACCGAATGAAAAAAGGCTCAACTCCGGTGCTCTCCACTGACTCTTCCCTTCCTCATTTCCTTAGTGTAAAGCCCAGCGCACACGACACGATCTTAGATCTGTCGGCCGATTGTCGGCCCATTTTCAAAACCTGACAGACCACACATTAGCCAACAGAAATCCTAGGTATAACGGTTTGATCGGATTCGTTCCTTCCGTGTGGTGTCCAACAATGGGCACAAAATAATGGCTGCAAGTCCAGTTAACTAATTTTAAAACCAGGCATCAATCAATGCTTTACTACAATCTACCTGCAATGCATGTGGCTAGTGTCAGTGTAAAGTCCTGACTGAATGAAAATCATTAGAACCTATTTACGTCACGTTAACGAAGAACAGCTGAAAAGTTACCGGGTTTATCAACTGCGGTAGCAATTTCGCTCCAACTCCTCCTCTTGTCATTTCTATATTCTTTGCATGTTGAATAAACATTAATGTTGTTTCCACGTCCGCTGGACTTCGGGTTGCGCCGTATCAACTGTTTGGGATTCTCCGATGTAATTTCCCCTCAGAAAACACAGAGGAGAATCCTCGCTTTCTGATTGGCTGCCTGTCACATTCAACAGGTGGAGTTAAGCTCCCAGTTGGGAAAAACCCAACGACGATCTACCGTAACACACCACACAATCTTAGAAAGACCAACGTTCTAAGATTGTCATAAGGGGAAAAATAGGAGCAAAAATCATGTAGTGTGAACTATTGCATCAGGTAGTCGATGTGCCCATCTTCTCTATTTAAATCTAATTATTACTGAAGGGCAACATAATATACAGACTTCATAATCTGCACTCTTTTGGTTGAATGCAATATTTATTTCCACTTTGGTTTTATGTTGTTTAGTTTTTATCAAGTAAATTTTTTGTTAATAGAGACTGAGAATCCATTTTGTTTTTGGTTGTTTTGTTTATTTTGTTTATCAGTTCCAGTGTTAAATATTCTTTTGAAAATAAAGTGCATCTATCTTTGGCAGGAAATCACATGCATTATTACGTCATTTCCATTAAATCAGTGTAAAAAGGTCTTCAGACAATTTTATCGTTTATCGCAATAATTTTTTGAGACAATTAATCGCTCAGCAAAATTTGCTATCGTGACAGGCCTAGTTAAAGAAAATTTTTTTTAAAACTACACAGCACAGAAAATACACAAAAGGATTGCTATTGGTAATGCTAACTATGCTAAATGCTAATAAAAACAGCTTAAGAAAAAATATCTAAGATGTCAAGAATTTAATATCTTTGTTTTCGAATATTATTCAAACCCAGAGTGGTGGCAAGCCTCTGCTCCTAATAAAAAATAATTATTGATCAATCATGATGGAAAGGCTCCTGTAATGAAAGAGACAACAAACTAAAATGTAAGTTGTCAAATATTTTTAAATGATCTTACGATAAAAAGTGTATATGTCGTGACAATTGGACACATTACGTCACCAGGTTATTGTGTATTTTCAGCTCTTCCCTGTATTGGAAATCAGCTTAAAAATCTCTGACCAGTGCATCTCTATTTTTTAGTTCTGATAAAGCCATAAAGAGCTTGTTTTTGCATGAGACTTCAAGAAAGCCAAGCATTTTTTTTAAATTTACAAATCTTTTCATGCTTTTATATCTGCTGGGCTAACAGGTGGTGTTTTAAAAAAAGAAAAAAAGGCAACCAAACTAATAAAGCCGCAGCCTCCACCATGCAGCAGCATAGAAAACTGTAGAGGTGAACCTGTATGTGGAAGAGAGCTGGGCTTGGACTTACATGCTGCCCATTTTAGAGGAAAAGCCAGGGGAAAGAGCTGTGTAGTCTCTGACTGATGGGCCCGACAAGTCCATGTCCACTCCACCTCCATCTGGGGTTTCAGCCAAAGACAGCATGGGGCCAGAGAAGTCAGTGGGCGCATCACCGGCAGATTCACTGTTTGCATACAGAAGCTCCATCTGAGTGGTGGTCCTCCTGCGGGCCTGTGTGGAAAAATCCACCCAAAAAATTAAGCCTAGGTAACATTTATAATCAATCAGACATTACGACTATAATTGAAATGTACCTTGCTCCTTGTTTTGGACTCCCCACAAAGTTTCATAAGGTCCGATGCCAATGTGCTACAGAGGAAATGGAATAAGCATCAAGAAATGCACTTAAGGTTCACTGCAAGTAAAGCGAAAAAGGAACTCGTACAAAATAAACCAGGAGAAACTCCCAACATCAAAAATCAATTACAGCACACACTGCCACAATAACGTAAAATGACAAAAAACACAAGAGACATGACAACCCTCAAAATAACCCACAATAATAAAAGCATCTTTAAAGAAAAAAAAAAGCAAGAAGCTGTTTTCCTTGAAGCATTAACTCACGTTCCTTCTGCTGAGGGACTCTGGGCTGACTCATCGCTGCTGCTATCATCCCCATTTTCTGTCAAATGAGATCAGTGTAGAACATCAGAGCTCAGTGATAACCATCATCAACTGTGTTGACAGTCTTTCCTGTTAAAAATGAGATGCCTGCTCATCTTCATTAACATTGCATTACTTATTGAGTTTTCATATCCCATTTTTTCAGCTTTTTTGTTGCAGCTGCTGAATTAGGCTTTTAAGCATCTCAGCAGATTAGAATATTATGAGAAAAGTTCATTCATTTCAGTACTTCAAGAGTAAAACTTGTTACACAGATTCATTATGCACATAGCGATATATTTCAAGTGTTTGTTTCTGTTGACTTTGTGGATTATGCTTCTAATCTAGGCCCAAAATCTGAATATTACCTATTTTAAAAAATCCTAAGAAATCTGTTGAAGACATAATTGTCTTCAACAGTCATGTTGAAGACTGGTGACAACCTGGCAGCTGTCCAGCAGAGAGTAACAGACAATTTCAACAAGGACGGATGTCACAAAATATTCTGAAAATGTTAAATTCGCTCAAGGTAACTCAGAAAAATTGCTTTCTTAGGCGATTGTTCCCTCTGGTATTGGATGTTGTTCACTAGTCTTGCTGGATATGATGTCATCAACTCAGTTGTTGCTAAACAACAGACATAACACCCCCAGTAAGTTTGTTACAATATCTGGTGATTGTAACAATGCCTCACTCTTTGCCACACTTTCGACATCTCAAAAGTTTGTCAGCTGCTCTATTAGGGCAAGTAAGATATTGGATTTGTTTCATGCAAATCTCAAGGATTCAAGCATCTCCAAAGCAAATAAAATGACCAACGTTTGTGTCTTTGCTTGTAATGTAAGCCCCTTGTTCAGAGGTAATGAAAAGAACTTTAAGAAGAAGGTCATGGGAAGCTGAAGAAGACCTGTAGGGTTGTTTTGAGGCTACTGATTGGGATGCACTGTGCCAGCCACATGGAGAGGACAACACCATGACTGAGTGTGTGTCTATCTAAAATTCTGTCTGGATAACACCCTTCCCACTAGAACAGTGAGATGATTTCCCAATAACAAACACTACGACAAGCAATATGGCATTCTATTTCCCCAAGTGTTGTAACATTTTATTTCTGTCTGGGATTAATGGAATATTTCTGAATTGAAAAAGGTAGTTGTTAAAAAGAAGCACAAACAACTGAAATATCAGCAGCTTTCACAGGTTTATGAAGCAAAGCACAGTCGACAGTTTGGAGGGGTTGTGGACGGCGGATGGAGTCAGTGCTTCAGGAAAACACCACACACAGATGTATCTGAGAAATGGGCCTCAACAGTCACCTTCCTTGTGACAACACTAGGAACTTTCACTGCACCGTAGCAGTAGCACAGGATGATCGTCTCCATGCCACAATACATGCAAACAGAGCCATCCATTCATCGTCTATCAGGTCATCCTTGCAGGCTCGTGAAGTGGCCCCAAACAAGTACTGGCAGCATGTTCTGTGTAGTACATAGACATACTTTCAGCAGGCCGACATTTCTATATTAAAAATGTAGTTTTAAAATTGTTTGTATGCAAAATAATTTCTGGTAAACTGAAATTTTGATTTCATACAAGTCATTAAATTATGTCACCTTCCAAAAATAATGGCCTAAATCCTTTTTTTGCCTAAAGTTGTCTGGGAAAAATAAAAAAATCACCTTTTTCTTACCAACCGATATATTTATGCAAAATTAGTAACAATAAAATAATCACTTTTAGAAAAAATGATTAAGGCCAATATTTTTAGGAAGGTGTCATTATTAACTGCAGTAATGCTTGAAACATATTACTCTTATTACAATGAATTTAAGATCTGAAATAATTGTGTTTTTTACTGAAATAAATCAACTTTTAATAATATTTTAATTTATTGAGATGTACCAGCAAAATGTGAAAAGAAAAGAAATAATCGCCATGCTTTTTTTGATAGTCAACCTTGTTACTTGCTGGATCCACTGGGATCAACGAGCAGGAAAAGATGTGAGGTCGGGGGTCACAGTGTGACCCGGTGTGTGAGGGCTGGGATGGAGGTAAGAGATCAGAAAGGTTATGAGTGTGAGAAATTATTAGGTTGCCTCTCCTGTTGAGACCGGAGAGATCTGAAACGATCCACGTAGTTATTCCTGTAAAAAGTGTTTGTACCGGGGTTAGCAGGTGCTAAAGCATGAAGGCCATAGCACATATCAGCTGGAAGGGAGACGGAGGGGAGGAGGAGTGTTTTTGAATTAAGGAACAGGGGGCGGAGGGTCAGCTGGCAACTGTAGGGAAGCTTGGCTGCACTGCACCTCATGCACCTGCTTCTGTTAAGTTTAGTTAGTTCAAAAGAAGTGACAAAAGTAGGAACCATGCATTCATAAGGAGCATTAGGATCTAATGTGATTTCACTTACCAACTGGGAAGTTACCTAGCTCTGCGAAAACATGAGAAAGCAAAAAAGAAAAAACATGGGGGAAAACAAAAGTGCACAAATCAAAAAACAATCCCCCAGTAAAAAACAAAAGGAAAATTCAGGAGTAAAAGTGGCTGAACTAAATATAGCATACTACTGAACAGGCTGGAAAAATACAAACATGAAAAAAACAATAGGTAGAGCAGTGCAGAAATGTTTTTTCTGCTGTAGTATCAGTCGTAAATATAGAAACTAATAAGGCCAGCTTCTGTTCAGCAGATGGCAACAGGCAAGAGCATCTCTCCAACGGTTCAAACATGCAGCTGACCAGCAACCCAATCCTCTTCCTGAAAGCACAAAAGCCTTTCTAAAACTAAACTGAGAAATGAACAAACGTGTCAGCGTCCTACTTTCTAAGATGAAAGTGGATATTGTCAGATTAGAGGTGAGGATTTATTGTACCTTGCAGAGCGTTTCCCAGCAGCGCGTCCAGCTCCGGGTTGAACTCGGCCTTCTCCTTCAGCATGTGAAACAGCAGCTGGTTCTGTGTGGCGCTGGTGATTTCAGTCTGCTTCAGACGGCCTTCCATCACCTTCACCTGAGACTCCCGCTGAGCCGCCTGCAGACCCTGAAAAGGTCACACCCTTTACATTAACCACCGTTTTTTATTTACCCTTAAAAAAAAAAACCCTGAAAATTTCCACCAGCATATGCAAAATTAAAGGTTATAAAGCATACTGTCCTAATACTTTATTATGCTTGAATGTCTTAAATCACATTAAGATCAACTATTTTTACATGTAGTTACTGAAAACAGAGCAGTATTGGTGTCTCCTGTTAAGGTGAGGAGTGGTACCTTGTTAATTGCCATGGACATGAAATGATCCAGTAGGAAACGAGCTTCAACCAGAGTGCAAGAACCAATAATAGCAGAGACATCCACTGTGTCACCCTCCTCCTGCAAAAAAAAACTTAGTTATTTTTTTTATTATTATTTTGAATTCTTAATTCTTTTGCAAATAAGTCCTAAGCAGGCTTTAGTATTTATGTAGCTAGTTAAGTACAGTTTGGCATAATAAAGACTCCAATGTAGATATTCAAGCTATTTGAAAACCTCAACTCAACTTCTCCAAATGTACTTCAGAGCCAGCAGCCCTCCTTACCTTGGTTTCCTCCATCTGCATGATGTTGGCCTGACAGTCGGCAATGCTGTCATTAATGTAATCAATGTTGGCTGTCAGCGCATCCACTTCCTCGTTGAGCGGGAGCACGGTCTTCTCTGCCTCCAGACCCTCTCTCAGCAACCGGTTCTGCTTCCTGATCACCTTCTCCTTTCGCTTCGTCAGCTCCTCTCGTTGCTGTGTTGAAAATATCAACAGCGGTTATTTAAGTCTCTTTATAGAACAACTTCTGAATGTGATCAGTGTTGAAATTGATGGGGAAGAGCAGAAATGAAAGATATCAAATGATTCAGCTGTTTATTTTTACTTTTCATTCTATTCTATTTTATTGAAAACAAAATTTAACATACCAAGTGTATTTAAACATATGCTTTAAAAATAAAAATAAATAGGACTGCATCAGTCAGATGTCTTTGATGTGCCTGCTATATTAAGAGAACTTTTACACAGTCTTATTATAACCTTCAACCTAATGTGATGCATCATGTCCTCTTTTACTTTATTAATAACAAAAATAGCAAAGCTATTACATATTTTCTGTTGGTTTCACCAACTTAAATTTAAGATCTTTAAAGACCATTATGAATGAATTAAAGATTTATCTCCACAATAATATATAAATGTCACCTAGCCATCTAATGATAAATTAGCACATACCCATGTTAAATGTAAAAAAGCTAAGTAGCTAGCAAGGGTCTGATAGCAGTGGGATATCAGTAAACGCAACAGTTTTGAGGTTGAGTGTGACTCAAACTATTGCCTGAAAAAACAAATTCAAGAAAAAACCAAAAAGAAATACATGGAATATATTGGATTAAATAGTCCGGCCATGACAAAATTTAAGATTAACGTTTTACGGTCAACTTTTTAAATTAATTTTAGACATGAGATTTTAATTTAGATACATGAATTTAAGACGTTTAAAGGATGAATTAAACTTTCCCCGCATATTCAACAAACCAGAGGTAGTGTTCTGGCTCTTGTCAGCTTCATTTAAAACCAAAGCTGAAATAAAACATCCCACTGGGTGCATCATGACTTCACCTTCAGGAGACGGTTCATGTCGGCCTCCATGTTAGAGATGGTCATCCTCTGCATTATGACGTCTGAGATGCGCCGCTCCAGGGTCTGCCATTTGTTACGAGCGACTCTGGTGGAATAAACACCAGCTGTGCGCCTGTAGGAAGACCTGGACACACGACATCGTTCGTCAGTCATTCTGGCTCCTCAGTACATACAGTATAAAGGCACCCTTCAGTTTGTAGCTTGAAATTTTTTTAAAAAGAGAAGAAATGTGCATCATTCTCCTTACACATCACAATAATGCACTATTTGGTGGCAATGTGTCGAACGCAATTTGTGGCTATAACATGATAAAATATGAAAAGCTAAAAAGGCGTGACTGAACTGTACATGGTACTGTATTGATTAGATGAAATCATATTCAGGTTCAGTTATATCTTGTTAGCAGGAGCCATTTGTAGCCTCACCATGTGCCGTTGGCAGCCGTGCTGCTGGAGGAGTACAGGCGTCCGGAAGGCGGGCGGTGACTGGAGTCCTGAACCGTCTCTGGAAGGTTGACTTTCCGGACCACTTTACCTGAAGTAGGCCTCACCTGCCTTCTCAGAGCAGTCACCTGACAAGCACACACATGCCAGATATAAGCTGATGAACATGGGATTGCAACAAGTTGGTGAAAGAGGACAGTACTAAGCAGGGCTTGTTTTAAAAGGATGTGGGCCCCTGGGCTGGAGACAGTTTTGGTGCCCTATCCACTTACAAATGGATAGGGAACTAATTACTACTGTAATTTGAGATATATTGTCAAATTACAGTATATGAACATGTAGTACTATAAATCGGTAGGTATGAACTGATACATTGTTGGTTTAATATGTCTTCTAGCGAATAACTCCATATTATTCTCATGGCTATAAATTGACTATAATATTGATTTGGTATATATTTTGTGTTTTAATAGATTTATTTGAATGTAAAGCACCTTGCAACACTTGCTTAAAAAGGTTCTATATAAATAAACTATTATAACTTCATAGTTTTGAGATACTTGATTACTGTTTATATTAATAACAAATCTAAATGATATAAGTCATTATTTGGGCCTGTGAGTTTTATACAAAGTGAAGTGTTTGCAAAATATGCATTCATAAAAAAAATATTGAAATAAAACCTCGTAGGGACTCCCCTTAAAAGTTGGCGCCCTGGGCTACTGCTCCTTTAAGTCTGGCACAGGAACCAAGTATTAACAACACTGTTGACTTTGATATGAATAAACATTTTTACAGAGGCATTTTTACCGGCTAAATCAATGTAGTAAAATTCAAAGTTGGATTTTTTTCAATCATATGTCAATATAAGATTATGCCTTTAAATTAAAACTGGATTTTGGCCTGTAAAGCTTTTATAAAGATTTGGTGGGATGGCATTTTCTAAATCATATGCAAACTTCTTTGAAAAGTTAACCAACTGCATGCTTGATACTTAGCCAATCACAGCAGAGAACTCCCCCGCCTGCCTGTTAATCTTCCACTTTTTGTTCTCTCTCTTCTCACCTCCTCAGTCTTCCTCCTCAGAATTAGCTCCTGCTGCCTTTTCTGAGCCTCCAGCAGCTTTAGTTGATGCTGAAGGAGAAACAGTGTCGTTATCAGCAGAAGTGGTTAAAATAAACTGAGGCATTTCCTATATCGTTTCATGTTGCTGCAGGAGAGTTGCATTAAAACACTGAAGTGAAAAAGCTGACCTCTTGCTTTCGCTGGTCCTTTTTCAAAGAGGCAATTTCTCTGTTCCTGCGCGACTCATTCAGTCGGTTTTTCTCCTGCTGTTCCTTCATTTGCTTCATAAGACGAACCTGAAGATGTCAGAACGCACAAAAGTTTACATAATGCATGGCAAAAAAATCTACACCTGAGAAAAAAAAGCTGTACCTTTGTCTTCTTCATTTCAGTCACATCCATCTGGAGCTTCTTCAGCTGCTTCTCGTACTGCGATTGGTTCTTCAGCAGGCGGGCGTGTTCCTTCTGAGCCGACTGGAGCTTCTGAAGCTCCTTGTTCATGACGCTCAGCTTCTTCTCATATTCAGCCTTGATTTTACGAGCCTTGTCCTCTGTGCCACTTTCCACAGAATCTTTAAACGTCCAGCACAAACAAGAAGGTGGATTACAAAAATATCAACCTTTTTAAAGATCCATTACACAACCTCTTGTTTTATAGGGGCAGTAATATGTAAAATAAACTGTTTTTATAATTTCACATCATGTTATAATCTTATTCCCTCATCAATAACATATGTGTTGATTTGATTTTTTTATTAAGGATGTTTGAGAAATACTTTAATCTCCCGTGCAACCATCCAGCTGTGCAAACGCCTGGGTAGACCTTGCTCTGCCTTTGAGGATGAAGCTTCTCCTCAGAGCTGCAATTTCCAAGCTTCCGTGTTACAGAGTAGCTTTCCCCCACATGGCTCCTTCAGACTAGTGTTACATGCTCACATTTGCTTCCGTCTCCTGATTGTTTTTATTTTGGCATTTTTGATGGTTCACTGGTGGGGGGGCAGGGCACAGACAGCCCAAGCGTTTTTTGTTTTTTTTTAGCTGGGCTGGTGGTGAGTGATGCGTGGCGTGTTTGAAGCTGCTGCAGCAGTGCAGTTTTTGTTAAGAAAAATAACTGAAAGTACGGTGCGGGAAGGCTCTGGAAGGAAAAAGAGTATCTTCACCTCCGGATGGATCAACCCATAGGGGAGCGTCGGATGTTTGGCCGGGATGAAGTTTGTTTTGTTTTGGAAAAACCAGCTGAACGCTAAAGGATTTTAGCACTGGGGAGTTTACGCGCCTGCTAAGACCAACCACTGACGAAATCACAAGTGGCGCATTTTTAGGAAAAGAGAAAAACTTCATATTTAAAGAACAAAAACTATTGAACAGAGCGTCTGACAAACGAAGGATCGTCCTTCTCAACGGATGTCAGCTGGTTGAGTAACTCTGACCAGACATCTAAGGTAAGCCCCCTCCACACTGTGTGTTCCATCAGGTATCCGTTTTGTTTCTTTTCTCCTTTTCCTTTTGTTTACATCAATACATACCTATTGTTGCGGCCCTACTCTCTCATAAGCAGTCAAAAGAAGAACGAGCAAGGGAGAGTAGCAGTACGTAACACTAGCTAGCAGCATTTAGCAAACACCTGGTGGAGCTGTGATGTGGAGCATGAGCTCATTATAGGAGCCACTTCTCAGTGCGATGTTAACACTGTTTAAAGTGTTAATAGAGGAACCACAGTGTGATGTCTTCCTGGAGCTGGAGTGTTGGAAAAAGAGCAGGAGTTTCTTAAAGAGATAGAGGCCCTTTTTAAAGATGTTAAATTAAGAATAAAATTTCTTTTAAGTCATATTTGATATATACAACATATTTATAACAACTGACAGTACAATAGTTACTTCATTGTGCTTTAAAATGGCACTATATGCCTGGAAAATACATGATATTGTCCCTTTAATAATTCCTAGAAGAATGTTTGATCTATTACTGTTTTCAAGCCTAAACAGAAACCGTCTCCATCTTCTGACAGACACTAGCTTCTTTACAGGTCTATTTGGAGAACAAAACAGGAGTTAAATTTGGGTTTTTCTGAGATGATGTAAGAAACAGCAGATCAAAAACATATTTGTCTTCTTTACTGTCACCATCTGAAAACAGTACCACATGCGCCACCTCGTGAATGATCTGTCACTCTTACTCATGTTCTGAAGGACGCGGTCACGCTCCAGCTGGGTGTCCCTGATCTTGCACTGCAGCATCATCAGCTTCTGCTCGTACTGCTGCTTGAGTGTGTGCAGACGCCGCTGGCTGTTCTCCAGCTCGTCGATCAGTTTCTGCTTGATGGCGATCTCGCATGTGATGTTGGCCAGATCAGCCTGGTAGTTCTCTGTCAGACACAACACAAAACTTTAAAGAGTCTGCAGCCACAGACATGTTTCAGCCTTTTGAAAGGTAACGGAGTTTGCAGAACTTTAATATCTTGCATGTCATCTATCTAACATCCCAAATACTGTTGGCATGCAGACTCTGCATGATTGGCACTTGAAGTAAAGTGTTTCAACACAAATAGTAGCAAAGCTACTGATGTATTTTGTGAATTTGCTCCCCAGAATATGATGTATATTTTTAGTAGCTTGGATGCTAAATGTCGCAAAGAGAGGTGTAGAAACTGGACTGTTGTACAGAAGAAAATTAGTTAGCAAAAATGTGCGTTAATCGAAATTGTAATCACAATTTTCAGTAACAGTATCACAGCTAAATTTGTCATGAGAAATCTAGGAACAAGTCGCCAGAGCAGAATTGTAGAGAAACAAAATATAAAACTTATCAATTCCTGAGAAAATTGATTTTGTTTGTTGCTAAATATCACCTTCCTAAAATAACGGGCTGTGCCCCCCCACCAAACCCCAAAATCACTTTTGGCAAAAATGACTTAGTCCATTATTTTAGGAAGGATTTCCTTTATTATTTAGAGCATGAAGAAGCCTTCCATGCTCTAAGTAGCAGTCTGAGGTTTAAAAAGGTAAACTTTGGGGTTGAACTCAGTTTTTTACAGAGTAAATTTGAGGCGTTTTGGGGAAAACTCTTAGCTGATTATCCCAAAGCCATTATAGGATTCTTCTGTGGATAAGAAGCCAAAGCAAATGGTGACGGTGGCTGAACCTCAAATGGAGCTAATATGTTTGTATTCATTTGATTCTGTTTGGTTTGCCTGAGTATTCCCCATTAATAAATGAGAAAAATCCTGTATTCTGCTTGGATAGAATGATCTGATTTGCCAGCAGTGGTAGAAGTATGAATTCTTACTATTTTAGCTCAATAACTTCTCTCTTCCTAATAGCTGAATGATGGGATTTTATCCTCACTTCTTCCCACTGTTTGACCTCAATGATGGAGTTAGTACTGCTGGAGCATGCATGGTAGGGCTGGATGGATTGATTGGGCTTATAATAGGTCTACCATCATGACACATTTTAGCTGTCAGCATCTAACAAACACAATACAAATGTTTCTGCAGTGTGAAAAATTCAAGTAATCCTCATTTGATTTATTTTATTTTCATTACGTGTAGTCTGTTTTTTTAGATACACATTTTGTACATTTAAAAAAAAAATCCTACTCTGTTGCATTCCTTTGGCACGGAGTTTGCCATTTTTGATAACAGCACAGCCTATTATGTTGTCATTTTGCCTTTGCTGTTTGGTATCTTATTTTTGAAATATATTTGCTTCTGACACTCACACAGAAAGCTCACTGTGTTGATCACCTTTACCAATTTATTCTCTCTTTGATATTTTGGTACACAGAACCTGGACTTCATGTTTATCCTAAAACATTTGTTGACATAATGTATTTTCTCCACCTAACATCGTCATCAGTAATGTGCAGCAAGAGAAAACCAACAGTTTCACATCCACATCCAAACTGATTAAACAGACAAATATGAAGATATCACAGCAGGTTGACCTGCATTAATGTTTCCTGACTGTAAGGGAACAGCTCCACCTTGTGGAGACATATCGAGCAATTTCAACTATTTAATGATCTTCACACCTTTTTCATCCGACTCCGAGTCCGAATCATCAGAGCTCTCCTCCACATCCATCTCCTCTTCGTCCTCTTCTTCCTCATCCTCTCCATCTTCATGATCACTGGTGTCTTGTACATCCTAAAACATCAAAATCAAGGACTTTTATATTAGCAGCATCCACAAGAATATTAAGGTCTCTGTATATTACAGCCTCATCTGAAATCTTGATCTCACCATTTCAGTCTCTTCGTTCATTTCCTTCTCATTTGGTTTCTCCTGTTCGTTGTCAGGAACTTCTTCTTTGTTTACGCTGAGAGACACACAGACGACAGTGAAACGATGTTAATTAATGACAAACTGAAGAAAAGAAACCAGCAGCAAACCTGGAATTGCAACTTCATGTAAGCAAGGATCATCTACAAAACAAAGCCCTTATTTTATTATTTTCAAAGGCACAGTGGTGAACAGAAATATGCAAAGCACATCTGTTAACGAGGGCTTACACTGTCTTTTGGACAAATAAGCTTTAAATTAAAAAACTACTAACACAGCAAAAAATGTTGATGCATATTTAGGATTTCCAATCACATTTATTTCTAAACCAGAACGCTAGAATTAGCTGAGGAAACACATCATTTGACACTGTTCTGTTTTCCATAGCTTTATTGTGGAAAAGACAGCGCGTAATGTTAAAATGAGGAGGCTTCCAACTCTGTACAAAAAAAACCCAGTATAGCAGCATTTTGGGATCAGTGCAACACAAAAAATACACACACAAACCAAATTCATGAACCACATCACTTGGATAATTGTTCTATCCAATCAGAGATCCGCTAACCTGTCAGGCAAAATAAAAAAGTGAAATGAAAGATCGGCTTACTAAAAAAGAAAAGGGGTTTATAGTTTGGACTCGTTGTGAGCCAAAGGTAGAACTCCCTAGAATAGTTTGTGATTGGATTCTGCTGTTTGGAGTCCAGACATTAAATAAAAGTAACCTAAAAATGCAAGAATGTAGAGCAGCAGATAGTGAGAAAACAAAGGTTTGGGTTTTAAAATGATCTAGAACAAACATGCAATTGGAGCAGATTTGTTTTGCTAAAGTATTCATACTCTTGAACTTCTTAATCTTCTGTCACATCACAACCACAAAGTTCAATAGTTCCCAGTGGGACTTTATGTGGTAAAACAAATCAAAATATTCTGATTATACTTTAATTTATATTTGTCATTCATAGAAAAAAACTATATTTTCAAAATTTTGACAAACTATGGTCTGAAAAATGTGTCCATTTTCTTCACATCAGGGCTTCCATCCCAGCAGTTTAACAGGAATTCCACAAAGATGGAAGAGTGGACATTCTCCACTTTCATCCTGAACACTGGTGCACCACAGGGGTGTGTCCTCGGCCCATTCCTCTTCTCTCTTTTCACCCAACACAGCTCCCACATATTTCTCACCTACACCACCATCAAATTTGCTGATATCACCGTCCTTGTCATTCACTCTTTTTAACTTTCCCCTTTTGGGAAAAAATACCTGGACACTCAGAGGGATGCATTTGTAAAAACATTTTAAAAACCATGCATCCCTTTACTTCCATTTCCCCTGATGAACTACTTTAAGTTCCGATAAAATACATAAAACCCTTATAGTTGTAGTGTGACAAATATGTGAAAAAGGTCAAAGAATGTGAATACTTTAGTAAGGAACTGATATCAGTCCAAAATAAATAGGTCAGCGACATGAAATCAAGATGGAAGCAAACAATGTGGGGCAGGAAAAGGAAGGTGGAAGCTTGAACAAACCTGGCATCCACCTCCTTCACCACCTCCTCCCTTTCCTCCCTTTCTCTCTCCTCCAACAGCTGCTGGAGTCTTCAGGGAGGAGAGAAGGGTTAAAAAAAGAGAGATGGAAGAAGAATGGAAGGAAGAACGGTCAAGTGAAGCGCTACACTTTTGAGTCCAACAGCTTCACATCAATGCACGTCTTTCACTTTAAACGTCAGCAATGTGCCGTGGCCACAGCTGCCCTCTTAGTAAAAGTTTTCCAAACAATATTTTCAATTTAAAGTTCTATTAGCAGCCAACCTGCTGCAAATCATGAAGCTACCACCACAATTCTTAACAATTACAGGCATGTCATGTTCAGTTACTTCCTGGTCAACCTACGTTTTATGGAGATTGTGGTAAAAGCAACAATCTCTGTGAATTCTGTCCATAAAAGAAATATATTTGTAAAAACAGATTTTCACAAATTATAAAAACAAAAAATACTTTAGACAGAGACCAGGCAGACTAAAAAACTAGATCTGCAGAAATGAACTAGGACCGCAGAACCAAAGCTTCAAGGAATCAGTCAGGAGACAAAACCCCACTGCTGTGAACAAGCCCTTAGTGTACAACAGTGTCAAAATACATTTTTCTGATAGAATTAGAGCAAATTCACACTTTTGGCATTCTCTGGCCTTCCTGGAAAGAGCTTTAAGTTTTGTATTTATTCTTCTCACAAATAGAATACTTAAAAAAACTTGAAACAATACCGTTATGACACCAAAATCCACAAAGACAAAACAACAATGATATATTGCAACATTAGCTGTATAACGAATGGGCACAATATGGTTTTGACAGCAATGTAGTTGCAAGTTCTGAAAAAATGTTCAGAGTCAGATAATAAAGAAGACCCTTGACAGTTATATTTTTGAAAATTGTGAATACTTTTGTATAAAACTAACTGAAGACAAAATGATCAACTCCTTCGTAAATCTAAAAAATCCAGTTGACCCACATCCTTCTCTTGTTACCTTTTCTTTTTCTTTTTCTCTCGCTTCTTCAGTTTCTCCAGGTCTTTCTTAGCAAGCTCAATGATGTCGGCAGTCTCTTTCTCAGGGGCCATCAGAGCGTTGGAGAAGGAGCCGGGCCCTCCGTAGAACGACTGACGGGTGGAGGCGCGGGACAGATTCTTCCTCAGGTTCTCATTCACCGCTTCGCTCTCCAGCAGCTTAGCCCTGAGAAAAACATCCAGGGACAGGGACCAGAAAACTCAACTTAAACTAACAAAACTAAAGTCCAGTCCACTTAAAGCTCCACTTTGTAACTTTTAGAAACTAGATGTTTTTTTAATGTATTTGTTAAAATTCTCACAATGTCATAACAGTACAACAAATAATCTATGAAAAAAAAAAAAAAAATCAGGCTCCTCCTCGCTTTGAACTGAATGCCAGGTCTATACTTCATCGAAGAAAAACAGTTACACAAGTAGCATCTTTCTTTCTTTTTTGGTGTATAATTTCATCTTGTGATTTTATTTAGATAGCAGCTGATGACTTAAGTCCTTCATGTTGGTTGTGCATTAATTAGAGTGATAAAAATGTTTTGTTTTGTTTCTCTAACTTTAGCTTTAGAAAGATCCCTGTGCCTTTATTTTTCCCATAGTTTTGAAAACAAAGTGAGTATTTTACTTGGTTTAGGTAAATGGGCTGAACTTAAACAGCGTTTTTCCAGTCATTTTGACCATTAAAGTGATTTACATCAGAGTCACAGTCAACTATTCACACTCACATTTGCTCACACATTTATATACCGATACACAGATCAGCAGGCAAATTGGGATTCAGTGCCTTGCTCAGGGGCACATCGACATGTGGAAGTTGGAATCGAATCCACGACCCACAAGTACAGACGACTGCTCTACCCACCCAGCTGCAGTTGCCCCATTTGATATGAGCAAAATGTTAATATCATCATAATCCTAGAGCTTATGTTGCACTAAACATATAAAAAGTAATAAAGAAACGCAGTCATTACCGAAGATCTTCGATTTCTTTGATGTAACTCTGTATCATGTTTCCAATTTCCTCCGTGCCTCCTTCACCTGGGCGAGAAACAGATTTCTGATGAGGTGTTTGAACAGCAAGTGGAATGCTGACAAGTGACTTCGGTCCTACCTGCCCTGGCCAGAGCCTGGTTGGCCTGATCGCTGAGAAGCTGGGTGAGGCGAGCCCTCTGGACGTCGATGGTCTCCTGCATGGCTTTCACCCTCACCCTCAGGTTGCTGTTCTCAGTCTGCAGCATGGAGTTTTCATGGAACATGTCGCTGAAGCTCTCCACGCCGTCCTCGCCCACCATGCGTTTACCCTGCAGGAGAGAACGGCTCCATTACATCCCCAGAGCGGGAGCCTACGGAAGCCCTGAAGGGCCTCGTCCCGGTTCCCTCTCACCGTCTTATACTCCATCAGCTCCATCTGCAGTCGGGCGATCTCGGTCCTCAGTGCGCTGATCTGCTGGCTGGCCTTGTCCTGGTTCACCATCACCTTATTCTTGATGTTGCGGGCTCGGTTGGCGTACTTTAACGTGTTCAGGGTTTCCATGAAGTCAAGATCAGATGGACTAATGCATGCGATCATAACAGTTTGGCTGAAAAGAGAATGGAAGAGTTTCTTGGTTATAAGACTGATACCTAAAGGGGACTCATAGACACACACACACACGAATAGGAATTATTAGACATAGAAACATTTTGCTGATTGAGGCGCAAGCTCAAAAGCTTGGAAACTGGAGATTGGAGGAGGCGCTGGGTCCAACCAGGCCATTTGAGACTTAAGGATTTCTCAAACATGCATGAAAGAATCAAAACAACACTCCAGGTATGTTTTTAATGTGGGAATAACATTATAACACGATGTAAAGCTAAAAGAAGTCGACATAATTTGTCCTTTTAAATTTGTATTAGCTGTGGCAAAGAAAGCCATCACATGGAAAGTTGAACCCCATTCCCACCTTAACCAATTGGATGGACATAGGAGGAAATTCACAACATGGAGAGATTTACATGCATTCTAAGTCAACAAAAAGCAAAAGCTGGAAATTGTAATATATCGTCACCCATCACTCTGTCCTGTTTTTTTTATATATACATGTTCTAAATATTTAGATGGAGTTAAACATTTAGAAGATACATTTCAGTCATCTAAGACATTACTCTGTGCCAATTAAAAGCAGATTTGACAGACATAACTTTCACTACTTGCTCTGATTGACATAATGAGTGATCCACCAACCTGTTTCCTCCCAGCGAGTCCTGCAGCAGTCGGGTCAGTTTGGAGTCTCTGTAAGGCACGTGAGAAGACCGCTTGCTTCGGTCTCCTAAAGCACTGATTACGTTCCCCAGCGCCAGCTGAAACACACCCAGGGGAGCCAGAAGAATGGTTATTTTTTCCAGTCCTGACTGTTACTGACATGTTTTGTGTACTAGTAAGATAAAAACTTTACAGCAATGGCGCTGTAATGTCATTACAAAATAAAAATCAGGAAATAAGCCCAACTCAAACACAACCTCCTTCCCAAAAGAGGTCAGGTACAAACAAACAGTATTGTATGGAGCTGTTGTTTTTTTCACTAGACACGACACTTAACGATGTGCATGTTGGTGTGTAAGTGTATGCACGTTGTCCATCTATTCAAAATTTTATTACAATATTTTGTAGTACTATAGTGAAATTATGATTTTGAAAACCATTTCTTTTTTAGGTAACTGTATGTCTGACTGCATGACATCACATTCATAGCATCACAAGCTATTGATGAAAAACATTCGCTTTTGAAACAGGCTTCTTCAGGACGTCACTTACTGAAAGTGTGATTTATATCATTAAACTGCTCACACTAACTGCATTTAAGCACATTTTCTAAATGATAAACAATATTTATTGATGCTCTAGTAGAACAAACAGTGGAGAAAATAGTAAAAACATCTCAGAGAAAACAGTTTGTTCTTTTTTTTTATTATATATTGAAGCATTCAAGAATCTTTATTGATATACCAGCTCATATTTGCATGTTTATAGTACAATATTCAGACCCCAGTTTAAGAAGCCTAATAAATAAGTAAATATATAAAAAATTAATGTATAAATAGTGTAAATATAAAGAGTATGCAAAAAAAGTAACATTTATTAATACGACAATAAATCAAAAAACATTTTTCATTGTAAATAATAAACGATGCAATAAATTCCCATCCCTAGTGATCGTTTGTGAGTGTAAATTCTGGTGTAAAGTGCTTCAAGTGGTAAGTATGACTGGAAAAGCACAATACAAGTTCAGTTAAGGAGGGCAGCATCCTTTCACAGAATCCCTCTACAAGGAAGAAGAGCCACAAATGGCAAAAATTCAATTTATGAGAGTTTAATAGCCTTTCAATTTCAACAAAACCCCAAAAATGCAACTAGACGCAGGGGTGGGCACTCCTGGTCCTCGAGGGCCGGTGTCCTGCAACTCTTAGATGTCTCCCTGGTCCAACACACCTGAATCCAACAGCTGAATCTCCTCCTAAGTGCAGTCAAGTTCTCCAGAGTCCTGTTAACGACCTCATTATTTGACTCAGGTGTGTTGAAGTAGAGATGCATCTAAAAGTTGCAGGACACCGGCCCTCGAGGACCAGGAGTGCCCACCCCTGAACTAGAGGGTTAGCTCTCAATAAAATAAGCACTAAAACTACTTTGCCCTTTAACTTTCAGCAGCTTTTATAAAACCACCCATGAGAATAATTATAGGGTAAAATATAGTGTATCTTTAGGGGGGGAGAAAAAGTGCACTTTTTTTTTCTTTTTGATACCTTTCAGGGCAGTAATTACACACTGAACCACTAGGTGGCAGTCTACTTCAGGATAATAAAAAGCACGGCTCAGGAATCATACCAATCCACAGTTGATGGAGATGCCCTCTTTGGCCCGGTCGCCCGTCGCTCCGGTTCTCTTAAGTCTCTCAGAACCAGCCAGGTCCACAAAGTGAAATTTGGCGGTCAGCGTCTCGTATTCGTCCATCTCCCCGTTTCCATTAGACACCTTGTTATCATTCTCACCTTCTTGCTGAAAGATAGATTGTTTTTTTTAAATGTACAAATTTAAAAAGTGAGAAAACTAAGCAAAATTCCCAAACTACATCTAATCAAACAGTCAATTTGTGTTTTCAATACGTGATTATCGTCGCTCACTAACATTGTCAGAGGCACAGACGCGAACTTGGCACAGGTGGATGGTGAAGATGGCGTGGGATCGGGAGCTCTGGACATTCATCTGAGTGCTGGCTGTCGTACGAGACAGAGCGCCTAGCTTCAGGCACTGCATCATCTGCACACACACACACACGAATAGGAATTATTAGACATAGAAACATTTTGTTGATTAAACAGGGGGAAATAATTCTGAATTCTACAAAGCAAACATTTTAATGATGAATAAATAAAGCTTTATGACTCTAAGCCTTGAGGTGCTGAAGTGAGGAATGTATTGAATGAAATATCACTGAAATATTGTGGTGTCAAAAGTACACACAGGTTTATGTGGTCAGACTCATATATTTGTTATGGGTAATCCTAACTCTAACAGGAAGCATGCACTTTTATTGTTTAGCATTAAGTAAACTGCCATCTAAAGCAGATCACACCAAACTAAAACAAGTTTTGAACCTAATAAAGCTTTTTGCATGACTTGTGGCCCATAAAGTCACATTTGATTCAAATGGGGGGACATTTTGAAGATGTTTTAAATTTTATAGTCAATTTATGAGGAGATAAATTCTACTTTCTGTAAAAAAATAAAATAAAAAAACCCCTCTATTTTCTAATTACAATAATCAAAACAAAATCCAGCATTGTAATTACATCTGTTTATTGTTGCTTTTGGTGCTTTTGCACCAAAAGATGACCCAAAAACCTAAGATGTTCACTGAATAGTGATCTAAGTGTATTGATACCATTAGTGTCCAGATTCTGAAAGTTAAAACAGTCCTTCATACAAGCACTTGATGTTTTTGTATTTTACCTCAGCCTCTGAGGAAACAGTCCGTGTGGTCACTCCAACCGTATAGATTCCTCCATTGGCGTCTTCGTGGATCTTAATGTGAGATTTCTGCTTCATGTCTCGTGTGGAGTCAAACAAGTCCAGGACCTCCTCATTGTAAAGCTAGAAGCACACAGTAAAGGCAAAAGACAGGAAAAAAATCAAATCAAGTCAATTCATTTACTTATATTGCATTAATTCACAAAATGTCATCCGAGACATTTCAAGTATAGAAATAAAAAAGAGTAACTACTGCAGAGGGACTGCTGCAGTTATTAGCAAATAGTTTTGAGCTTACTTTAATTATGCAGATGAGACTGTCCTAGACTTCAGACAGAAAAAAGGTCCAACTAGCATTAGCAAAAGCTTGCAAAATACTTTCAACCAAAGAAAACAAATGTCTAAGATTCTACCACTGACACCAAAGGACGTTAAACACAGAAATAAATCAATCTTCTGTCGACTCATTGACAATTGTTTCAGTATTTTAATCTAATATTAAGTGGTCACCAGGCACTCTTCCCAAATATATGTACTGGGCAATTATTTCTACATCCTCACCATGCGGCATTCGATGATGCTGGGTTTCGGATTGGTTGTATTAAGCCTAAAATCTTTTTTGTCTTTCTGATACATTTAGGTAAAAAAAGTAAATACAGTAAGCACTGCTAGTCCCTTTCAGTGATGAATGAAATAATCCAACCTCACATTTACTCTGATTATGTCTATGTGTAGCTTTCAAGAGCAATCGCTGTAATCATCTACCATGATGTAAACGGAATACAAATGCAAAGGGGCCTCCATTGAGAAGAATTATAATCTGACAAGTAATTGGTAAAGAAAACAACTCTTAATTAATGTACTGAAACACTGACTAAACAGATTTTAACAGTGACTTATGGCAGCCAATGAAAGCTTGAAAGAATAAACTAATAATAGAAGGAAATGATGAGGTTCGGAGATTTTAGAATTTACCCCTAAAACTGAATAAGTACTGCAGTCATCTATAAAGTGTGCAAAGGGTGTCAAAGTATTATGTACCAGTACAAATGATGATTTTTTAAATTTATTTCAACTCCTCATGACAAAGATGCAACCTCCCCTAACCCCAGGCTAATCCCTTAGCAGCAGCTGTAGCACAGGAATTGGCAGAGATTTTGAAGTGACTGAGTGCTGCTGTCACTGTTGGTTCAGAAATACTGAATCTCCACAAGTTGTATTCATGGGGTGTGTACCTCGAGGAACTGTGCGTTGATCTTGAACTCTGGTACCGGACGTCCCTGCTCCTGGGCCACCTGCCGGCGCTCCTCAATGCCCTTGAAGAGGTGATGGACGGCACGAGGAATGATCCCCAGCTCCTCCTCCACTATGTTGACATCAAAGCCGGTCCCCATCGTGTACGTCTTCCCTGATCCTGTCTGGATGGGAAAGAAGACATGTTCAGCATGGGCTAATGAGATATCAGCTCAGTTAGCTAAAACATGACTCTCAGCTAAAACATGACTCTCCTACGTTTCTATTTTTGACAAAAAAAAAACAAAAGTTGGTGGTTTGAAAACAATCTTTGTAAAAATACAAGCAGTTATGTGAAAACTAAAGAAGCACCAATAACTCCTATTACAGCAGCTCTGTTTTAAAGCTACAGCTAGCATGCTAAGTCTGAAAAGCAGCTCACTGCGGGCTACAGTACATTTGTGCTACAAATAAAGAGCAGAACAGTAAAAAATTATAATTTTCTGTCCAATAACCACTTGAAAATTTAAACCAAACCAGCTAAATTTAATTTTAGAATTGTAGAAATATATAATATTTCTACAAAAGTGTACATATCTGAATCTAGACAATAAATGTTATGACAATAACTTAATTGTAATAATGGTTTTGTTATAAGTAGCTTTTTCTGTTTTTAATTGAAAAGAACCCCCATTTTAATCACATTTTAATATTTATATTCCAATTCAAATGTATTTCTTATATTTTCACATAAGTTTATTACACTGTAAAAAAATGGTGAGCATTTTTCATTTATAATGAAAATTTTCTAATCAGAATAATTTGATTTATTGTCTCAATACATTTCAATTAATGTCTAAAAAAATAAACAAAATTGACAGTATTATCAGAAAATCTTTTATTATTTTCTCCACTGTTTGTTTCTTTTAAAATGGACAGAAAATTTACATTCAAGCAACAGGGGAAACCATTTCTTCTCAGTCCATGAAGAGTTTGCTCTGTGTTTTCGGCTGCATTCGATCTGCCAAACTGAGGCTTAAACAGCCCGGTGATCTTTGGATGAGACAGATTTACTCTGCTCTGCCATGTCGTTAATGTCTGTTTATATCTGCAGCCCAGCGATCTTGTGATGCAGCCGAGTGGGTCGCTCTAAATCTAGATAAGTCCCTGTAAAGAGGGACACATGGGGGGCAAACAGGCCGATCTGGGCCAGGCCATCCTCTCTGTGTGAACATGAGCTCCAGTCAGAAGTAGGCCAGCAGCAACACAACTTAACGCTGCCACACATTAAAGATGAATGGTTGAGATATGAAGGCGCTCTGAATCATGCGAGTGCCATCCATCAGGAGCTCTGTATCTATGGCAACCTGAGTAGTAGGAGAAGAGAGATTTGATGGACTTCACACCGTTATGATTTAGACTAAAGGTGGACTGGATGAGCAGATATTAGCTACAAGCTATTGTTAATGGGAGCTTTCTAATATCAGCATGACCATACAGAAAAACACAAAGTGGGATTCGTAAAAAATATTTTCAGTGATTGGAAGAAAAACAACAAAAAATAGTATATTTTTATTTTATTTTTTACATTTTTTCATTTTTTGTTTTGTAACTTGGGCTTCACATTTTTGTCATGTTCTTACTCATGTTAGTTGGTTGCTTTGGTAAGTTTTTATAATAATTATTTTGTTACTTTTTAAATTTCATTTATTTTATGTTTGATCTTTTATATATATATAATTGGAGCATCACATTTTTGTTATGTTTGCTGTTCTGTTAGAAAATAATTTAACAAAGAAAGTTACAAAAAAAATATACCAAGAATAAAATGTTTTTGATCCTGCTATAAATTTATATTCAAAAAAGTTGAACATTGTGAAAAAGCTTATTTTTGTCATTCGTTTCAGTAAGTGAAACTCATGTAGAATCATTAAGCACACAAAGCTATGTACAGATATACAAAAATATCCAGATAACGACAACACAAATTTCTGTGCTTTAGAGAAATAGAATACTTTACAAAATCACGCTGAATTTCAAGCCACATGGATTCTGTGCCTCTCCTCTCCTCCTTTAGTTCCTCAGAACCTGATTTCAAAATCAAACACTTTGCTGTCAGAACTTTGGACCGCTGAGGAACAATTCAGTTCTTTATCTCTTTAGCCCAGGTGACTCTGACGTCTGGTTCAGGAGTGGTTTGACAAAAGGGATCCAGCATTTTCCTTCCACTTCTATGAACATACTAGGATAAAGTACTTTGAAACCCCAGCTTCTGTAGCACTGATTTATTGTGGCATCCTTTCTATGTTGACAATGCCAATGGTTGTCTTGTGTACATCTGTTCAGTCAGCAGTTTTATCCATGATTGTGTAAAAAATGCTTTTCTAAATAGGGGGTGTGTATTTTCTGAGACAAGGGAGTTTGTGTTATCGTCTATAAGCCAGAATCCTCAAAATTACAAGAATTAAAGGTTGAAAATATTTTACTACGTGTATTAAATATGAGCTTTTCTTTCTGAAATGAGAAAAATATTTTTTCTGCAATATTCAATTTTTTTAATATGTACCTGTATGTGCAGCACAAACAAATCAACTTATCAACTCCAAAATAAGCTTGAACTACCTCACATTTTAACCTACTGGTTTCCATAGCAACACCTTAAAACTAAAGAGATAATCCATGTCACCAATTATATACAATAATCTCATAATCTGAATTTGATGTTCCAAACTTACATTCCTAGTAAAACTATTGCTATCCAGTCAGCAACTAAAATGTAAATTTCCAGTTTTTCTGCTTAAAATGTTAAATATTCTCTTTTATAGATTCCCCAGCAATGTCTTCTCTTCATTTTCCTCGCAAAGAGATGAGCTCAGACAAAAATATGTTCCAACAGCAAGGCTAAAAGCGTCGTCGGTGCTGCAGCTGCAGCAGGCTGGAACAAAGGCTTGCCTGTCCGTATGCAAACACGGTGGCGTTGTAGCCCTCGAAGCAGCCCTCGATCAGCTTCTCGGTGCAGGTGGAATAGATGGCGTCCTGCTGGGAGTCCATGTCGAACACAAAGTCGTACGTGAAGGCCTTGTCCTTCCCCAGGATGACCTGAGGCTCTCCAGGCATCACGTACGTACAGATGTGGCATCCCTCGATCTTCTCCCTGGGCAGCTGAGGACGGATCCTGTGGACAAAGACACAAACGGTCTAAAATGGGATTGTTTTATTAGAGCCGACTGTTTAGGATGGGAATATGAAAACGGTCTGTACTTTTATAGAGATTTATCAAGTCTTGGGATGCAACTACTGACTTCTCAAGAGCAAACAGCATCAAAAATATAATTATAGCTTCATGGATTTATTAAAGACATCATTGAATTTAAATTGAATCAGTTTAATCCAACAATCATATAAAGGTGACAAATCTTACAATAACTAATCCAATTGAAATATCAAAAAACAATGTAAAAGTATGCTTCTGGGAGCATAAATATTTTCTCCCTGTGCTGTTTGAGTCTCCTTTCCCACAGCAAGCTTCTTGTGTATTCCAAGTTTTATTGTCATGAAAAGCACAAAATTTGTTGAACATTTTGTTGACTTAAAACATTTAAAAGGCTTCAGGTCTGTTGAGATGCACTGAAGACAAATGAACAGGACAAGCATCACCATGGAGAAGCTCAGAGTCCACATTCCAGTCAATGGTGCTTTTCCTTTTCCATCATATGTAGCTCGTCATAACATAACTCTAAAAACTCTCTCTGTTCAGTCCAGTCAGTCTGACGCTTTAATTTGAACTTTAAACCAAAAACGTGTAAAATATTCCACAAAATATCAGGGGTTTGCCTAAAACCACCTTATAAATTCACCAAGTATCTGTCTTTTTTTTTTTTTTAAACGATTGCCAAAATGTGAAACCTTTATTTGTGGAAAAAAAGTGATTTTCATAAAATGAATGCTTATATATATTTATATTAGAACAGGGTATTGGCTTTCAGTGACAATATATAGTGTTTACTGTACGTTACATAACATTAGAACAACAAAGCTGGTGTAGAAACAACAAGTCACAATTTGACATAAGCTGTACGTGTGCATCTCTCTCATAAATTTTTGGTTAAAGTATGTTGGTTCTTTCTTCATTGAAGTTACTTGTATTGGATGGAAAATACAGAAATTCTACTCAAGTAGCAAAAGTAATAATATTCATAATAATATTACTCAAGTAAATGTAAAATGTAGAATGCAGTAAAACATTTTTTTTTTCTAAAATGTTACTCAAGTAAATGCAAGAAGTTACTACTCATCTCTGCCTGTGTGAAATGCAAATCAAAATGTAAGTCATTTCTGAAATCTGGACTAAATTTTAGCAACAAACACCAACTGCAAGAGAATCTATTCCTGATGCTTTAGAATCCCTGAAACAGCAAATACACTAAATCAGTAAATCACCTCTACTACATCTGCAAGCATGACTGAAAGTTTTGGACGCGAGTGTGACCAGATCCGGAAGAAGCAGAACATCACAATCTACGTTTAGCATCATGCTTGTCTCATTTGTTAAACACAATCCAGATCTGAAGATTATCTCCACCAACTTTTCACCATATTTTCATCGCTTGTCAGGTTGAGGCTTATTCATCTCATCAAAGCAGATCATAGACCATAACAGTTTTACCAATAGAGGAAAGTATTAGGACAATGATAATTTCTCCATTTACTCCTAGCTAACGCTTTATTTGCAACCACACAACCAATTTTGATCCTTTTCTGCTTTTCAAACACATTCTCTTCAAGGCTTCAGCTCCCAAACAAGCTGGGAAGAAAAGCACCTGACAGTGAGTCTCTCTCAGCAGTGTGGATAAGGGCCTCATTGTGCCTCCAAATTCAGGAAAGAACAATACGGCCAGTGGACTACAGAGCCACCATTGTGTTCGTCTGTGTGACACTGGAACCCAGCAATGACACCAACGCCTCGGCTGGACGGAGGCAAGGGAGGAGAGGTAACGACCTGCGAGGAGGTTGTGACATTTAGTTACTCATGATGTGGTCGGAGATGTTTTCGTTAACGACAAGATTCCAATTTTGATTTTATTTTTATGTTGCTAGCTACCATGGATGATATCAGAATTGATTCATTACCTAAAAACTACTTAGTGATGGAGACCTCGGAGACGACAAGCTGTTAGAGCTATTGAGCAGATCAGTGACCACAAACCCGTAAAGTATTTTAATTGGCTTTCATGGCAAATTTGCCATATTTAACCAATTACATGTGTCCTTGGCCTTTAAGAGTGCTTTTGGAAGTGTAATCCCATTCAGTCCACACATAGGCCTGCGGGGGTGTCTTTGTTTCACACCATTTAACTCACTAATTGGGTTTGTAATCCCGTTTTTCTGTCTCTCCCAGAGTGCCTTCACACCCGGGAATCTGACCACATTTTTTCCGCTCCTTGCTTCTCATCTGCAAGTAATCTCTACACTTTTGTTGAGCAGTCTGTTTTTTAGCTTCTCGTTAGCACTAGCCATCTTAAATCAGAGGCAGATTATTTGTCAACTCCAGTAGCTTTGTGTTTAAAAGACGTTTCATGACTGAGTTTAGAGTTATGTTGGTAAAAATGAAGGGGAAAGGCATCCAGACTGTATCAACGAGGGCCTAGCCTATTTCAGTGCTGAGGTCACAGGTCAGCTGAGGGTCAGGATTTGACTACTGTGCTGTAATGTTGGCCACAAACTGACATTAAAATCCACTAAATAAAAAACGACAATAAGAAGAGACATATTGACTTTAATGCCTCAAGAGGATAAATTCATCCAGCTGAGTACAGTCCATGATTCCATATCATGTAGAACAATCTGTAGCAACAATAAAGTTTTCTTTTTGGTCATCAGTCTCTCACATCAGTGTAGAAGAGTTTTGTTTCACTCTTATTTACAACATTGCCTCAGTTCATTGTTGTTTGCTGCTATTTTTTGGGCAGATCTCACAAGCCCCTTGACCATCTTCAAGTCTCACTCTAGCAGGCCGCTGTCTGATTTGGTTCTAGCCAGGCTAGCTGTCTCCACTGCCAATGAGTTTCTCACCAAAGTGGGCATAAATAGGGCTAGTAACATAGGCATGCAGTGAATGCCCAGGAGCTGAGGTTGATGCTCCGATACCATTGTTTTGAACAAGTACTGTTAGGTGGCCAGTATCTCTAAAATCTCTTGGTATATTTGTCCATCTTGAGCTCCAGTTGCCACATGCAGCATCAAAAGGACGGGGGTAACCACAATTGATAAAAAATTTGGAACTCAAGATTTGATCATCTAGCAATTTGTGGTTTGTCATCTGACCAAGTGCTACAGTCTTGTCACAGACTCTACATGCTAATCAACAAATGCAGTATGCTGCTAGTCAAATCGCTTGCGTGCAATACCCACCTAGGACCAGTTTCTACCACCCTTGAGGTGGTTCCAAAAAACGGGGAGTAACTGAATAAGTTTGGGCCAAATACTTCATCATCACTTTTATCATTATTACTATAAATACTTAAAGAGTGATCAGATTTAAAGTCTGTATCACCCACTTCTATGCACATTTGCTCACAAGAACACTTGACCACCTAAATCCTGTAGATGACAGAAAGTGTAAGTTTTCACACTGCTTTTCCATTTTGGTTGCATTGTGTAAAGTACATAATAAGAATGAGGAATCTGTTATGTGTGTTTTTTATGTTACCTGTAGGCGGTATAAATTTTATTAACTGGAAATCTGATAATTTTATGATTTCTTGATGTGTAAACACTCAGAATTTATAAAGGGTGCACCTTCCTTCAGCGCTGACCATATTTGACTTGTTTGAGTCACCTGTGTTCAGATGTTAACACTAGAGCATGCCTAAACCTGTCCCCAGATGCCCCACACCTCTAGAAATCACTGGCAGACCGGTATTATTAGTTTTCAAGATTAAAGAAGTTAGTCATATCTAAATATATATTTAACAAATCATTTCAAAAAGAAATTCTAAGTAACAAGGCATGAATCTATAGAATTATTGTTGACCAACATGAAAAGGATCAGAAATATTGACGTTTTTTAATCTATGGCCAAAACAATTACCTTGTACAGGCAAAATTTATGGTTTTTTAAATCTAAACAATAAAGCTGCAGTGCAGATGACTGTGGTGGTGATGAAGGAGGAAGGAAAAACTGTTCCTGCCCTGCAGCCAACAATCTACAGCAAGTACACAAAAGCTGCAACTCTACTCCCAGTGGTCACTGCAGAGTAAACAGGCCTGGTCTTTAAGAAGGGATTTGCTGAGTAGAGGACTGTAACACCTTGAAAAGACAGCGCTACGTCACTCTGTCCTTCACAGAGGAATACATCAGGTCTGAGGGAAGGACGGAGAAGGAAGCAATTACAACAAAATTTGTCACACTTTGACTCATCACCACTGCAGGCCAGTTTATAATCTGTGTCCTCCTGTAATAATTGAGGAAGAAGTAACTGCTTTTTTTTATTATTATTTAAAAATCATTCTTAGCTGGATGTGGCCCAGGAGGGAGGAGCTTAGCTTTCAGTATATCCAGTTAAACCGGATGTTAATTACTGAAAAACAAAGTGAAATGCAGCTTCAGCCTCTTGCTGTCATTTATGTTCATCTCTCTGTCAGGCAATCAAAAATGTCAAATTTCCTCCCTTGTGTTCTTAAAGTTGTCTTTAAAAACACAACGGGCGGTGAAAGGGTTGGGTAAGACAACATGGATAGAATACACAGTTTCTGCAGGTTTCACCATCTCAAATTTAAGATGTTATAAGACCATTACGAATGAAATACAAGACCTACACACAGAAACGTAAAAATGTTGTTCCGCCTTCTTATGATAAATTTGCACTTTATCCATGATAAATGCAGAAAAAAACACTAGCTAGCTTGTCATCGGTAGCCTCAACCGTCTTGAATCACAGAACGCAACAAACGTTGTCCACATACAACTGGAAGCTTTGTCCTGTGATTAACACATTTAAGGTCAACTTATGTTTCTCATTAATTTAATACCAATAAATCAAGGAAAACCCTTCAGACATCACCAAGATAGTAATTCCAGCATAATGAATATGCTGGAATTGGACAGTTGTTAAAAAACACCAGGTATTATTTCTGCAGACATTACAGAAACAGAGCAGAGCTGGTTTCTGCTGAGCACACAACTTATCTAGTACAGCCAATACTTTTGCAGAAATTCTTTTACATCCATACATACACACACACACACACCCCTACATACATTCTTAAACAGAAACCCTGCTCTAAAACTCAACCGGAACAGTTCTATGTTTCATCATGGAGTCAAAGGGGACAGAAATCTGTCGATTCAATGCAGCAAAAATGCATGGCAAATGCCAAGTAAAAACACACCGGCTTTGGTGCTTTGTCTGTGCAGCCAGCAGGACCACCACAGTGGGCAAAGAGCTCAGATGACAAGCTGGCACAAAAACAGAAACGAGCAAAAAAAAAATAAAAAACATTAGAACAGGAAACTTCTGGCTGAGTCAAACTAACTCCCTTCCTGCCAAAAGATTCATGAAGTCATAATCACCCTGCATGTCTGTGTGTCCGGTGCGCATTTACTCGGTGTGTGACACAAAAGAAAAAAGTTGCCATGACAACCCATAACAGAAGGTCTGAATTAAAGTGTTAATCCGATCCCAGCAGGATATAATGCTGCTCTGGCTGTCTAGGAGATGCCAAGGGGAAGAGCATAAGGGAGAGGAAAGCAGTCAGCATTCTGCCACATATCAGACTAAAGAGATGATGTTCATCTGCTGCTGACCCAACAGATCAGACAACGTGGGGCTCAAAACACAAGCAAAGTCATTCATCTTTTAGATATAAGGATACATTTGTTCTTAAAGGAGAAAATGTATGCATGTATGTAAATTCCAAGCACAGATGGGAAAACTAGGCAGTCAAGAGGCTGCTGCATCATAATTAGCAGGAGTGTGAATGGAGGAGAAAGATGTTATGTCTCAGATATATTGCATAACCCTGTTCCACTAGATTTCAAACAATCACAACTAAATAAACAGCGTATTAAACACGTATTAGTAAAAAAATAAATAAATAAAATCAGGTATATTCCACTTTGCAAGTATACTCCTATTGTATAGAGATTAGTGCTGCACCAATAGACCCTTTTCACATGACGTCACACAACTTCCGTTTTGGCTCGAAGCTGTGTATCCTTAGTTCCGGTGTACATAGTAAGTAATGATAAAGTTGTCTATTTCATATATATATATATATATATATATATATATATATATATATATATATATATATATATATATATATATATATAGAGAGAGAGAGAGAGAGAGAGAGAGAGAGAGAGATGTATAAATCTGACAGCATATGTTGATCAGACAGATCACCGGAGCATGGAGTTTACACAGTCTCTAAAACATTTGCCTAAAATAAGATTTGAAGATATATCACGATTTGCAAACCAGTTCTCTCTGACAAAAAAATCTAAATTAGACAAAGGCTACAAATTCTTCACCGAACAATACCTGTTTGACTATGAAGGTAGGTATTTTTGTTTTGCGTAACCGTTAGCTTAGCATTAGTGAATTTTGTTAGCTAGCTAACTACGTGACATAACTGTTCCTTAACCAGAACTTTTTACTGTTTTTGAACTCTAACGTTTTAGGCTCTAATCTTGATCAGATTATTAAATTATAGACTGGAGTTGCCACTCATCCCATAAAATAGGGATTTGTTTGTTATAAGCAGAGATGTCCGGTGCCGCCGCTGCTTTGTAATGCCTTTAATCGGACCACTTTTTCGGTAACGAATAATCTAACGAGTTCGTATTTCAAATCCAGTAATCAGATTAAAATTATTTATCCAAATCATTGCACATTAATATTTTCTTGTGTATTTATTTTTATTCCTTCTTTGTGTCTTTGGGAGAGACTCTGTGACAGTTAGCAGTGACAGAAACATGAACAGTGCATGGAGATGCGCATTTTGTTGCTGGAAAAACAGAAATATCGTCAAGCCCAACTGTTATTTGTGGCTTTTGTCTTGTTTTTATTTTCCATTAATACAGAAAATGAACCTCTAACGTTACATCACTGACAGGCGGCGGTGTATATGTTTCCTAACTGTGGCTAAAGCTGCTGCTAGCTGGTTTACTCATGATCAGAGGCTGGTTCCTTTGAATACAGTTGGAGAATGGTAAATTGACAATGACTTATAACGGTTATCTAGCACATAAACACTGTTTTATAAAATACAGAGAGTTAACCTCTAACGTTACAGCGCTGACAGAGAGTATATTTTTCCTAAATGTGGCTAAAGCTGCTGCTAGGTGGTTTACTCTCCGATCGGAGGCTGTTTATTTTATACACAGATAGAGAATGGTGAATTTACAATGATTAGTAACAGCTATCTAACACTTAAATGCTGTTATTATTAAACTTACCTTTTATTATATCCTTAAGATTATGAGAATGCGGGAAGTTTTCAGCTTGGTTCCCAAGGCAAGATCACACCGGAAGTAAAGATACCCAGTTTTGAGTTATGGCGGCCATTGTCTGACGTCACTGTGAAAAGGGTCCATTGCAGTTGTCTGGCCAATCGCCAATTATAGATCTTTTCAAAAGCTTAACCTGCCGATTCCAATTTTGTCCGATACCAATTTTTTTGGTTTCAATATAGCAAGAATGTTGTAGAGTTGGCAATAGTTTGGTAACTATTGTTAATTGTAAGCATGCAGACATAACTTGGTGGGCCGGTCTGTCAGTCAAACCTTTCTCACCGGAAGGCAAAAGAGGACAGTGGTCTTAGTCCTTTGCCACACTAGATAAGATTGGTGGATAAGATCGGCTTCACATGTAAAAATCGGCGGATCACTGTTCTCCCAAAATTAAGGAAATCAACTCAGCTGGCTGATAAATCGGTGCAATAGAATGCAAGATATATCAGCATTAACATCATAATTGACCTATGTTGGTCATTTTTAACATATTAAGAGTATCAGTTTGAAAGGTAAAAATGTGCCAATATCAATAACTGATATTTATTTCCATCTTATTACTGTTTGTGTATGGCTTCTTGGAGCAAGAAGGGGTTGATTATGTAGTGTGTGTTTGGTAATGTGATCATAACAGTGACACAGCACAAAATTTGAGGAAATTTAACTGAAGCAGAAAGTTATTTCAATGGTGTGGTTAGTTTTTTCCCCCACAATGGGTAGGGGAAATGTTTATAATATTGGTAAATATCAGATATTGCTCATCACAGCAAAATTAATATGAATCCAAATTTTTAGGTACATGTATCTCTACTATTTTATGATCCAAAAACGCATTGCAAACTGAATGAGTAGCTGTGTTAAATATTATAATTTTGAAATGGACCAAAATAACTACGTTTGATTATTTTTATATTGCAGTAAAACTGTATTTACCACCAGGAAATTGACTGTCCCCTTTAGACAAAACCATTAGGAGAGAAATAAAAAGTCAGATTTTAGGAGCCATAATATAAATCAAATGTAACAAAATAAAATAAAATCTGTAAAATGACAATGATTAAAAACATTCCAGTAAATCCATTAATGGGAATGTTGATGGGAATTTCATATTTCATCAAGAAACTGACATTTCTTTTAAAGTTTAATGATTTTTTTTTCTAAAGTTAATTTGGAAAAGTTGTAGAATCTCACTGTTTTAAAAAAAAAATCTAAATTCAATTTCTATAAATAAATTGCAGTTAAACCGTTTTCCACTGAACGTTATCTGACAGCAGTGATTCCTTATTTCTGGACAAAATGTGTATTAAAGTACCTTTTGTTTTAATAACATGACCTCATGTTGAAATGCTTACCAGTGCAGCAGGATAAGATGGAACAAAATCACCACATATTTTACAGAAGGCCAGAGCTTACAAAAACAGGCCAGACACCCAGGCCTCTGCCAGGACACAGGGACTTGTTTAATCTGCATGGCAGATTCATGAAGGCAGACGCCATCCTGACCTCACTTTGTTCGTTTTCCTCTAATACGCCTCAAATGCACAGCAATTCCACAGTTTTGAGGACTTAAAGGGAAATGCCCTTTTAAAAACATAATGGGGCGTCCTAAAGTGCTGCAGCATGCTGATAACTATTTCACTGGTTCCTGTAGGTCAGAGCTCAGGGAACAGACCGCCCCTTAATAAGCAGGAAGGGAAAGGTTGGCCAATAGGAGGGGTTTGCAGGAGGTTGTACAAAGTTAGATATGAAAACTGCCAGGGTCAGATGGGTTCCAGTTATAGGGAACATGGACTACAGCTAGGCCTGTCACGATAGCAAATTTTGCTGAGCGATTAATTGTCTCAAAAAATTATTGCGATAAACGATAATATTGTCTGAAGACCTTTTTACACTGATTTAATGGAAATGACGTAATAATGCATGTGATTTCCTGCCAAAGATAGATGCACTTTATTTTCAAAAGAATATTTAACACTGGAACTGATAAACAAAATAAACAAAACAACCGAAAACAAAATGGATTCTCAGTCTCCATTAACAAAAAATTTGCTTGATAAAACTAAACAACATAAAGCCAAAGTGGAAATAAATACTGCATTCAACCTAAAGACTGCAGATTATGAAGTCTGTATATTATGTTGCCCTTCAGTAATAATTAGATTTAAATAGAGAAGATGGGCACATCGACTACCTGATGCAATAGTTCACACTACATGATTTTTTGCTCCTATTTTTCCCCTTATGACAATCTTAGAACGTTGGTCTTTCTAAGATTGAGGGCCACCGTATAGATCGTCGTTGCAGCTCCGAACCAAATCAGGGGTTTTCACCAACTGGGAGCTTTAACTCCACCTGTTGAATGTGACAGGCAGCCAATCAGAAAGCGAGGATTCTCCTCTGTGTTTTCTGACAGGAAATTACATCGGGGAATCCCAAACAGCTGACACGGCGCAACCCGAAGTCCAGCCGACGTGGAAACAACATTAATGTTTATTCAACATGCAAAGAATATAGAAATGACAAGAGGAGGAGTTGGAGCAAAATTGCTACCGCAGTTGATAAACCCGGTAACTTTTCAGCTGTTCTTCGTTAACGTGACGTAAATAGGTTCTAATGATTTTCATTCAGTCAGGACTTTACGCTGACACTAGCCACATGCATTGCAGGTAGATTGTAGTAAAGCATTGATTAATGCCTGGTTTTAAAAGTAGTTCACTGGACTTGTAGTCATTATTTTGTGCCCATTGTTGGACACCACACCGCAGGACCGAACCTGATCGAACAGTTATACCTAGGATTTCTGTCGGCTAATGTGTGGTCTGTTAGGTTTTAAAAATGGGCCGACAATCGGCCGACAGCTCTAAGAACGTGTCGTGTGCGCTGGGCTTTACACTAAGGAAATGAGGAAGGGAGGAGTCAGTGGAGAGCACCGGAGTTGAGCCTTTTTTCATTGGTGTCATCAACAGAAAGAGAAAAAGGCCGGAAGAGACGATAATGCCGATAATTGAAATGACATCGATAGTTTTAATTTATCGTACAATTAATCGATTAATCGATTTATCGTTTATCGCGACAGGCCTAACTACAGCTATTCAGTGGTTCAAAACTCTACTTTACAGAAATGTTGCATTTCACTTGGGAGTCTTGGTCCCACAGTAGAAAGGCACAGAATGCAAGGTGCTTAGGCGCTGTGTGAAGTTTCCAGGCTCAATAGCTGTTTCTATTCAATTGACATGCAAGTTTTGAACAAAAGTTTAAAATGTTGCAAAGAAGAAAATGCTAATAATGCCTCATTTATAGAGCAGAGCATTACCATTTCTTAGAATCCCAGTAAACTAGCATAACCCAACAGATAATTTATGCAGCCAAGAGGAAGCTGAGACACACACAGAGCTAATGATGCACATGAGCTACAGGCTGCTATCAAAGTAGCAACCAGCTAATCTCCATGCCACACTGCACTGATGAATTCAAGTAAAACAGAATCTTGACTAAGTATTGAGTGCATATACTGCACAGTAAATCGGTATGTGACCCCTCTTTAGTAGGTGAAGAAATTTGTGTACAAAAAATCTTAGGTCACTTTTTTTTCTTCAAAAAGTCTTTTGTAAAATTCTTAAAGTGTGTGGTTGTATTTAGTCAAAATAAGAGCTTAAATGTGCCACTCTTAAATTATTCCATTTCGTCAGAGTTTTTCATTAAACCACTAAAATTAAGTTTATAGTGATATTTATTTAGGTGCACTTGTAGTATTCCCAATTAGAAGATACATCATGTGGCATAAAGTGTTATGTACCTTCCCAACTTGATTAAATGTGTGCATTGAGTGGTCCTCAATGCACAAATGTACTGGTTCTGGTGGACGGCTCAGTAAACCACACAGCCAGGAGTTTCCTCATTGTTCTTGAGCTTTGAAACCATTTCCATTTACAATAAAGAGATCCAAAGCCTGCTGGGGCACAGGACTGAAACATGATATGTCCGAGACATTGATACATTGTAATCACCAAAGAAATAATTTGCCATCTTACTGACCACAATAACATAAAATGAGTACAAGTGGTTATTTTTAAAGCTTCTTTTTTGTGACTTGTTGATCCACTTCATATGGACACACCAGAGTGCTATGACTGATGCATCCTTTTCAGGAGTGGAAATTGGAAACCAAACTCTTGGGCCTATTATGAGACGGGTTTAGTTACATTTGGATCATCTAACTTGGTGACTCCCAACCTGGGGTTCCTCCTGCCTAACAGGCGTGTGCCAAAAATCACAGAGGGGCGGATGAAGTTGCCACCACAAACCAAGTGTTAAATATAATTATACACATTTATAAAGTAGGGCAGGAATTTTATCACAAAGATGTTAAAAAAATTTCTAAAACTTTTTTTAAACTTGAGCTTTAATAACATAAAGCTACATAATTTTAAAGTTTAATCAGTAATACTTTTATAACAAATTTGTCAGATCATGATTTCTTGGTTAATGTCAAGTTGTCATAACAAAAACATTTTGAATAATGTCAACTTTGTATTAAAAGTGTCATGATTTACCGAATGACACCTTATGACAACAGTCATAAATATTCATGAAGACTTACTCATGTTCATGACAGATGTTATGACAGTCATATTCACAACCCATCAAATGAAGTGTTACCAAAAACAGTCTGTGTGCTACACTCAAGAGACAGATTCCTGTGATGCATCAAAGAGTGATGTCATCACTGCTGATGTCATTGTTACCATAGGAACTGGACATTCTAATTGTGCATTCACACCAAACACGTTGGTGAGTCTGGTTTACATTTAAAGTGTATGTGGAGCACTCGACGTGTCAAACGATCCAAACGGCCTCCACGGCCCTCGACGCTCCTTTACTTTGAATGAAAACCAGATGCGCCTGATGCTCAAAACCTGTTTGGTGTGAACGCACCATTAAATGTCCAGTGTCATATTAGGTCCATCATATTAGAACCAAAGTCTGGTCCTAATATGATGGATTCATTGCTTTAGGTCAAGGGTAACGTTTAGAGGCAAGATGTGAATTAAGTTTTAGTTAATGTTAGGTTTAGGAATAGACTAGTATTGGTTAGAGTTAGGGAAAATGTCTGGGTTAGGCAAAATTGGAGCTACTAAAATGAAGGGAAATCAATGCTAAGTTCTAATATGGGTCGAATAGTTTTGACAAACCTGTATAGCATTTTGTTTTCTAAATCATTCTACAAATAACCAATGATGATATAATGTTAGGGTGTTTTTCCGCCAATTGCATAGCTGCACTACACTAGAAGTCTAATGCGTTGAATGATTGGTTACATTCAATGCATTAGTAACCAATCAAAACCAAAAGTTTGCCTTTTGGTTCTGATTGGTTGTTTCTGGACAGCAGCAGAGTCACAGATTTTCACAGATTCTCTGTTTCATATTCTACTGTCAGACACTTTTAACAAATATTCATCCATCCATCATCTAACACACTTATCCTTGCACACACACATTCACACCTTAGGACAATTTAGAGAGACCAATTAATCAATTAATTTTTGAGAAATTTTACCTGATCAGCTCTTATATAGAAAAGTTTTAATAATATTTCTTATGCTGTTTTGAAGTCTGAAACTGATCTTGTGTTTTCTCCATTGATTTTGGAGTCAAGAATTTTATTTGCATCGAGGCCTGTGTCTGTTTTTACTTCCTAAATTTGTGTAAAGGCTCAAATTTCCATAATGCCCAGTTTTAGCAAAACCTGGGTTTGGATAGTGACCTAGGTTAGTGCCACTTGGGTGTGGGTCGGCGTAAAGGCCGAGCCGGGCATAAATTGGCCTTCACACCAATGCCAACATGAAGGCCCTCCATGCAACCAGTGGAGGTTGGTTGGATGGATGTCTGTCTTTTCTCGGACCTCCATGTTTGTGTGGAGGTTTGGCTTTGCTTGGACTCCTCTGTTTGCAATCTGGGAGTGAGTCGGCGCAAAGGCCGAGCCAGGCTATGCATGGAGACCCCCGGTGGCTTGAAGGTCTGTCTTTGCTCTGTTTGCAGAGGGTCCTCTGGTTGGGTGGAGACTCTAGGATGGTTATTTTCCAGAGCAAGTTTTAACTTCATCTTCAGGTCTGCAACCTGACCCTGCAGATATTTCACTGTTTCCTCCTGTTCTTTAAATTTGGAAGCTTGCTCTAAATTCTCCCTAGGTGTGAGTGTGTGTGTGTGTGCATGGCTGTTTGTCCTGTATGTCTCTGTGTTGCCCTGCGACAGACTGGCGACCTGTCCAGGGTGAACCCCGCGTTTCGCCTGGAACGTAGCTGGAGATAGGCACCAGCACCCCTCCCGACCCCATTAGGGGCAAAGGGTGAACAGAAAATGGATAGATGGATGGATGATTGATTTATCGTTTATCGCGACAGGTCTATGTAGGTTTATTAAATACTTTGTATTTATGAATTGTAATTATGATGGCCATTCCTTTAGACACCATTATTATGAATCCCACAGGCAGGCACAGAATCCTAAAATCAGTGTGGGGGAACGGAGATAGAGATTTAAAAAAAAAAGCAAGACAGGATCAGTGCTCATAGCATGACACGCTTGCTCTAGCTGTATCAGGCATATGTGTACGGAAGAATATTAGAACCTTTGTAAATAATAACAATATTAATATTATTATTATTAATAATAATAATAATAATAATAATAATAATAATAATAATAATAATAATAAAACAAGTACATTTCCACCAAAAAACGTTTGAGATTAATCTCAGATATTTTCTGGAACAACATTTCTGAGTTTGAAAAGTCCAATTTTGAGAGTAATCTAGAAATTTGAGAACTTTTTGGCAGAAATGTACTTCTTTTTTTGGCCCCAATATGCCATAACATATGTGTTTCAAACATCATTACTGCTTTTGTACTAAAGAAACATTATCTTGACTTTATGTTGAAGACATAAAATTATTACTGTGGTGTATGCCTGCCTTTCCATGAATAATGTTTGGTTTAAGGCAGGAAGGGTTGTGTAGCTTTGTAGATGTAGGGGGGATTTCAACCAACTTCAGAGTCAAACCTAGATTGCCTTGTCACTGAACCACGTCCTGTTGACACAACACACATCTCTGTGTCAACTACAGGCCAGCGACACAAAGGCCAGCCTTGAAAACATGTCTCTGTGGGTTTTGAGTGGGAAAGAGCAACATCAGCTATCTGCTGCTTCTGAGCTAAAAGAGACAGAAGGTACCGGGATAGCTAAAAAGAGTGGAGTTAGTTAGTTAGGCATTCAGTGAACTGTTTAATATCAGATATTTCTTCGTTCAGCAGGTGGTCAATTAACACAAGATATAACAACAGACACGTCAACTGTTCACACTCGCCTGGAGAATAACTACCACCTCATAAATATGGAGATTCAGACAGCTGCCACATGATGCCAGCAGGTGGGAAGAGTTCATTTGCAACTTTGCTGTAGCATTGTTTAATTCACACCTTCAGGTTAGGTGCAACACCGTCTGACACAGTGAGGTATTTGGAAACTAAACAAGTAGTCAAAGTTCAGATATTAAAACAATTTTCACTACAAAAACACAGGAACTCACTGAGACTCGAGTCCTATCGTTCACGGTAAATAGCTGTTTAAAAGAATCGGGTTGTTTGTGAACTTCACTACTACTTTCTCTTTTTAATTCTTTGGAAGCGGGAAGTGAGCTCTCCATTTTACCTGTGATTGTACTCAAAGCTTGTTCTTCAGCAGAACATTTTCTCTGGGTTCCTTATCTTTAGCCTTCGAGGTTTTTATGGTCTCAAGCCGCCTCGTAAGACAGTAATTTGAGTGCAACCCTAAAACATTTACAGTGTTTGGTCACGATGACCGGCTCTTCCCTTCTATGACGCTAACCATAGCCTACACTTAAAGTCAACTCACCTCAAAATAGACTCCCGACTGGCCGCAGCATTGCTGGAGGACCTCAGTTATCTATATCACTACCTAAAGAGTCAGCACATTTCTGCCTGTTTGCATCTGCACCAATGCAAGGAGCCTACAGCTGTGCGGTCCCCACATGTGGACATTGGTTTGACAAAAAAAAAAGCTATCACACATCCTCCTCCTCCACAATTGTGCGCCACTTAAGAAAACAGCTCATGCTCAATGAATTGGATGTAATTACAGAGCTTTATGTACACCACACCCTTCAAAATATGTTGTTTCCTCTCATGTTAGGTCTATATTACTTCAGCGTTACGCATTTCCTCTTTTTATAGTCATTTTCTACGATATTTGTTTCCCCCCCTGTAATCTCCAGCTGCTTGATGCCGACACTTATCCAGTTAAAGGTTCAGCTAAAGTGGACGAGGCTTAAATGTGGATCTGTTGCCACAAATAAGACATGCATGCAACTTCATATCCATCACCAAGTATGAAAACAGGTCACAAATAGTACACAGATGGCCACAAATAGCTGCATTTTCACACCAAGCAGCCTCCACATCCATGCCAAGACAGCCTTTTAGTGGTTTCCTTCTATAAACTGACATGTCCTTTTCTATCCATCATGTGGGTCAAATCCAAGAACTTACCAGGGACACATTTCTATACGTCACTTATGTAAAACACAATTTGCATATTATCTTTGTATTGTAATGCTACAAAATCCAGTTGATGTATTTAAAAAGTTATGAACATTAGCACGAGGTACAGTGCCTTGGAAAAGCATTCATACCCATTTAAATTTTTCATGTCACATTAAAAACACAAACTTCACAGGGTTTGTTTCATGTGACAGAATGAAAAGTGGTGCATAACTGAGAAGAGGAAGTTGGAAAAGCAAAATCTGTGGAGGGTTTTTAAAAGGAGCTCCTTTTACTATCACACCCTGTAAATGATGTTCAGGGTAAGCAATTGCCTTCAGATGTTGCCTAATAGAGTTTACCTGTGTCTAATTTAATGTCAGTGAAAATCCACCTGTTCTGCAAAGCCATGAGAGGTTTCTTAAAAACCATTTATGAACAAGTAAAAACAGCAGACAGTTCAGAGAAAAAGGCAAAGAGAAGTTTAAGGATGGTTTCTCACCTGATAGTCTTGTAGATTTGGTTTGATTTGGGGCCAAATTTGCAGCATTTGTTTGTTTTCCAGCTGGTGTGGTTCAGAGAGTCAAATGAACCAAACCCTTTGGAAAAACCTGTTCACCTCTTCGCCTGTGGTGGCGCTGCACCAAGAACCACTGAAGAAAACAACTCAAAAACCTCAGAAGAAGACACAGAGCCCAGCTAACTCCTTCACTAAATGTAAACAAAAATGAAGTGGCATCAGATTTGAGGGTTTGTAAGATTTCTCTTTCTTCTTTGGCAAAAGATCATGAGCCTTTTCTCTTGCTAGTGTTAGAAAAGCATGTTTGTTTTGCATGTATTTACCCAGAGTGCTCTGAGGCATAGCCTACTTTCTGCTTTTGGAGTGGTCTCCGGTCCACTTGGTATTCGAACTGCACCAGAGTTCTGTTGTTTCCTTCAGTGGTTATTAGCACCACCACAGTTGAGGGGGAGAATAGGATTTTTTCAAAGGGTTTGGATCATTTGACACAATGTGTTCTGAAAGGGAACCACAGCAGCTCAAAATATAACAAATGTAGCAATTTTAGGGCCCCAATAGAACCAAGTCTACTGGACTATTAAGTGTGAAAACACCCAGAAGCTCGTGGAGTACCCCACTAAATCTGAGAACAATTCCTCAAAGAAGAAGCCAAGAGGCCCTTGGTAGCTACGTTTAAGGAACTTACAGAACATCTTGATAAAGATGCACTTAATGCATTTACAGAATCACCTCGACACCTCCTGACAGACTGCTTCAGCTCAATGGATACGAACAAAGCATGAGGCCAAGAGACACTTTAAGTCTGTCTGGAGGTTTTATGTTTGTGTGGCGCTGCCATGGGTGACCAACACTCATCCAAACATCCTGCACTGAAGCTCAGCCTGGTTTCTAGGGTTCTACTGTGTACTTTCCCAGAAAAGTTATTTTGTAATCTTAACCCTCCCAGGTTGGTCTTTCAGGATAAAAACATACAGGTCTTGGTAAAGTAGTTCAAAACTAAAAACTGTTATGCTCCAAACAATATTGTTGTGACAACTTTAAAACAGATATTTGGGAATACTCATGGCTGTTTTGCCATATTTTAAGCAGTTTACAAATCTGCACCTCACTTATCCTCTCAACTGAGGGGCCCCTAATATCTGTTTGCTCGGTAGCCCCCCGCCCCACGCACACACACAGCTTTCATCAGCTGTTGTCTCTTGTCAACATACATGAAGTCCATTCTGGTCACTGGGTATCAGCCAGTATCAGCTCTAATCTTGGAGCTCTTTTTAACAAGATTTTTAAACCACAGTTGTCTCTCCTGTTGGCTTGTGAACTCCAACCCGAGGCTTAGACTGAGCCACTTATACCAGTTGCTGCATGCCTCAACACCATTACATGTAAGCACGCCTGCAACCTAAGCCTTAAGAGGTTTAAAGATCTATTTAATTTCATTATCGTCAAATTTGATTGCCTCAAGAGGAGAGACAACAACAACAAGCCCCGACAAAGGGGAGCAAAAAAGGTGACTAAAGGGAGATTTTTCTTTAAATCTTGTGGGTTGCTTCATGGTTAATAAGATTGGCAACAGTAGCACACCAAGTAGTTCCACCACATATAAACAAAGCTGAAGTTACTCCCTTTCGCTTTGATCTACGCTGCTCCTATCACCACCAAGAAAAGAAACGAGTTAGTTACTTATTGTTTGTTCTGTAGTAGGCGCCCAGCAGGCAGGTTTTGCAGGTCCTCCTTCCCTCCAGCTACACCTCCCACTAAAACCATTGGAACATGCTCGTGTGTGCCAACACACCAACTAAAATCCATTTTATGTCACCTCAGAGTTTCACAACCATCTGTTTTACCGTAAGGGTACGATCCTGATGCAGATATATCCAGCTAATGGTTTGTTTTTTTAATTCCACAGAGCAGGTTTGAAAGACTGTCTTCATTTAAGTAAGCTAGGATCTTAAACCATCAGCTTGTAGGACCCTTATTCACCAAGACCAGCCTTCCTAATGCAATATAGACTCCAAATGCAACTTAAGTGGCTTTTTAGTGCTGTATGAATTTTTGTTGTTGTCTTTTTTATGGCAGCCTGAATGGCCCAATTCCGATATTTTCACTCAAAAAAACCCAAAAAAAACAAACAATCCAATTTGTGCCACTTCTATGCACGGTACTAAATCGATATGTGTCCGATACTTTTCAAAATGTCTGCAGACAGTACGGTCATGTTGAATTTATCTGACTTTTACATCATTTCTTCTGCACCAGAAAAAAAGTCAACTAATAGCTGACTTCTTCTGGGGTGTATTTTTCTGATTTGAATATAAACCAACAACTCATCAATAGAAATTCAACACCCCAATTTACTTTATCTTCAGTTAGGCCTGTCACAAAAACACATTCAGCTGGACGATTAATTATCCCAGAAGTTATTGCAATAAATAATAATATTGTTGTTTTGAGATCATTTTCAAGCAATAATGATGTAAGAACACATTCTCAGAGATCATTAAACTTTAAGTTCTAATTAACATTTAACACTGGGACTGGGAGACATTTTAAATATGCAAAATAAATCAACAAAACAGAAACAACAAATAAAATGAATTATTTAAAACTCTGTAAACCAAATTGTCCTTCACAAAAAAGAGTTAATTGAGTCCAGAGTGAATACTTTTGTCATCCAGCTTTTGGTAGAAAGAAAGAGAGAAATAAGAAATAACGATCAACGAGAATTATTAAGCTAGTCCTATCATGTGATTAACTAATATATCACTAATATATCATGTGATTAATTGATTTATTGCCTAGAGGAGCAGGCCTCAATCAGTCTCTCAATCTGTCTCTTCCTTTCTAAAAGAAAAACCAATGAAAAGTTCCAAAACATACAGATTAATTACCACAAAACAAATTTTTTTCAGCTGCACCCTAAAGTAGATTTTACCCAATTAAAAAAAAACCACAAAATTCCCCACAAAGCATATTTTAATGAGCAATGATGATGCACTTTTATGAGCAAGTACAGACAGACATTGTGGAAAAGTGATCAAGTGCAAGCATGGCAAAGATTGTATTCAAAACAACAAGAAAGAAGAAGAAGAAATCAACAATGCATCGGTTTTATGGTGGCCAGAAAAGAAACAAAGAGACACTGGCTTCTCCTTAACAAGTCCATCTTACCAGATGGGTGGGAGTGGCTCTTTTCAACATGACAGCACGCTGTAATGTAATCATTCCCTAATCTCTACATTTCCTTGTAAAGCAAGCTCGCATGTCTGATCTGATTGGAATAAGGCTGAACAGTGCGATCCATCACTGGACTCTCCACTGAAAGTGTACAGACAAAAAGTGGAGTTGACAGATGAACTGAATGCTCCACCGCCCCTCCTCCTGAAACGTGGCTGACCGTGAAGCTCTTCTTTCAACGATTATCTGTCTCTCTGCGGGCGGCTCTGAGGACAGGCCAGGCCAGGCTGCTGGACAAACGGACTCATTCTCTTTGTCTCACCGTGTCTGGAAGCTGAGCCGCTACAACAGATAAACATCACTCCTCCCCAGCGCATGATGCCGCGTGCAAGGGGATGGAGCTTGTGCGTGCGCACCTGAGCTTAGCGAAAAGTGCTTCTTTGTTTTGGTACAACCCACATAAAGCCTGAAAATCTCAACCTAAACCGCAATGTCTAGAAGAAATGCCTCCCTCGCAATAAAATGAAGGGAGGCGAAGGACGTCCCTGGAGCAGCATCCGCTGCTGATGACCTGCAGATGTTTGCTAGGCCCGCGGGGCTGACTGACAGGTGGCACCGGGCAATTAAGACAGCTACGCATTTAGTAAAATGATGGAGACGTTCAGAGACTTACCTCAGTGCCACGCGGACTGAACTTTCATCCTGGCCCGTCGTCATTGTTCCGTTAAAAAAAATTAAAAATTTTAATTGTCAAAAAAAAAACTATAGTATTGCAACAACAAAAAATGTATCTTGGCTTATTTCCCTTGGGATTAAAAAAAAAAAAAAAGGCAAGAAACCAGTGCGCACTCACTCCTCGGTACAGCAAACGGCGCTTCTCACCTCCAGTTCTGCGTCGTCATTTTTAGACTAGCTGAAAAACAGCCTTGAAGGTGTTCAAACCATGCTATGAGCTAGAAGTTAGGTGTTGCACCGCATCTTTGTGCCGCTCGGGCCGGGAGCTTCAGCTTCGGCTGAAGCTCGACATGCACACTGAGAGAGAGAGAGAGAGAGAGGGAGAGAGAGAGAGAGAGAGAGAGAGAGAGAGAGAGAGAGAGAGACGCTACGGCTTTAGCTACGGGGAAAGCCGCGCGCGCAGAAACGCACGTAAAAAGAAGAAGAAAAAAAACGCATCCGCGCGCTGCCGTTCCTTTTTTTTCTGCTCGGTACACACCGGGAGGGAGCCGCAATGCGTCAGCAAGCCACGCCCTCTTACTTGGAAAAATTGCCGGCGGAATGACGTCATAGAGCGACTTTGGGAGAAAAAAACAAATACAGGTGTTTGAAGGAGTTTATTCCATGCAGCTTTATTATTCACACCTTCCTCTTCGCTGTGACTGAATATTAGCACTGTAAGACCACTTTATTTACTCTTTTAGATAATCACAGCTGTTGCAATTTAAATTTTTTATAGTTTGAAATGTACATTGTTTTATTTTTTTCCCTATTTCTCGTGCTTTGTACAAATCAATCGAAGCGTGTTTTTAATCCAATTATTCCCCATCTTCTATAGAAAAGCATAAATGTGAACACATATTTTTATATTAAACCAAATGAAAACTTTGATAAGTCGATTTTATTTTATTTTATTATCACAAGTAAAACAAGCGGTCCTTAATATAAATAAATATATATAAAAAGCAATATAAATCACATATATGATTATATCTTTTGCATATTAAACCAAAATATGTAATTTTTCCTTTTGTGGTCAAATACAGTAAGTAAAAAAATAACTGGCTAGATTTCCTTGTAAAAATAAAAAAATCACAAAAGAATATTTTTCCCACTATAAAATAAATATAGACAAACAAGACATTATATCTTACATTATATCGAACATTTTGATGAGTCACAGCAGTTAGATGTGGAGAATGTCAGAAGTATAAGAAACAGATCACTTATGTTGTTTTTTTTTATTGCCAGTCATTTTATAATCTGTTTACACATTAAAAGCAAATCAAACTAAATTTATTCATAAAAATCCGATCCAGCTGCAAGCTCAGAGAAAAGTGAGATATTGACACTTTCAAAGAAAAAAAATTGAGATTTTATAATCTCATATGACTCATTAATGCCCATTCATTTTTACAAATCACGCTCTTTTTTTATTTACACATTTGGTATTCTCAATTGAGTGTATATATAGTGGACATAATTCTAATATTTATTTTCAAGTTGAGGTTGATCTTGACTTGTGCTCCGCTACTTTTGACATCTTCAATATCAGAAGATCATATCAGAGGAGCCAAAAATGGGGCCACTTTTCAACAAACCAAACCAATGGTGCCATCTTGTGGCTTCAGAGGGAAAAAAAACAGTGAAAGATTTGTGTTGAGAGCCACTTTGACAGTTGGAGAAACACAGCATACCATTCCTCTCATGCTACTTTATTTTTGTAATATTGTGACTTTATTCTCGTAAGTTTATCATTTTTATTTTCTTAGAGTGTATAATTTTTATTTTCTTAAAGTGGCCATAACACAAATGTGGCAACATTTAAGAGAAAATAAAGAGACTTTCCTAAGAGTGTGAGATTTACTGGCAAAAGTCATTCTCACAAAGACAAAAAAAAAGAAAAGTAATTGACCAAATATATGTACCTTTCGCAGCAAATTCATTCCTACCTCAGACACAATTATGACGCTAGCAGAAAAAGGCAACTGTCAACATCTGTTGGCAGAACATAATGTTTTATTTTTGCACTTGGGACAGAGTTTGCGTCGCTTTACATCGCGAAGCGTCGCAATGCGTTCATAGTTCGTAGAAAACAGTTCATAAAACATGCAGATACAAAGGTCTTCCAGTGTGTTGGACATTTTGTGCAATTTGCAAACACCTCGAGTACAAATAAAATCAACAACATAACAACGGTTTAAGTAAGAAATCCTGTACAGTTTGAACGTGCCCACAGTAGCACAAAATCAAATGAGCACAAAATGACTGTGTAAAAAAAAAAAACGCCTCCTGTTTTTATGTTGTTCAGGGACACTTGGCCATGATTATCTGAGCTGCAACAACAAGGACATATGATTCATAACAATACTGCAAAATAAAGGCAAAGCTTTTAGCACTTCACCTTAAGGCTGTACTTACAGTGATATAGGCTATGGCGCAGTCTGAGTCCACTGCTCCATAATGTGCCGGCCTGTAATCTGAAGATTGCTATAAAAAAAACAATAACAATGTAGGAACACGTACATATTCTAAAATTTAAAAAACAGTAAAAAAAAAAAAAACATTTGGCTTACATAGTGCAGACTCTCACCACGAAAACAGCAAACCACAATCGGTTGTTTTCTTTCCCCACCAGCGCAGATTAGGAGAATCAACCCACGTGAGTGAATTTGACAAGAATGTGTTTTGCAACGTGACGGAAATCATTGGGAATCTTCGTGGATCTTACGAGCAAAAACACATTCTTGCTGGTGTCCCACGTTTGAACTCTCCCAGGCTAAACCACAGAAGGAGGTGTCAGACTGAAGTCATGCAGAGTTTGCAGGAGGTGTAAATCTGCGTCTCTTTACGCTCCAGAATGGCTGAGGAGAACTGAAGGTTTGGTCCCTCTGATCTTTTTTATTTTCTCGTAATATTTCTGCAGCCAGATGATTGCTCCATTCATGGGAAAGAGAGTTTTCTGGAACACAACAATGATCTGCTTCTGTCACCTTTAGAGGCTTGTTTCCCTTTTTAGGTGGAAAACAACAGCTAACGTATTAGTACCTTGAGCAATAGTCGGCCATTAGCTGCGTTTCCATTACGAATGTCGGCAAAACTTGGTCCATATTCTGCTAATGTCGAATAAGCACAATTTCGCAATTAAATAGGAAATGCAATTAAAATCACACACAAATGAGTTTGTTCTCATGAAAAGTCTTTAAAAAAAACATCCTTCTGCCACTTCCTGTTGTCTTCTTTGTCGTTTCTGCCAGTAATAACTTCTAGTTGTTGATCATGTGACTCGTAGGATGCGAATAAAGGTTTCAGTTTTGAGAAATCTACCAATTTTGATACAGCAGATAAACCACCTCATCCTACGGCAAAAGCCTTTAAATCAAAAAACGTTTTTGTTGAAATTGCTGTGCTTCCATTAAGCAAATTTATTTTTGTAATTCCAATTTGCAATTGCCAATTTGCGCAGTTGTCTGGCTAATGGAAACCCAGTCAGTGTTTTCAACGGCAGCATGATTGTCTTTCCTCCCTGCATGAGCAGTCTTCAAACAGAACAGAAAGCAGAATCAAAAGAGAGAGAAGAAAGTAAAAAAAAAAAAAAAGGCAACCAAAAATAAAAAGCCAACCCACTCTACTCTACATCTGAGGCGTCGTTGTCAGAATGGAGGTAGTTGTTGCCTTTTACCCGGATGTAGTGGACGCGGCGGTCGTCGCTCGCAGGCAAATCTCCACAAGAGCAGAGCCGTTTGGTGAACAGACTCTCGATGTCCTCCAGCTGTAAGCCCTTCGTCTCCGGGAGGCAGCAGAGGACGAAGAGGAGCCCCAACACCACCAGGCCCGCGTACAGGAAGAACGCACCTGGGAGACAGGAAGTCAAGCGAGGGTATCTGGTGATGTTGTTTTTGTTTTTTTTTTTGGAAACCCTCTATGGATTAGCCAGGATTAGCATGTACACACCAGAGCAGAGAGTAAATACTCTTGTGGAAACATTTTAAATGAAGACAAACGAGTTGCAGTTTAACAGACCGATGTGGAAGTGTCCTGAGCATTACCCTTACCGTAATACGTCAGATACTCTGCAACGTGGAGAAAAGTCAAAGACACCAGCACATTGAAGATCCAGTTGACGCCAGCAGAGCAGGCGTTTCCGGTGCTGCGTGCCCACAGCGGGTAGATCTCTGAGTTCACCGTCCAGGGCATCGTGCCCATACCTACAATACACATAGAGTCTATACTAACTCTATATGGCTGAAACAATTAATCGGATTAATCGCGATGAATCAATGAATTTTCTTTCAACTGCAGATGCATCCTTTGCCACAAATGATCAAGTGCACACTAAGAGAAAGCTATGTTGTTGCATTTTAGGCAATAAAATTGTTATTTTCTTACTTTAAAAAAATGTATTGAATTATTTGGGGGTTTTTTCCCCACATTTCTAATCTTGCATAAAACAAGCTTAAGTGTTTAAACGAACAATCTGCAGAATCTGCCAATATTTCTACCAGATGAACCCGTCAGAATAATCGATGGAATAATCCATCGCTAAAATAATTAACTGCTGTATTTGCTAGCTGTTGGTATTTCAACGCAGGGAAAAAAAACAATTGTTAGATTTTTTTTCTCAGTTAGTGTTATGATAATTCTTCCCATTTTGTGAGAAACCAAAGTTTTGTAACTAATTCCTATGAAACATATGTCATAAAAAAACAAACAAACAAAAAAGACTCATCTTTACATGATAAGCAACTTGTTATCTGTTTGAAAAGAAAAGAGGTGATCTGACCTGGAGCAAATGATGCGAGGTAGAGGATGAGGCCCAAAAGAACAACCCAGGAGTACGATGTGGGGCAGTAATTGTAAGCCCAATATGGGCTGAAAGATTCTTCCGTCCGATTAGAACATCTGGATGAAAAACAATAAATAAAAAAAGAAGGAAGACAGCAGACTGGTTTTAGATTTTAACAAACTCTACACTACCAACTCAAAGTACATGCGGACGACGTTGTGACCTTCCCCAGGCTGCGCTGTCGGGTGATGCCGGACTGACAGGAACGCAGGAAGAGTTGAACACGCCGGCGTCGTTTTCGAGGTAACAGAATCCACAGTCTGGATCCAACATGCACGGTTCACAGGACCTGGCAGAAGGAAACATGATTAACCTAAACATGCCTGCAGAAAAAAAAGGCTCTCACAAGAAATTAAACATTCATAAAAAAAAAAAAAAGCCAGCTGAGTACTTAGAAATATGGAAAATGTTTGAGATGAAACAAGACAAATTCTAGCCAGATCAAATAATGGTAAGCATCCACTCATGTTTAAAGGGGCAGTATTATTTGTTTTCCACAAACATAGTGCCATTTTATAGCATAATCAAGTAGCTAAGTTACCTTCAATGTTAAAAGTAATGCCATATACTTAAAACATGACTTAAAGGAAATTTAACATAAAAGTAATTTGACGACTTGAAATTGGGCCTCAGTGTCTTTGAGAAACTCTTCTCTGTCTGAAACTCTGCCTTCAGAAAGTCATCACAACATGGCTCCTCTAAGAACAAGAATTTAGCCTTCTGAGGAACAGCGACGGTTTCATTTAGTGCAGCAGTGGAACTTAAGACGCCATCTTTGAGCAGTCGGTTTGCTAGAATGGGAAACAGAAAAAGGGAAGTGACTCCTTTGTGAATTTGGTTTTCTCACCCATAAAGCCTGCAGGTGGAATTGTGAAAGTCGATAGGGTGGAGCGTAACAGGAGGAGAGTGTTGGGCCGACAGCAGGAACCCGACGGCCAACAAAGTCAGACTCAGTCCAGTTCCTGCGTTAGAGTAAATAAAACCACTAAATAAAGCTTTGAGACAAACGTTTCTGAAATTTAAAGGGGCAGTATTATGTGTTTTCCAGGCACATATTGGCTTTTTGTAGCACAATCAAGTAACTATATTACCTTCAGTTATAAAAATGCTCTATATATCAAATATGACTTTAAAGAAATTTTACTTTGTGATTTGACGCCTTGAAATTAGGCCTCTGTCTCTTTAAGAAATTCCTGCTCTTTCTGAAACTCCGCCTTCAAGAAGTCATCACAACATGGCTCCTCCATTAACGCTTTAACAACATTTTTTACCAACCTTTCACTGAGAAGTAGCTCTTATAATGAGCTCTGCTGATGCTCAGTTCCACCAGATGTTTGCTAATTGCTGCTAGCTAGTCTAAAGGAGCTGAGAAGGGGAGCGGAGGGTTGATCTTTGAGACAACACTCCAGGTGTGTTTTTGAAGAGGGAATAATATAATAACATGATGCACAGCTCAAAAAAGCCAAGTTTACAAAACACTGCCCCTTTAAGAAGTCCTCATGCCATTCAAACTGCCTTTCAAGCTAAAATGTGATCATCTGAGAAGTTACGAACCTAAAAGACTGCCCAGCGTCAGTTTCCTGCGGCCTACCCTCTCCACGAGCCACACTCCCACCAAGGTGAACACGAAGTTGGTAGCTGAGGTTGCAGCAGCCAGCCAGATCGCCTGTTTGTCTTCCCGCACCCCGGCCATCTGCAGGATGGTAGCACTGTAGTACCTGGATACGAACAAACAGAGCGATGAGGTCAGCAGAGAGAGGTAAAAACGTGTTCAATGTGACCAGACAAGCAGGGCATACATGACTGTGTTGATCCCAGACAGCTGCTGGAACATCTGGAGGCCACACCCAACAACGAGAGCCCTGCGAGTCGGTCCGTAGCTGAGGATGCGCAAAATGACGACGCCTCCTGCAAACCAGGAGTTAGAGTTTCCAACGTGATGTTGAAGTTGCAGTACGTAACTTTTATGAAAAAATTGTTTTTTTGTTTTTTACATATTTGTTAAAGCTGTCCCCCTGTCATGACAGTATAATATGAGACAGGTAATTTGTGAAAAGATGGTTCTCCTCCACCTCCTTCCTGAGCTGCTGTGGCCGTCTGAAAAAATGCATCGCTCTGACCTAAAACAACCAATCACGGCCAGGAGGAGGGGCTTAGCGCTGTCACTCAACCTCATGTACACGGCTGATTGAATGATGGTTTGGTGTTCAAAAATAGCAAATTTAAAGTACTGGTAGAGGGAGAATAAGGGATAAGAGGGGCACAAAATTCATTAAATTAAAAATGGAAATTTTGTTTACGACTATCTCAACTATAAACAAAATGTTTATGAAAAATTTATATCATTAAAGATCCAAAACTTAAAAAGGACTTTTGCCTTAGTAAAAGAAAAATGGCCAATTTCCACATCTTTTGGGTCATCAATTGTTTTCTATTTTATTTGCCAGATGTTTACCATTCTTGACTTGTGGTCAAGGGTCAAAGAAAAATCATGTCAAGGGCCACAAATGGCTTAGAGCACAGGGTTCCCAACCTTTTCCGTGCCATGGCCCCCTAAAGTGCATTGGTTTCTGGCTGGGGACCCTTTTGCCAACCCACAGACAATGCTAATATGTAAAGAAACATCAACTTTTAGAATGTTTTGCATCACTTTTATTCACTATTTAATAATTATTATATTTGTTTAGCATACGTGCTGCCTCATCCTTCCTTATTTCAGTCAGCCAGGAGCTATTAGGGGTTATTTGTATGAGGGCAGTTTCTTTGGTCTTTTTATTATCTAAAAAGTCATTTAAAAAATTACTAGATTCAGTTGTATTATTTTGTTTCCCCATTTCTTCTCTCCATCTTTCTGAGGCCCCATAATTTCCCAAGGTGGCCCCTACTTTAAAAAACACTGGTCTAGAGAGCCGCATAAAGAGTTGGACACATCTCTCAGACCTGATCCCGTATCGTTCTCCTCCTCCTCGATGCTGATCCTGATGGTGTCATACTCCTCCTCGACATTCCGGTCCCCCCGGATCCGGCCCAGGACTCGGCGGGCCTCCTCACTCCGGCCTTTCTGCAGGAGCCAGCGGGGGCTCTCTGGCAGGAAGACGAAGCCGAAGAACTGCAGCACGGCAGGCAGGATGGACAGACCCAGCATGTACCTGGGATCGATCGGGAGGAAGTTGGAGGAGGACACTGCTGAACAGAAATTACCAGAGACAAAAAGCGACATTTCGGGTCAAATACCTCCAGCCGTTGTGACTCAGGTAGCTGAAAGCCCCGTCCACCACACTGGCTATGAACTGGCCACCAGTGATGAAGAGAGAGTTGATGGTGACCAGCTGACCTCGCAGGTGTGGAGGGGAAACCTCTGCAATGTATACAGGGACCGTCATAGAAGCAATGCCTGTTGGGAAGAAGAGGTATTTTTTTGTAACATATAGAATTTGAGAAGATAATCTCTGCCTTAAAGCAAAGAGTGGCAGCATCAAGCAAAAGACTTGAGACTAAGGCGGAGAATGACGCTCCAGGAAAGCGTCAACCCTTAACATCAGGGCCTGACTTCAGGAAGGGCATACAGGGCCAGCAGCCTGGGGCCCTGATTTTTGGGGGCACCAAAGACTTTTTCTTTTTAAATGTATCTCAAACTCATAAGCCAACATCAGGTGAGTTGTACTGGGATGTGTATGAAGAAAAATAACATCCACTTATTTGAAAATTATTAAGTTATTGCTGATGTGTGGAAAAACTGGTAAATATAACAAAAATGTACTTGCAGCAAAAAGTGGTCTAAGTGTACTAATGTGTTTTATTATATATTGCAAGTAAAATTTTGGGGGGTGGAATAGCTAAAAAAGAAAAATAATAAATAGATTATGTGTATTTAAATAAAAATGTATGTAAATTTATATAGAATGTATGTTTTTTAAATGTATTGTGTATTACATTTACGTCTTGATTGAAGAAGATAACTCTGTATGCCTTTGTGTGAACTGAACATGATTATCTGGGGGGGACAGAATTTTTCCATGGCTCCTATTTACCCCCCTTGGTGTTGCCACTGATTTATACTTTTCACTTCACCCATTGGAGTTACTCACCGATGCCCAAACCCACTGTGATGCGACCAACAAGGAGGACCACTTTGCTCTGGGCGACACTCATAACAATCCCACCGCCACAGAAGATGAAGCTGGCGATGAGGATGCAAATCCTGCGCCCCAGCCACCCGTTCAGGAAGCCCCCGCTGAGGGCGGAGAGCGCCGCGGCTCCGACGGTGCTGGACACCAGCAGCTCCTGCCACAGGGCGCTCAGGTGCATCTCCTTCTTCAGGAGCAGCATCGCTCCGGAGACCACCCCCGTGTCATACCCGAAGAGGAATCCACCCAGGGCAGAGAAAAACGCCAGCAAGTAGACGAAACACGGGGTCGTTGAGGAGTCTTGATCCCGGAGGCTCTCCCCGGCGCGTCCGGACGGAGGTCCAATGAGACTCCGCTCTCCATCCTCTGCAGCTTCCTGCCTCCTGCTGCCTGTGCGGTTACTCATCTGTCATTGAAGCTGCTGGACTCAGGGGAAAGCCGCGGTTAGTTAGTTAAACAACCTGCGCTTTTTGGGAGGCATGACAGCACCAAGTTAGAGTCAAACTTAACCTACTATCTGGTTAACAACAGGCGATAAGGTAGCGTTTGCTATTTCTGCTTAACGTCGTAAGAAAAAGAAAAAAAAGCCCAAACTGCACTTTGGCAGCAAACTGACTTGTTTATTTACCCATCTGATAAGGAGACTGCTAAGTGCTCGGGGCGGCCATGTTTGCGTGACGTAGGCAGTCTACAAAAGCATGTTAGTGAAAAAAGAGGAAGAAACACGTTTTTAACTTGACGGTGTTCCAGTTATCCGTAAATCCTTTATTACAGTTTAATTGCAAATACAGGATAACATTGTTTCTCCCTGAAAATGTGAAAAAAAATTATTTAGGGAATAACGACGTTTAAAAAATCAGAAATTTTCATTATTGATAGGAAGATTGTGATTTAAGATTTATTAGTCTAGTCTTTTTGTGGTTTACAGCTAGCCATAGTCAGTGAATGTTAAAATAGCTTGTCTAAAGAATTTAACCTCAGCAATTCTATCTCGCTGTTATTTACACAACTTTTATTTAAAGCCGAACTATGTTTTAAGATTTCTATGCCCCTCACAATATGGCGGAGACATTGACGCACAACCTCTGGAAGCTCGTCGCTCGTCTGTTTTTTCGAGTTCAGTCAAAGCAAGTACACCTCTCCAACCACCGTCAGGCTCAATGCAATGACTGTGTCACGGTTGAAAACCGCCGCTTTTCGGTACGTTTCATTAAACCAAAGTACATTTGCTGACACCAAGTCAACATCCGCAAACGTCGACTCGATCAATTTTCTCTCACTGGTTGTTTTCATAAGCGCATTAAATAGAAAACTATTTGCTCTGAAGACATGCTTTAAATGAGTACATTTCAACATGTCTTAATTTGTAGAGAGCTTATAGACTAATTTAATAGATCCAAATTCGTTGAACATAAAATCCTCAAACTGTTTCTTTGACTCAGACGAATGATTTGCTTTGCTGTAGTTCTTATTTTATATCTATTCTCTTGCTTTCTTGTTATAATTGTATTACTTGTACCCACTTACCTCCTAAAAAACTTCCAACGCTCTGCTGCACAGCATTTCTTCTTCGGCGAACAGGAAGCTTCTGTGGGATCATATGATGTTGCCGATTAAAGGGACAGCTGGAAGGCGGCGGCCGTCCAGGTCACGTCATAACTATGGTCGTAACCTGTTCATCTGGATGTTCAGCGAGAGAGACGCAACAAGGTTTAAAGATGGTAGTTTACAAAGACCGACGGACTTCGACGAATCATCCATGACTGCGTTGCTTTTTCTTAACTGTTCCAGTTTCAAGACATGTTTTTTCGTATTTTATGTATCAAAGCACAACCTTTATGTGCTCATTAATTAGTTCCACAAAAGTTTTTTTTTCTTTCTTCTTTAATATTCAGAATGTATGGGAACACAGCAGTGCCATAAAACATGAATATGAAACGTGAAGAAAACTAGAAAAAATAAAGTAATTCTGTATTGTTCAGTGAGATATTCACGTCATTTCCCCCCAACTCCAAGACTACATGCAAATACCTGTATTTTGAAAAAAGACAAAGGGTAATACTTGTTTCGTTAATAAATACAAATATGCAAAAAAAAAACAAACATTTAAAATAAAAATAGAGAATAAAATCAGTTAGGACTTTTTTGGGCTTAGAGAAAGCCATGTACAAATCCTTACAACTCTAAACAGTAAGCAAGTGCCAAGGTGGGCTACAAGTTACACAAGATAATAAATACATGAGAATGTTGAAAGTTCCCATGATGACATCATCATCATATCTTTATTCCAGAAACAAACAGGCAGAACAGGCAATGCTTTTATTTTGATAAAAGTCATGCTTATTTTGCTCTGAAACAACCCAAACATTTCATTAAATGCATTCATTTAATGCAAAGTTTATGTTAATGCTGACATTAAATTCACACTGAAAAGGTTGAATGTTTTAGATAAGGTAAACCGTGACGTTCAGCTTCCAGAAGGATGTATATGTCTTACATAATTACAGTTATAGATTACAGGACAGCAAAAATACCTTGATTAAGTTTTCCTTTATTAGGTTTTGTCAACATGTTTAATTTGAGCTATTTTTCTCAGTTTTTAAAACTATCCAATTATTTTAAGGCGTTCGAGCCTTCCATACATTCCAACTACCGTAACATTTGTATTTGCGCGCCAAAGAATTAAACACTTTTGAGACTGGAGACACGGCTGACATTTGTTTTGGTTTTGTTGTTCTTTTTAATATACGACGTTATAAAAAATGTCTCTAAATATGTTTCAAAATTGTTTAACACCGAATTTCAAAGAAGGTAATAAATATAAAATAATGATTACGTACTTGCACATTTTCTTCCCTAAAATACAGAAATTTGTTGTCTAAAAATGAAAAACAAGCCAAAAATAGCTATTTTCAATTTTGTTTTTGGATTTATTAGTTTTTGTCTTTAGTGACGCTGGGATTGCGAGACGCATTCTGATTACCGTAAAACTTGTGAATACGTCGCAAAATCCAACTCGTTTGACGGTGACGTTAGAGTACGTTGAAAAAGTTGTTTTCCCTCTTCATTCCAGATTATTAACGAAATATATGTTTTATTAAAAATGTTTTCAGGCATATAAAAACATGTCTAACGCTAGTTCTTCACCCACGGACTAATTTGCTTTGTCTTTGAGTAACGCAGATTAGGTAGTGCTGTGAATGGAACACGGCGTAAATCAGTGTCGAGTATTTTTAAATTAGCAAACTATCATACAACTTAAAAAGCTTTAGAGGTTGACTATTTTTAGGGTTGTTTCACATATCAGCTAATGTTGCCATGGTTCCAAAACATTCCTCACGAGACAAACTTGGTTCCACACTTGTGTCGGTGTGACAGCTGCGCCCTCGTGCTGCGCCGCCGCGCGGTGTCCCTTTCCAGCCTCTTCTTCTCCAAACGGGAAGTTTTTTTTCTCGCTCGAGTCATATGATGTGACCGCGGAGAAGCAGGAACCCGCCAGTCAGAGAGGAACCAGCGGCGTCTCCCACAGAAACACCGGAACGTGTCCGACTGGACGAAAAATGGGGAACACGCGAAGGAACGTTCTGAGAGGAAGCTGATGTCAACGCTGGGACCGAAACTCCTCGTCACTGACAGCTTCCCCCCTCGTCATGATAATAAGTTGTAGCTCTACTGTAGCTACTGTAATATCACGCAAACAAGGTAACATATAATAATATGCCGTTATGATACGTGTGGCTGTCGGGGAAGTTTGGTTTAACAGGCAGCTTGGCCTCACGGAACACGTTCTCGGTTCTCACTGCGAGACAGTGCACTGATTGACCTAAATGCACGTCAAGCCTTCAGGAGGAAAGCAACTCTTCAAAGACCATGGTTAACAAAGAAGAGCTGGAAGGAAGGCTGAAGAAGCTGCTGGTGCGGCTGAAAACCCCGCAGGAGGACAGGCAGCTGTCCACGCTGATCCAAATCCTGCAGGATCTGCGGTCCCTGGCGGCGACGGAACATGGTAGGAAACCCCCCATTGTTCCCCGCATGTTCACCAAACTGCTGGCAACAAACAGGAAAACCTTTAAGTAACCACGCTGCAGCAGATTAAGGACATTTGTTATGTTTTAAACGATAACTACTCCATCCAAAAAACCTACAATCCAGGTAGTTGCTGCATGATGTAAGATGTAGTGCATAGTGAACTTTATGCAATTGTTACAAAAATCACAGAAAGTGGGGTTTATTGACAGAATGACAATAAATCCTAAAACCCTTAATCTATTTTTTTTAAAATAAGTGGAGCAAATATTTGATTATTGTCAAACCATGTTTAAACAAACACTGTAGTTGTGCAGTATAAAGGATCAGTTTCAGTATTATTTAACATTTAAGTAAACAATCATACTAGGTTACCTGTAAAACATGGCAGCAGTTCATATATATATATATATATATATATATATATATATATACAGTACAGACCAAAAGTATGGACACACTTTCTCTTTGAATTCAATGAGAAGGTGTGTCCAAACTTTTGGTCTGTACTGTATATAATGAAATCAACCAGAAACAACCAGGATGTTAAGAAAATGAGTGCTTTACAGGTGGTGCACACTTCCCATTTATCGACGATGCAGCAAGCAATAGGAAACTCTTTTGGAGCACAACTGGCATGAATTTTCACTTTCATTTTCTTACCACTCCCTGCCCCCCAAGAGTTTGCTGCCCTGGGGGGAGAGCCCATTTCCCAATAGTAAAAACCACAGAAAAATCTGAATTAGAAAATGGGTTTCCTTTTAACCAATTTACTCTTACAGTCAGGGGGAAAATGTAACATTTCCCCGATGAGCTGATTATCAGCAAATACGACCACCATTAGTAAAAGCAGGAGTGTTCACAGTGTACACTCCTGTACACATCACATGCATTACCAGTGCATGTGATGCCAAAAAGAAATGATATTTGACAGGCAAATTTTGCAAACTGTCAATTAGGAGCACATTTCCAACAAATCAGATTAGGTCATTTTGGGTAAGTTTTAAGATGTTTTCAGCAAGCTTCCTCCAAATTCAGGTCAGATTTTAGTGTTTCTAACTGTGTCAGATTCTTTTTACTGACTGTGTTTATGACCTCATTAAATTATGAATACTTCACCTCATAGCTCCTGATGGAGATACTAACCTCATTCAAAATGCTTTAGGATTGTTGTCAATCCTGTATTTCAGTCGGATGTATCTCTGTTCTCTGTATCTCAGCAGCATGTATCTCTCTTGCTTCAATGTTTAACATTTCCAGGTTTATTCTTAAAATATGTAATGTTTTAAAAGCTGAACTAACCCACACTTAAAGCTAAGTACAGTCAAAAAACTTCTAAAAATCCTGCCCGAGTATATTACTGCTTCCTTTGACTTGTTCTTGCTGTAACACTGCTCTTTTTTTTTTGTTTATTATCAAATTTGAATTCTATTTTTAATGTGACCTCTTTCCAGTCACATTGAAAATAGAAACAGTCGTGTGTTCAAAGCTAACTTGTCAGGTTTTTTTTGTTCTTGTTATTGCAGCGGCTGAGCTGTTTGAAGACAAGGATGTCCATGTTCCCCTCACAGTGGTGCTTTCATCTTATACAAACAGCAAAAAAGTCCAGGAGGTAAATCTTCTCATCTTGACCTGTCAAACGGCCTCACCTTTAGCTTCTGTTTGGACAGTTTTTGTGTGAAAAGCAACAGAAATGTGAAGTTACAAGCTTGCTTTAAAGCTTGTAACCTCTTAGGTTACAGGTAACCTCCTGCTCTCTTAGGAAATGACTCATCTGTAAGCAACTTTTCTCTATCCGATCCAGCCAATTTACGGCATCAGGTTTACCTTTGCTTATCAGCCTAAGAAATGCAGTACAACGCAAACTGAAAGTATGATTGTGAGGCGATATGACACGCTCACCTGGCTTTCCCAAAAGGTCCTGAAACCGAAACCACTTTAGTCATTTAGAGAGAAAAATGCCTGATATGATTCCTCTTTCACCTCTTGTTACCTCAGGTGGGCTTGTCACTGCTGTGCCGGCTCATTGAAATATGGCCGAACACGCTGGAGGAGCTTTGCAGACCTCTGCAGGCCAGCAGGGAGTGGGAGGTACTGGCAGTGCACCAGTAAGTGAAGACAAACCTATTGGTTAGGGATTCATATCTTTTTGCAGACCTGTAAAATATTTCAACTCACAATCTTAACATCGGTGTGTGCAATAGTCCCTATGTTTGGTGGGCTGGAATGTTTGCCGTGTTAATGTAAGTGAGACATTTTCTCCCAGCCAGTAGCTGCGTTTCCATTACAAAGGTGCGTAAATTTTTGTCGATGTTCCGCTAATGTCAAAGGAACACAATTCCAGACGAACTAATATAAACCTGGACATGAACAACGGTTGAAAAATTCTAAGAATTATAAAAGAATTCTGTGTCTGTGAAGTGCATCACTTCACCATCCCACCACTCTTAGTTCCAACGTTGTATGCAGACGCACTTCTCTTCAGAAGCTGCAGTCAATACTCCACACAAGGCGGTTGCTATAGAAATGCCTTTTTTTGTTGTTTTTAGCTTCCTTTGTGTTATGATCTTGGGACGTTACTCTCTGCTCCCATTGTGCATGTGAGTCGCTTTGGGCCGTAAAATGGATTTCAGCAAAAAATCTGAATTGAGCATCGAGACCTGCTGTGTTTATGTACTGTTATTATAGCATACAGTCCGCAGAGGTTGATCGTTGAAGGCCTTGTAACTGGGTCAGGTCCAGCTTCTTTGACTCTCAAGAAAGTTAAAGCTTTCTTGAGAGTTCAATTCAGTCTGTACCTTCCAAGACAACAGAGACAAAAGTTCCTGGCAGAGGAGTCTTGGTGAGGTATGAAAATCAACATTTTGTTCTAACTAAAATGAGAAATTAAAATATCACCTTGGCAAATTTGGACTTTTTTAGTGCAAATGAGAGAGAACTTGTACAAATGCAGATTAGTGATATTGTTTAATTTTTTATATATAAAGAGAATGGTGCAAAAACAGTTTGGAAAAAAACTCTGAAATATAGTAGTTATCTTTTTGAAACTAGCTGTATTTGCCTTGTTTTGGCTGAACCACAAAAAACAGCTAAAGTGGGCAGGAGAGCAAAGAAAGGCCAAAGCTGGTTCATGATACCTGATTAACAGACCTGTCTTCATCAATGAGTAGGTATGAAAAGGCATAGACAAGAGATAATGAAATACCACATACCAGTAATGTTCAAATAATATGAAATCATTCAAGTAGGTTATGTACCAGTGTGCCATTGTTAGCTAATAATTCATAGAGCCTGCTCTGCCCTGTCCTTGGTTTATACCAAAAGTCCTCTGCCACTGAGAGAGAAAAATGCTTTAAAAATAAGGAAAGTTGACTCCACTCCTCTTGTTATGAGCAACCTTTAATCTCTTCCGTCAACATAAAAAGAAATGAAATCCACTCTAGTGTGTAGCTACATTGATATTTTACAAAGCAGACAACCATCCACAAATGTACAAGTTAGCAATCTAGCTCATGAAAACACAGAAAGTGTGCAAAAGAATCATTGCCTGATGGCAAAACATATGACTATGAACTTTTCCGTTCATAGTCAAATGTCCAACATGTAGCGCTATATTTATGATGCAGTACTATACAGATCGCAGCCCTCTGGGCAAACATGTTTCCCTTCCCTTCCTCAGACATTGAACCCATTGACCTGGTTTCCTCTCGTTTGTTTACATGTTTTGAATAATCATCTATGAGTTTTATAATTAGTTCACACAATGCAAATTTTGTCAGTTTTCAAGTTACCCAAGCCTAATTTAACAACACAACCAAACATGCAATCTGCCATTGGGGATTTTGCTCTCATAGTACACCTTTTGCAATTATTTGAACTTGTGATAAAGACCTGCCTTTTAGACATTTTTATGTCTCTTACAATGGGCCTTGCTTGGCGTCATAGCTAAATAAGATCAGCGTCGTGTTCAGCCTTGTTCCTTAATGTCCCAATTGTTTTAAACGTTTTCTTATTGTTTCAAAAGTAGAAATGACTACATTTATGCAAGTAGCCATTTCCTAACTTACTGCCTTGCTTGACCAGTATGTTCTCTCGTCTTTCCCATTTTGCCAGTAAGAATCGGTGTTGGTCTTGCTCGGACTACAATACCCAAGATGCTAAGGGGGTTTTGGAAGAACAGCTGAAAAAGGGAGAATTAAGAAAAATGTGTACTTGTCACAGCAGATGCCGACATTAAACTATTTTACCAATACTTTGGCCATTACATGATTTTACCAACGTCATGCAGCTCTATTAACACAATTTCTCATTCTGGTTTTGTTTTCAGGCAGATCCTGAAGGTCTTATCTAAGTTTATTGCAGATCGTCAAGTAACCATTGTTGGACTCAGAGCCCTGGCGCTTCTGCTCACATCAGGTACATTATGTCTGTGTGTAGGAAAGAACTCCTATATACTGTACATACACTATATAACCAAAATAACCCGCTAATCTTAAATTATTAAGATCAAGTATTTCAATCGCTTCCATGATAACAGATGTGTAAATTTCGACGTGTCTGATGCTGTGGTGTAAAACAGGCCTTCCATGGACTCTAAAACAGTGCAAAAGTATTATCTGGAAAAATTAATTATGCCTCTCTGTCAGTTCCGTGGATGAATGTAGGCTTAGCAGTTGCCAAGACAACAATAATTGCTTAACATCACTGTGTTAGGTTTGCTCCAGGATGGATTACATTTGGGCAGTGGTGGGCCCTGCTAACTAAAAATATAGTTGTGCTAATCCTAAAGCACAAATCATAAATGTTAGTTATGCTAACGCTAAAGCACTACACCAACACAGTATTTGAAGGAGCTAATTAGCATTAGCTAATAGGAATAATCCTAATAATCCATATAGGCTAATAATTATCACTAACACTGATTCAAATCGTATCTACCCTACAATCACAAGTTTATTAACGCTTTAGAATATATCTGGAAAAAAATTCTTTAGAGGAAGCGAAGTGTGCCAAAGGTTTTTAAAGTCAGCAAACGCACTGAAGCGCAAAATGAAAAATTTACTCCACTAGCAGATTAGTGAACGTCTGCTCACCACTGGTTGTGGGGATTTTCAGGAGTTGGACTTGGTTTCGTAGTTCAAGTCAAAGGAACTTTAACATGACAAAACATTTTTCGCATGTTAAAGTTCTTTCGTTCAACATCAAGGAAACATTTTGGGGATGGCCCCTTCCTGCTCCAACATGAATGTGCACAAAGCAAGGCCAATAGAGACATGGATAAGTGTGTTTATTCCTGAGCTTGATCTGATAGGACAGCTTTTGGGAAGGCCATAAGCGGATAAAAAGAATTTCCATTAACATCCTCCTAAACCTTGTGGAAACCCTTCCCACTTGAGCTGAAAGTGCTGAAGCCAGCATCATAATAAACCTTAAGGATTAAGAATTCAACGTTACCTTCATATGATTTTGAGGGTCGGCTTTTGGTAATATACTGTTGTTGTCAAGCCCTAGAAAAGCTTTATGCTATGATGTGACATAACTGTTAAATTCCAGCTGAAGTTTTTGTTAATTTTAATGATGATCAGTAAATCCCTCTGCCAAAAATGGATTGCTGGCAGTTTCCCCTCTTTGGAGGATGTCGAGTTTTAAATACCTCTGATTTCTAAGAACAGCTTTCTGCTGTACAAGAATGATGTCCTTTCTGTAAATCGAAGTGTGTTATATGCCTGAAATGTGGGATTTCTCCCTCCTGTGCCAACCTGTTGTATATTCTATTGTTAGAGTAGCATATGTTCGTAGGATTCCTATGGTTTATTTATTCATGAACCTTTGTTTTTGTTGATCTAGATTGAAAATGTTGATGTGTAAAAGTACAAGAGGAGGCAGATTCTCATCTCAGTTGTTGCTCTCCAATAACTAAAATCAGAAAACTCTGTCTTAGACACAGGAGTGAACTTCATGTTGATACAGTCATATTTACATTTGTAAATACACATTCAGCATCTATTCTATCCATATGCAAACATCAAAATAGGGTCTGTTTATAGTACCAAACAAGAAGGAACAGTGAGGTAGTAACGTGAGCTAAGAAGGGAGCTGGGGTTTGTTTTCCTGTTGGGCCACAGGCTAAATAGCCTGGAGGTTGATCCATTTCAATGTATTCTTACTTCAAACTTGACGTTAGGGCCATAATGGCTTTTGGATAGACAAGCCTTGCCACACTCACTTTGTGTTGTTGCTCCATCAGATGATATTCTCTCCTCCTTGGTTTGCTCTGGCCACACTCTTCAGTGTATAAAACTTATAATATAGTTCAAAACAACTAAAAAGTGGAATACAGTATAGCTTAATATTTCCTCACTAATAATGACACAAGTCTTAAATAGCTTTTTAGCACTTTAATATATTATCAGATTAATCTTAAATCCACAAAAATGTAAGCATTGCTCATATTGTATATTTTTTTTCAAACTGTCATCTCTTTTTTTTTTTTTACTTTTTTTTAACTTTTTTACCAATTATTTTATTTCTATCCCTGCACAAATTAAATATATATCCAATACAGTAGAGGTTTAGAAAGTGCCATAACTCCATCCATGTTTATTTAAATATGTTAATTATAATAACATGTTTAATTAAAATGAAGCATGGTCATTGATATAATCAATACAAAAGTGACAAAACCCCCACATAGCCTTTGAGCTTAAGGAACTCAAATGACTTGCAACTGCCTTGGCTATTAATACACTAGTTATAAAACAATCAGCATTTAAATCAATGAAAGAATTGTTGGCTCCCAATACTGAACCTTGTGGAACACCACCTTATGTTATTCTCTTTACCCAGGATTCTGTAACATGCACAAAGCTGATTTCTAAATAGCTTTTGTAATCCTCTTTTTTTGTTTCTCTAATTTCTCCCTGTTACACGTGTTTGCCTACAATTTTGGACAGATCCGATTCCTCTGCTGGTGCTGGATGAAGAAGAGGACGTGTTTAGCCTGGTCGTGCAGGCGATGAAGGCATTTCCCACCATTGAGGAAGTTCAACTCCAAGGTTGTAGGGCTCTGCAGCTGCTGCTGGACAGAGGTGGGCTGACAACCTTTTCTTGTTTAACGGTGTTAGAAGAGTAAAAACTTGTTTTCATTTAAAAGAAAAGAAAATGTCTGGTGGCTCAGTTACATACATCAAATAAAAACCAATCACAATAGTTCTGTAACTATGTCCAATGTGGAAATGTTTGGCTGTATTGCACAATGGATACCAGTAGAAAGCAGTTTTTGTAAAGTTGGTAGTGGAGGACTGATGTTACTTAGCTGTATATTAGTAATCACAACTTCTTTGTCCTTTTTTTTCTCTTTGTAGTAAGTGACGACCATCTGGGCGAGTTTGTGGAAAACCAGGACCATGTTGTGGTTCTCTCAGCTCTGCAGAGGTTCTCTAACAGCCCCAAGCTTCTCACTCAGGCCATGAAGGTGTTACTGCCCTTAGCTCGCACAGGTACGCCACCAATACATCCCCCTAATGAGATGGAAAATGGCTGATTCTCTGAGTTGTTCTCTGAATCTAACAATGGAAAGCTGAAACATGGGTATCACTGACCTTAAAAGAAAGAGTATTTTATCTCTAAAAGGCCATTCAGCAGCTGTGACCACATTTTCACTGTAAACCTGTAAAGCTTGTTTGGCTGTCCTGATGTAAATCAGGCTGCATGGTAACATGAATGATGTTATTCTGCCCCATTGCAGCAAACGATCTATTTGGCAAAACAACAAAAACAAACAGGAGAGAGTCCTGTAAAAACTGTTTGACATTTATTTGCCAGCTAAGTGGTTTAAGGCCTTTTCAAGAAGGTTTTCTTCTTATCTTTTCACATCAAATGAATATGTGAAAATCACAAATATGTCCAAATTCTGACAGGTTGTAATGTGCTGCTTTAGGTTGTAGACTTAACAAAGTTTATATTTATGGCCTACCCAAAGAAAGAAGGTGTAAATTACTTACAGATTCTCATGTTTTGCTTTCATTTTAATCGCACTTAAAAGTTTCATATTATCAAACTGGTCTTAACATCGGATGAAGATGTCTTGAATGAACACAAAATCTAGTTTTCCAATAATTTCATTCATCTAACAACTTGACTATGTGTGAAAAAGTAATCACTACCTCTTGTTAAATAATAAACTAACTACAATTAACCACATTTTCTGTAAACCCTGAATTAAATCAAATCTATAAAGAGGAGCAGGGATGCACAATCCACTTTTTTCACTTCCAATATCCGAGGTCCAGTATCGGCCGATACCGATCCGATACAGAAAAACAGTTGAATTGACTTATAATGTTTTTTTAAACACAGACATAAATGTACTGAATTATAAATGTATTTGATGACACTGCACTGAAATACACCAATAGCTTCAAAAGCCTGGTTAAACATGTAAAAACAACTTTAATTAGTTCAGTCAGTGTAATTGTATAACAGTCGAGGTAAAATAAATGATAAAGAAACTGGAACTGACAAAAACAATAAGTTTACTGCCTTTGTCAAAAATGAAAACATAAACAAACAAACCTTCTAACAACAACAACTATTTTTGTTTTTACTGTCTGTCCATGCCTCACTAGTTTGTGAAGAAATGCTCTCTTAAACATGTCAGCTCTACCTTGCATGACCAAAAGCTCGTGATGAGGTCGACATGCGTTTCTCCTGCAGGCAGTAACGTGGAGGTGTTGATGTCAGGAGGCACTCGGTGTTACGCCGTCATCATCGCGGCCATGGACGCCTTCCCTGCCGTGGCGGAGCTGCAGGAGACGGCCTGCCTGCTGTTCAGGAGGTTCACATCAGGTCAGAGCTCCAACTCAAGGATGTAGAGCAAGACATAATGTTTGTCCTTGTGTTCTAATCACTCTCCTCCTCCTCAGCAATAGTCTGATATAATTTCATATTTGTTTGTAAGTGGTGTGCATCTATCCAAAAATGTAATATTTCTTTTATGAGTTTCAATAAGATAACTCACACTTGAACTAAGATACAATCAAATAAACATCTCCAGCTCAGATCATTAAATTATTTCTATTTGGTATAGAGTAGTTTTTCTAATTCAAATTCAGAAGTTTGCATACACTAAGAGTACTGTGCCTTTAATCCAGTGATGTCCAAAGTGCAGCCTCATGTACTGGAAATTGACCTGCCAGTACATGTGGCTGATGCAAACATTTTTGTGTTTTGGTGTGTTTTTATATTATTATTTTCCTAGGGTAAAATTTTATACACAAAAGAACTTCATTTTAAAAAATCCTGTACTCTCTTGTAAAGTTGTTGGTGGACAGCAAAAATGTTTGACGAAGTCATATAGTTCAAAGGCTACTACACGAAATAATGAGGAAATGTATGAATACCTTTAAAAATCATTATTTTGAGTTTAGTAAATAGAAACAATTTTGGTAATCCTAACTGACCTAGAAGAGGAAAGCTTTAGTCTGTGAGGAAAAGTACTAATACTTATTTTTATGCAATATGTTTCATCATGTGGCTTCTTCTATGTTAAATATATTCTTTTCCTGTCTTATGAGAGAACTTATGCTTCTCTCAGCTAACTACTATCTGATTAAAAGGAAACCAGAGTAAAACAATCATTGAGATTCCTTGTCAATAAATAACTGCAGTATCTGCTCACATATTGACAGATGAAGATAACATTGCTTGTTAGTGAAATCAATACACTACTGCTTGAATTTGATCTACTTTGATAAGCTAATGTGCTTTTTAAAGCTGATAACGTGAAAAGAAGCTTCTGTCTAACTCGGATGTTTTTTGTTTTGTTTTTTTCTTTCATTTTCTTGCAGCAAGTTTCTACGACATCCTGGTACGGAACGGCGTCCAGAGAGTCGCCCTGAGAGCCTGTCAGAGTTTTCCCAACAACCCTGTCCTGCAAGCTGCAGCTCTCTCCTGCCTGGCTGAACTTAGTGAGCATGCACCTTCACAAATTAGACTTTAGTCAATAACGTCCTGGACGTTAGTCAGGGTAATAGCAAAACGTTACTGAAAATAGTTGAGTTTCCATTGGGAATAGAATTGCACAGTTTGATATTTTGGAAATAAATGTATTTAATAGCAACACACTAATAAAAAAACAACAACTTGATTTTTGATAAAATGTTTTTGTGCTAGGACGAGTTTTTTTTTTTTAATATTGAAATTGGTTTATTTCACAAAACTGTAATGAAAACACTTTTTTTTGCATCACATAATTGTCAACTGGATGTTGCCACTGCTGCAGACCACGGAGAAGAAGGCTACAGGAAGTAGTTAGAGGACGACAGCGCTGCGTGTCTTTTAATTGCTTATCACGTGATCCAACTTTCACACATGTGATTTTAATTTTCTTATTTACTGGAAACACCGCAATTGCAAAGTTGTGTTTTTTTATTTGTTTTGTTTTTTTTACATCAGCGGAATTTATGATAAAGTTTTGCACACGTTTCTAATGGAAACACAGCGGGTGTTGCGTACATCTAAACAAGATGAGATTTCTTCTACATAATGCATTATGTTATCCACTTGCCACATTGCAGCTGCAACCATCGTGCAGAGCAAAGCGGTGGCGGAGAAAGGACGGAAGGAAGAGGAGAGGGGCATGGAGGAGGTGGAGGACGTGGGCCTGGACTGGATGGAAGACTGCTGTACGGCACTGGACCTCCATGCAGCCGAGCCGGCTGTTCAGGTCAGTCCTGCAGCTCCTAGCCGCTAGCGCTTTAGAAACTCTTAAATTCACCATCTAACTCGCTTTTTTCACTGTCTCAGGAAGCTGCGAGCTGGGCCATTCACAATCTGCTACTGCATGGAGCCCAAGTTAACCCTTCAGAAGAGGAGCAGGATGGCAGGTATGTAGGAGTTTAAAGGGGAAAAAAGCCTTCTGATGAGTTAAATACCGTTTCATGGAAGCTGGATGATTGTTTTTCAGGACTCCTGTTCACAGACAGTTAATGGCTGCCATGCTGGTTCACTCCTCCTCTCCCAGTGTGTTCATTGCTGCTACCAGTGCCATCGCCACGCTCATTACCAACAACAGTGAGTCTTCAGAAACACATATGTACTTTGTATGTGCTGAGGTATGCATCTAATTGTTGCATACTTACAGACATGCACTTTGACAGTCATATTCAATATATATTATTGGGATCAAATATCAAGTTTTAGTAATTACTTAAAAAAAACAACAACAAAACCAAGGGTGACTAACTACAGAGGCATTAAGTCAATGAGTCAAACCATGGCGATATGGCAAAGTGTTGCTGAGTCCATGTTAACAAGAGAGGAGATGGTCAGTGAGTAGAGGTTTGTTTTGTTTTGGTGAAATGTTGTGAAGGTCAGATTAAGAACATTAAGCTCTCTCCACTGGCTTTGAGATAATCTGAAGACTAGCGATAGATTCTGTGATGACCTCAGGGCATTTTTGTGTGCCAGCAGTGTAGCTGGGAGCTCAATGTTTTGGTTATAGTCCATATTCAATGCTCATAGGGCAATAGTCTCAAACTACACTCCTCAAGGCCCAGTTTCCTGCAACTACTAGATGTCTCTCTGCTTCAGCTAACATGGCTCCAGTATTAGCTCATGAGCAGAACTCTGCAGTGCTTGACTACATGCTAGTTAGGCAGTTTCATCCTTTAATTCAAATGTGTAAGACAAAGGACACATCTCAGTGTTTTAGGACTCTGGCCCTCGAGGAGTGCAGTTTGAGACCACTGCCACAGGGGAAGTCTAGAATGTAGACAGACCAGTAAATTCACAGCTTTGCTTTTTGGCTCAGCTCATCACAACTGCCTCATTTGGTTTTTATCTTCATTCTTTGGCGAAAGTCTTCAAAACCAGTTGGTACTTTGGCTGCTTCTATAGAAAGTGTCCACTTTGCTTGCAGGTAAAATGAGCTTCTTGCTGCTGTCTGGTGGCCTCCATGTCAATCTGGTAGAGATGATGAAGAGACATGCAAGCTCAGCAGAAGTTTCCATCAGCGCCTGCAAGTTGTTAAAGCTGCTTTTCCACGGAAGGTTTGGACCAAAAAATATTCGTTTTTTTAGAAATATTACCAAAAGCCAAAGTTTAAAGGGAAATGCATCAAAAAAGCCTTACAATGTTTGAGTAAAGTCATCATTCTTATATGGAAGAGTTCAGGATCAGAATTTGAAATATCAGTGCTTTCTAAAAACTAATAATAAATAAAAAGCCATACAGATGGGTTAGCCTGCTGTTTTAAATTGTCTTTAGTGTTCAGTTATTTTTGAAAGATTGTTTCTAAGATGTTATCCTCTACATTGGGGTTTATTATAATATTCCTTATGTTTACATAATAATATTCCTTATGTATACAATCACATCATTAACCAATGATGTGATTGGTCAAAGTTTAAAGTTGACTTGAAATTATACAATTATAAGATAATGGGATTTGATTTTAAATTGGCATCTATAATTTCGTATGTTTTAATGATTGGATATGATTGGTCAGACATTTATTTTGAATACTCTCTTAAACAGGAAGTGATTTTATCTTTAGACTGTTTCTTTGATGAAGGTCTGTGATTGAAACGTAACATTTTACAAGATCAAGAGTTTGTGTGTCTCCCTTTCTTAAATGAATCAGATATTATTTAAAATAAGGGAATAGAGTTAATTTCTTTGCTAAGCAAATTTTTTTGAAGAAAAAAAAATACATCAGTACACCAAATTTATGTTTATTAAATTGACAACCAAAGAACAGATTGCCACTAAAGAGCAATATGAGGTACAACATTTCACTTCCCATTGGTGTCGCAGCCCTCTGTTCCAAAAAAGCCAAAAATTCCAATAAAGGCTGTGGGTGGCAACAGGTGGTTTTGGATTTGTATGCACTTCCGAATTGATTTATTTATTGTAAAAGTAGAGATAAAATAATGACCAAAAAAGTCTTGTAACTTAGTCGAAACGAAAAATAATCTCAATTTAATGTTTGAAGGTATAAAAAGGTGTAAACAAGTGGTCAAAAAATCATTTTACAAAACCTCCCGCCCACACCAGACATTTACCAAACAATTCACCTCCACCAAGCACCCGGTGTGTTCTTAATTACTTAAATTAATGGGAGGGTCTAACAATTAACGACGTAATCTAAACAATTCCAAATATAATAATTAATTACAAATTTTGATTCTAAATTAACTTAAATATATTCTAACTACCCAAAGAACAAAACGAAATTGGTAGAAATTATAAACTACAAAACTTTAGCATAAATGGCCACAACAGATTGGTATAAAAAGTTTTTTCTTAGTTTCAGACAAAAATAATCTTAACAATTAACAAAACATAAAACGGCCAGGTCAGCACTCGTCTTATCAAAATAATAATGTAAAAGTTTCTTAGAAGATTTGCTAATGCAAGCATCCTGAGTGGTAACAGAAACAATCCTAGCTATCAGAAAGCAGTCATTTACCATTGTTTCTCAAAGTGGCTGTTAAATAAAATATTTCTGAATAGAATTAAATAAGTGAACATTTTCTATTTTTACTTTTCATTACGTTTTATCTGTGCAGTTCGTTAATCGGAATAGTGTGCCGAGTGTAGCATTCCCATGAGTTCTGGTTGGTTTGTTAGTGAAAACTGTCCTTGTATTTCTAGGACTGCCAGCCTGGATGAGCTGAACATGGCCATGAATCAGATCCTCACCACCATGAAGATGCACAACTTCCAATCAGAGGTCCAGCTGGCAGCACTGGAAGCCAGTCTGATCTTCCTTTGCCCAGGTGAGCTGCCGGTCTGCTGGCAGGTTTATTCACAGCTCAGGTGCTACTTTAAAGATTATCTGATAAGGTCAGATGTACTTTATTGTTCCTTAAGGGAAATTCATTGCTGTTGGTGGGACAACCACAGCGAAATGTACAAACTCATTACAAAAATACAGGAAATATCACAGTGTAGTCAAATTTCAGGAAAATGAGACTGGGCCTGTCATGATAACAAATTTTACTGGATGATGAATTGTCCCAGAAATGATTGCGATAAATGATAATATTGTTGTTTTGAGACCAATTTTCAAGTAATATATTGCTAATGAGATTATAGATGCAAGTTCACTCTCTCAAAGAACTTAAATGAGACAGCTGAACTAAAACATGACAATAAAATTGTACCAACAACTAATTTCTAATCTCTGCATCTTAACTCGAGTCGAGCAAATCTCAATCTCGTTGTAATCTGTTGATGACGATGATAATAAATCTTATCTTATCTTATCTTATCTAATTTAACAGGAACTGTTGCCCGTCCCAACACAACTGTATTGCTGTTGTAATATAAGACAAAGTAATGAAACTTTTAAATTAGATTTAAAAAAGAGCAAATACAGTTATTGAAATTATTGAATTCTGAAATGACAGCCATACAATCCATATAAATGGCAATTATTTATTTTTTTGTCCATGTGTGGAAGGATAGATTGTAAGACACACTTTTTTATGGAGCAGACTACGTTTTGTTTTCTGGATTTCTACAATTTTGTATATAGCATATCTTAACTGCAATTCTGATAGTTGTATTTCATAAAAATGGTCTTAATATACTGTAGTCCAAAGACACAACATAAACACTAAACATTGGTCCAGGATCAAGTCACTCAGTCTTAAGAGCATATAATTAATGTGTGATATGTCGCGCTCTTGAAAACTGCTTTATGCTTTTATTTTTTTGCAAACAAGTCAAAAGAAGTCTCTGTACATGTTTCTGATGCTTTTACAGCATGTTCTCTGGAGGAGGAATGCAAAGCTGATTCAGTGCTGCAGCTTTGTTTTTCTCTGCCTCTGCTTAAGAAAGCCGTCCACAGTGCTGTTTTAATTAGATTAGTCATTGAGCACAGTGAGGTTTATTTTCTCCCTCTGACTTTGTATGTTTTCTTGCCTTTATTTTGTCTGAACTTGTTTTCTTACTGTGTGTGAATTCCCAGACCGGAGTTTAAGGGAGAATGGTTCCTCCATCGCGGATCCCGACATGGCCGACGTGTCGCTGAGAGTCCTGAAGAACCAGTGTGTGGTGGAAGGGGCTCACACACTCTACCTGGAAGCCCTCAACAGGGTGTGCAGCATAATTCTCTCTCAATATTCTCAGAATACTCTCAATATTTTTTACATTTTTAAATCAAGCATTTACTTGGTAATTGGAATAAATATTTATTTCTTTGTGTGTGTGTGTTTGTAGTTTATCAGCAGACCTGCCATACAGCAGTGCGGCCTGAAGGTGCTTTCATTCCTGGCTGATTGCTCAGGTGCAGTGGATCTGTTGTGCCAGCAGGGGGCGATAGACACCGTACTTCATACACTACATGCGTTCCCAGAGGATCGAGGTATATCATTGCCTTTGACAGAAATCAGTCAGAATGAACTAAGACAAACTTTTGTCATGGTTTTGTTCTCACTAAAACCAGAAAGATGGAGCACATAACACCAGTTTTAAAGTCCCTCCACTGGCTCCCTGTGGCTCAAAGAATAGACTTTAAAATACTGTTAGTTTATAAATCACTGAACGGCTTAGCCCCACAATACATTAAAGATATGTTATTGTTTTATCAACCTTCCAGACCCCTCAGGTCTTCTGGTTCTGGTTCTGCTCTGCATCCCCAGAACCAGAACCAAACGAGGAGAAGCAGCATTCAGCTTCTATGCACCACAAATCTGGAACAAACTTCCAGAAAACTGTAAAACAATTGAAACACTGAGTGCCTTTAAATCTCGACTAAAAACCCACCTGTTTAAAGTTGCTTTTGAAACATAATCAATTACGAATTTAACGATGGCACTTGACTTAATGTCATGCTTTGATTGTTGATTCTATGTTGCATGACTTTGCGTTTTTGTGTTTATGATGTAAAGCACTTTGAAATGCCTTGCTGCTGAAATGTGCTATACAAATAAAATTTGATTTGATTTTAAAATGCATTTAAAAGGGAAAAAATGCTTTCATTATTCATTTGACACCACAAACCAAGATAAATTGTACTAATTCTATAGTCATGTACAGGTCTGTGAAGGTTTCGATACACAATTGGATTTACTCTAGTTTTTGTGTTTTTTTGCGAGCAGATTTCTAGATTCTGGTCTTGTCTTAGCTAACTAATACTTCTCTCTAGTAACTATAATAATAGTCTATATTTTTTTCCGGTTCATACATAGCCGGAAAATAGTTCTGGCTAATCAAATAAAATCAATCAAGTTAGCACTGGAAAATAGGAGTAAGAGTGACGTTTTAAGCTGTGTTTAAACAGAAGTGTTGCTTATTTGCACTGTTAACCGTTAGCTCTTCAGCATGCTACATGCTAGTTAAATCCAGTGTCTGGTCAACAAATAGTCTCTATGTGCCTCATTAATTTTGTTTATGAAGCCTTTTGAACTAGGAGAGGATAAACGAAAGGAAGCTGTAAAAAGATTAAATCTGATGTTTCCAATTCCTCTCAGAGATACACTATTGGGGTCTAACCCTGCTTAACTACCTCGTGACGAAGAAGAAGCTCTCCAGGATGATCGTACCAGTCCTGGCCTCTGTTGTTGTCGCCTCCCTAAGTCAGTACAAAGAAGATTCTGAGATGGTGCTGAAGGTGAGCCATTTAGATCAATAGACATCATGTTAATGTAAGATGATTTATTTTTCCTTTTGAATTAATGTGGTTACATACAAGATCAGTTACTTACTACAGTTGATCCATTGCTAAGGAATTGTGCTGTGCCTCCAAACCCAGACTTGGTGGTTTGTCGGATCACCACATAACACACACAACGCGTAAACTAAAAGGGTCACATCAGTGACCATTTTAGTTTACATTTTTGTTTGCATTTTGTAAAGAAGGAAGTTGTGCTCACTGTCTTCTTCAGAGGTTTTCGTGTCATTTCCTTCAGTAGTTCAGGGTGCAGCGCCATCACTGGCGAGGAGGGGGAACAGGCTGCTCAAACGGTTTGGCTTGTTTGACACGGTGCATTGTGGAAGCAAACTGCACCAGATGAAAATGTAACAAATGTTATTATTTTAGTCTACCCGAATTAGTCTATCTCGTGTGAAAACACCCTCAGTGTTTTAAATGTGGACCTTCCAGTGTTTTCAGGTGGCCCTGAGGATGTTGGATGCCTGCTCAGGGGCAGCAGCTGAACTGCAGAGAGAAGACTTCGACAGGCAGATCTTCCAGCACCTTATCCAGGAGAGGGAGCAGAGCGTCAGCCCAGTAAGTTTATGTTCAGATATATTTTGAGTGCAGTGTCTTAGGTTTTTTTTTTCCACACCTGAGGTATTTAGTACATTCAAACAAACTTTGGTTCATTTCACAATTACTGTGGTTTGTTTGTGTTAAAGCAGTCACATTATTGCGGTACTACGTTAAGAGATCACCTACTCCAAATGGTGTCTGTACGGTTCCAAACAAACTTCAGAGCAGTTTGTTTAGAGTTTGAACGTGAATCAACGTCGATTCAAATTTTAGCGATATGCATGCACTTCCTCATGAACGTTTTACTCAAAGTCTTCACCTTCTTTTTGCTTCCGTGCAGTAGGTTGTTATGTTTCTCATAAATCAGGTGAATGCTGCAAGCTTGATCCAAGCAACTTCCCGTAGGCAGTTGGTGTTGTATTGTGAGGTGCCATTGTAGAGTAAACCCTCCAATAAACAACGGCTGGGCATCTTTTCCGCAAAGCCATAAAACCCTATGTAACTGAAACAAGTTCCATCTTCTACCCATGACTGTCTTTTTTTCTGCGACTAGCTGCGGAAAGCTGTGTGTCTGGCTTTGTCCAAGATGTGGAGCGACTTGGAGCTACACTACAGCATGCTAGAAAAAGCCTGCATGGACGGCAACACGCTGATGGCAGAGTGCCTCATTGAGCTGGGCGCCGACATCAACAGGAAGGCAAAAACAGAGTCTCTCATCTATCAGGTTAGCCCCTAAAAATGTTAGTTTAAAACCGTTTTGCCGTTGGTTCAGGTCAGTTTTGATAGATGTGATATGCGGTGATGATGCTGTTTTATGAATTTTTGAGGTGTGTGAGAAAGGAGGTCCTCTGGAGCTGGTGGAGCTCCTGGTGAGCAGAGGCGCTCCAGAGCAGCAACTCCGCAGAGCTCTAGCTGTGAGCTTGAAGAGGGCCGACGGGCCTATCGTCATCCTGCTGCTCAGCCGGCTCGGTCTGGACTTCAACAACAGCGCCCTCTGTCTGGGAGGCTTCCGACTCGGCAGATTGGACGCCGCTTGGCTGAGCCCCCTCCTGGCCGAACGGGGCAGGGCATACAGTCTGCGCTACAGCAGTGAGAAGCATTCGCAGATTCTGTCTTAATAGTGCTTCCTGTTATCTCACAACTTTGGAAAATGATTATATTGTTGAAATTAGCAGCACAGCTTCTATCTGATTGTTTTGTTGTCACTCTTAAAGGTAAAGGTGTGGATTTGGCCAGGTACATTCAGTCCCTGCAGAGGTCCAAGAGCGTCGGCGGGTTTTCCAGACCCATGTCAGACCAGTGTCTGACTTCCGGCTACATTTCAGACGAGAGCGATGACTCCAGCTTCAGCGCCGTGTCGATGGATGACAGCTTGTTTATGAATGACGAAATAGAGAGTGATGGTAAATTCCTATTGCTTCTGCTTATTTGTTTCTCCATATCACATAAAGATAATGCGAGTAAATACAAAAAGCTGTTTTTAAATTACGTTTGTAATTTCTTAAGAAGAAAACAAAAACCTATCCAAACCAACACTAACTGACAATTCCTGAAAAGTCTTTGCCCCTAAAAATAATAACTGGTTGTGCCATTATTGGAAGTGAGTCTTTTATATTGCTATGAAGGAATATTGGCCAAGTCTTTATTGCAAAATTGTTTTAAACAAACATATTTGAGGGTTTATAAGAAGTGACGACCCGAGAAAAATTTCAAATGGATGGCCAGACAAAAAAAAGTTTTATATTATGTTATTGTATGTATATATATAAACTGTTTATATATATATAATAAATGTTGAAGATATAAATGAGGAGATAGGTTTTGTCTAATATTAACATTTGTTTGATAATCTGAAACACCTTAGTGCACCAAAGATGAGAAACAAAATAATCCTGTGTACTTGTCCATTTCACTGTTGGGTATGAATGGAAACGGTTTGTGTTGATTTTGCTCAATTCCTTCTTTCTTTTGGTCTTTACTTGGTATAGGAAGTGATCCAGTGTTGGGGACTCTGTCTCCAAAGTCCAAAAATAACTCTGTTGAGGAGCTGAGGGGAGACTCCTTCAAAAGGAAGCAGGGACGTCACAGGCACTCCAGTGCAGAGGTCGGCCCTGGGAATTAACGTTTATTCTTTCACACTCGTTACAGTTCAATTTTACTTTGTGCAGCGTTGGATTCAGGGTCTTCTTTTCCATCTGTTTGATACATATGCAGAGTCCTCAACCTGAAAATGAAAATAATGAATCGACTAATGTAAGATGCGTACGGAGAAACTCTAAGCCGGGTAAGTCTATCCAAAGGAAAAAAAGAAAGAAAAAATATATTTTCTTGGCTAGACTATTGTGCTTCTAGCCAGGAGGCACAATACTCTGAATTGTTTCTGTAACTTATTTATTCATTTAATTTGTTTTGTCTGGTTGTTTCATTTGACCAGACAAAACAATTGATCTTATAAAAACAGCAGAAAACATTATCTGCAATCGTAGCAAATATTAATGTGTAATTTAGGGCTGCAAATAATGATTATTTTAGTAATTAAATTATTCTGATGATTAATCAATTAATTGGATACAGAAATTGGCACTCTGTAGGTTTTTCATTTAACCATTTGAGTATTTTTTTATGCAATATTGAAACACACTAAGTAAATAATTCAACAATTTTTTAAAGAAGAAAATGAATATTTTATTGCAAAAAAATGCAAGAACAAAGCATACCTTTACTGAATTTGTACTCCATTATGTATTTATATATCTTGGAATAATTACTTAATTTCTGCTCTGAATATGTTGTTTTTTAGGGGGTGTTTTCTAGCAAATGATTTTTTTTTTTAGTTAACAATTAATTGATTGCTAAATTAGTTGACAATTATCTCAACAATTGATTAATCACAATTAATGGTTTCAACGCTAGTGTAATTGTGTTCTGGTTCGTCGTCCTCAGTGCTGGGCTCTGGTGAGAACTCCGCTGCTCTTTTCAAAGAAAGGGAGAGGATCCGCCTGCTGGACCTGTCCGGGAACGAGTTGGACTCGCTGTCCTGTTTCCTTGACAATGCTGTTGTCCAGCAGCAGCTGTGGCATGTCCATCGCCTGGACCTGAGCAGCAACGTTCTGCTGGACTTCCCCTCTGCCATCTGCCAGGTAACGCATTTCAGCCAAATATTATAATTAGGTCATTTATCACAATGAGGAGAATTTGACTCTTGGCACTCGTTTCTCGTTTTGGTTTTTGTTTTGGTGCAGAGTTTGAAGAGTGTGACCCGTCTGGACCTGCAGGGTAACCAGCTTCGGTCATTGCCAGACGACCTGCTGGCTCTGCCCTCACTGAGCACGCTCAACGTCTCCCGTAACTGCATCGGCCCCGTGCTGACCTTCGACCCCGCTGTCACCTGCCCCTCACTGAGGCAGCTCAATCTGTCATTCAATAAAATCACCACATTCCCCTATGAGCTGGGCCGGACCATGGGAAAGCTGGAGGAGCTGTTTATGGACGGGTACGCTGTCTGGCCAACCGGCCATTTTATACAGTTCAAAACCAAAATACTTATTATATTTCAAACGTTTAGTAAGGTGGAGTCAGATTTCTTTTTACCATGACTTTATGGAGTTTTAAATTTTAAATTCAAAAGGACAAAAGTGTTTTATCCTAAAATGTTTTCCATATTTGGTATTGATTGTATCTTTTTAACTCTTTTGTTTTAATGATTTAACACAGTTTTCAATTAATTTAGTCAATTTGTTTTAATGATTTAACACAGTTTTCAATTAATTTAGTCAATTTGTTTTTATGATTTATTTGATCTTACTTGTGACTGATGTTCAGCACTTTGTTTCAGCTGTAGCGGTGTTAAGATGCACTACAAATAAAGTTGATGATGGTGATATTTTATTAAACATATCCTTTTGCCCTTTTTGCAAAAAATAATTTAAGCACAGCTATTGTGGATAGAAAAAAACACACACACACACACTTTTGGCTATTATTTTAGGAAGGTGATTATATGAAAAATTGCTGCCTGGAAACATGCTTTTCTTTTCTTTTGCTTTCCAGTAACGGTTTAACTGAGCTGTGCTCGGCTCTCTATCTCCCGGAAGTCAAGCTGCTGGATGTGAGCAAGAATAATGTGGAGAATATTTCTCCTGACTTTCTGACCACCTGCCCTAAACTGGAAACTTTGAATGCTTCAAACAACAAAATATGTAAGTACCAATGTGAGATGGATATTTTTTTGCACTGTCAAGAATGACTGATACTTTTTGATAACATAGACAGACACTGAACTGATTTAAGCAAAAATTATGTGAAGGTGGAAGGTGCAATCAACAATCAAGAGTATGGTGAAGACCTTTGCAGATGCTTATGTCATCAGTATGTTTTATTCAGTTAGCTATTTAAGCAGGAATGTGATCTGTAGAAATCTGTATTTCTGTAGAAATTCAGATGAAGTTCTGCAGGAAACCTTTCCAAGTAGGCACACCATTAAAGTGAGGAACTAGATGGTTGACATTAAGCTAAAATGTTAATTGCGCTAACCCCAAAGCACTAATCGTAAACATTAGTTTCGCTAACGCTTAAAGCAATACACTAACAAGCTATTTAGTAGAAGCTCAAACTAAAACGCTAACTTGAATTCAAATTTTATATGCCCTTGAAAGGCTACAACCCTTGAGCACCAATTTAATTTTAACATCATAATTTGCATGTTCTATTTATTTGTTTAAATATTGTTCTCTACTGTTTGTGTTTTTGCCCTCGTATGTTTCTTGTTTGAAATAGTTATTTGGAAAAATAGAGAGGAGAGGAAACGGAATTGCTGCATTAAAAGTCTTCACTCATTTCAAAATAAGAGCATAAATGTCTGACTACTTGAAGAATCTTTTTAAGTCGATAATCACAGCCTCAACACAGATGTCAGACTTTATTCCAGACGTTTTCTGACAAGTGAAGATATTTTTTGTGCTTTGTTATTCAGCTGCATTCACTTTACATTCATATTATTCGATATAAATAAATCAGAAGATGTTACCTATGCCTGTCCAGGTTCCTTTTCCCAGCTGCCAGCCAAGGTTACAACGTTGAAATTGGCTAACAACAAGTTCACTCACGTTCCCGAGGCCATACTGAATCTACCAAAGTACGCCCTGGAAAATAAAACGACATCTTTTCATGTCTCATAGTCAGATGAGAGGATTGTGCAATACGTAAGGCCTCTTTCTCTCTGTCCAGCTTACGTTCAGTGGACATGAGGACCAACACCATCGACGTTCTACCTGGTCCGGGCTGCTGGGTGTCCCACAACATCCGGGAGCTGATGTTCAGTCAGAACAACATCAAAGGTTTGGATCTGAGTGGACCGATCTTCAGATGGGCCAGACTGGAGAAGCTCCATCTGAGTGACAACAAGCTTAAAGAGGTGAAGCTGCAGAAATGAAGAATGTTTGTGGCAGATTCCAGAACAGGAGATCGTCGTTTAAACACTTGGTGTCGTTTCCTTGCAGATCCCGCCGCAGATCGGCATGTTGGAAGGCCTGAACTCTCTGGATGTGAGTCAGAACGCCAGACTGCGGTCGTTCCCGGATGAAATGGGAAAGCTGGGCAGACTGTGGGACCTGCCTCTGGACGGCCTTCGACTGGACCTGGATCTGAAACTTATTGGCAACAAGACCAAGGACATAGTCAGGTCAGCAGCGTTCTTTTTTCTAAATATAAACTTCACTTACACCAGTTGTGTCCAAAGTCGGTCCTCGAGGGTCGGCATCCTGCATGTTTTAGTTCTCTCCCTGGTTTAGCACACCTGGATCAATTGATGGCTCATTAGAAGTCCTAAGAAGAGCATCAACATGCTGAGTAGGTTGTTGCTACCACCAGGGAGAGAACTAAAACATGGAGGATGATGCCGGCCCTTGAGGACCGACTTTGGGCACTAACTTTATAACATGATGTACAGCTCAAAAACATTGATTTCACATAATATTGCCTCTTTAAAACAAGCCGTTATGCTGAAAAGTTAATTGTAAGTTAGTTTTGTCTTATTTGAAGTGTACAAAAATATTTACACCTTGTGTTCTTGTTGTGTATTTAGTCACTCTCAGAAAATCAAGAACCGTAGTCTGTCCTGTTTCCCAGGTTCCTGCAGCAGCGCCTGAAGAAGGCCGTGCCGTACCACCGCATGAAGCTCATTGTGGTGGGGACCACCAGCTGCGGGAAGAGCAGCCTTGTCAGGCAGCTGATGAAGATGAAGCGGTCCCAGCTGAACTCAAAGCAGAGCGCTGTGGACGTTTTCGACTGGACCGTCAAGAAAATGTTGCTGAACGTCTGGGACTTCTCAGGTTGGCTCACATCGCAAACGTGACTCAAGAAATATGTGTGGGCAAAAAACGGTGGAAGTGCTGCTTGTCTAACATGTTGGATGGGACAAAACATATAAAAGTGGAGTAGCCTGAATCCAATAAGTGTGCTTACTCGTATGTTTTCTAAAATGGATCAAAAATCGAGTGAAACAGTTAGTTTTCTTGGAAATATAACATAAAACTTAGAATGAACCTAACTTAAAGTACAGCTCAGCTGTCCTGGAAGGATTTTTGTCACATCTGCTCATTTGCATCATCCAGCTGACACCATAGTTTGCAGAGAAGTTACAAAAAATTGCATATAACAGGAACACTGAAGAAACTTCTGGTGTTCTTGTACTCTTTCTTTGTGACAACAGTCTCTTGTCTTCTTTTCAAGACAAGAGATTGTCTTGAAGACAGAGACAATCTTGTCTTTTCAAGAAGACAAGAGATTGTCTCTGTCTTCAGAAGAAGAGAAGATGCTTCTTCTGGGCTAAGAAGAAGAGTCAAAGACAGAATCCTTTTCTTCCTTAAAAAGCCTGTGGTATAGGAAAAACTTGAGAAAACATCCATTGGTCTAATGAAAGCAAACTAATATTTTTTGGCTGCACACAAAGCCTAAAACAAAGAAAGAAAAAAACATGTTGGTGCTATGGAGCCATCAAGGCGTGGGATTGCTTTGACATCAGATGGAATTTAGTTTTTTTGTTAAGGTGAATGAAATCATGAAAAGTTTCACAAGAAAGTCAGTTTTGACCCCAAATCTGCACTTTCAGGTTAAACAGAGTTTTAGTTGGGTTTTTTTTACCATCACATGGAGCCTGAGAACTCACTCAAAGTCTAGAATGGAATAATTTCACCTCTGCAAAACAGAATGGACAATATTCCCAAGTAAAAATGTGGGAAGGTGACTCTTACCAAGGAAGACAGAATGCTTAAACTGAATCAAAGTCCTTTAAAATATATTAGCGTAAGGGTGTGCACATTTATGCAAGCAGGCTATTACACCTTTTTTAGCCACATTAAAATGTTTATTCATGGTTTCATGTTTTCATTTCACAAAAAACTTGCCATTTTACCACAAGTAAAATGAGTTTAGAAGCACATCAGTTCTAATCTTGTTTGCTCCACAGGTGGAGAGGAGCTCACTGGCTCTCACCCTCTCTTCCTCACATCCAGAGCGCTCTATCTGGTCGTCTATGACCTCAGTAAGGGACCCAGTCAGGTGGACGCTCTTAAGCCCTGGCTCTTCAACATTAAAGTGAGCCACACACTAAACACACAATACATTTAATTTTATCACATTTTCCCCAACACATCCATTTGTTTTGTTTTTTTTCCTCAGGCAGTGGCTCCGCTGTCTCCAGTCATCCTTGTTGGAACCCACACTGATGTGAGCGAGGAGCTGCAGATCCAGTCGTGCCTGAGTAAAATCAGAGAGGAGCTGCTGAACCATCAGGGCTTCCCGGCCATCAGAGACTGTCACATGGTCTCGCTCTGCGAGGATCCGGACTCCATCGCCAAACTCCGCAGGGCGGTCATCAGAGAGGTCACCAACTTCAAGGTAAACGCAAAGAAACCTGACCAGCGTCTGACCAGCCACCCCACTACTTACATTAAGAAAAATCAACTTTTTTGAGCTGTACATCATGTAATATGAAATTAAATTATATCACACTTGTATAGCGCATTTTTCAAAAGTTGTATTGACTCTTGTGGCCTTTATTTGAGAGCTCAGACAGGAAAGTGGTTAATGAGAGAGGGCGAAGACATGCGGCGAAGGTCACCAGGTCGGGATTCGAACCTGTGACGTTCAGGTTGAGGACTAAAGCCTCAATACATGGTTTTTGCTTTAACCCTATGCCACCTCAGCACCCCATATAGCAGTTTTAATAGTTTTATAATGTTATTCCCTCATTAAAAACATATCTAGAGTGTTGCGTCGATTCTTTCATGCTTGTTTGAAAACTCCTTTAATCTCCCATGGCAACCATTCAGCTGTACAAAACACCTGGATGGACCTAGCCCCGCCTTCAGGACAAAGCTCCTCCTCTAGTTGCAGTTTCCAAGCTTTCGCCTCACAGACTGACAAAGTCTGGGCTAAGAAGAAGACATACAGTACAGACCAAAAGTTTGGACACACCTTTTAATTCAATGAGTTTCCTTTATTTTCATGACTATTGACATTGTAGATTCACACTGAAGGCATCAAAACTATGAATAACACATGTGGAAATATGCACTAAACAAAAAAGTGTAAAACAACTGAAAATACCCCTTATATTCTAGTTTCTTCAAAGTAGCAACATTTTGCTGTGATTACTGCTTTGCACACACTCTGCATTTTATTGATGAGCTTCAACAGGTCGTCACCTGAAATGGTTTTCACTTCATAGGTGTGTCCTGTCAGGTTAATAAGTGGGATTTCTTGCCTTATAAATAGTCATGAAAATAAAGAAAACCCATTGAATTAGAAAGGTGTGTCCAAACTTTTGGTCTGTACTGTATATTTAAATAAATTTAATCATTATATATATATATATATATATATATATATATATATATATATATATATATAATTTTTATAACACCTGGAGGCAATATATACCTGGAAAACACATAATACGGCCCCTTTGACACACACCTCATTTGTTTGTCCAGATCCAAGGCCAGCAGGTTATGGGTCAGCTGGTGCCAGACTGCTACGTGGAGCTGGAGCGCAGAATTCTCCAAGAGAGGAGCAGAGTCCCGCCAGAGTTTCCCATCCTCAGGTACGACAAGCTTCTGCAGCTTATCCAGGAGAGTCAGCTGCAGCTGGAGGAAGCCGAACTCCCCCACGCCATCCATTTCCTCAGCGAAGTGGGTCAGTTAAGAACTGGACTTTATTTCTGACACTAACACTAGCTTCCAACATATAATGACAATGCCTAAAATCTGTTTAAATCCTGTGCTCTTGTTGAGGTAAAATTAGTTTTTGTGCAGCAATATTTTGTGCTTTAATGAAATATAAGCCCTCCCTCTAACAGCTTGTAATTTATTTTCATTTAAGGAATTTTATTACACTTTGGCGACCCTGCTCTCCAACTTCAAGAACTTTACTTTATTGACCCACAGTGGTTGTGTAACATTCTGTCTCAGGTAAGCATTTGAAGTACATAATTTTTCCCCCTCTGTACATTATGACACTGAAATCATGCTTTATCAACAGGGGCCACACAGTATTATGTGGTAGAAGGCATATATAGATTGTGATTAATTTATATTTTACTCAGTATTATTATTTTAAATCAGTACAGTCACTTCTTTGTGACATAAAATCTAAATCAAATGTGAGCATCAACTGCATACAACAGACCAAATATAATGGCATACAAAGTGAATTCAGGGAACTCAAAGATATTGCATCCAAGCATTTCTTTGTAATTGAAATACTGATATTGTATTGATATTGCAATGGCAAATTTTGATATATTTTGTGGCTTTGTTATCAACCTTTTAGATGTGGGCAGTGGGGGGTCCAAATCTAACAGATTTTGTTGCGTTAGCCCCATAGTCGTAAATCCCGAACCACATTTTACGTTACATTTCACTGGAACTTTGCTGACCCCCCCCCCAAAATTGGTTTTAAGAAATTTTCCTGTTTATGGTCCCTCCCAATAATGAGTGTGGTGTGTTTGTTGCACTAGCCCTAAAGCACTAATCATAAACATTAGTTCTGTTAGTACTAAAGCACTATGTCAACACGGCATTTAGCAGAAAAATTCATTTAGGGGAAGCTAAGTGTGCTAAACATTATCAAAGTTTGCAAAAAATACTAAAGCGCTAAACTTAAAATTAGTTCTGCTATTAGTGGATTATCAGACAAGTGCCTACCAGTGGAATTGGTGTTCTGCAGAATTCAAAACTTGGGCCTTTTCTATTTATTTTTATACATGAATTACTTCACCATAGTTCTATTTTCAGGAAAGTTATATTTTACCATTCAGTGTTTATATGCAAACAAAGCAATGTAATTGCTTTTCCTTAGAGCTCAGTTCATTCAACAATGAGAAAAATAAATTGGACTTAAAGTCTTCAGCTTCATTGACGTTTTCATAGTCATCCCTCTCCTCTGGCTGAAAATATGTGTCCTACTTAATAAAATCATTGAGTTTGTGCTTAAGTCATATCTAAACACTCTTAGCAATGTATGTGAAAACTGTGGGACACGTGCCGTGTCTGTCCTCTGTGCAGAAACTGACCTTGAAGAGCTGTGGCCTCTTGGAGCAACCAAAGGGAGTGGTCCAGCGTTCTGTTGTGGAAAGGTTTCTGTTGGAGACCAAATGTTTCCCCAAGAGCCACATGCTCCAGTTCTTCAAACTTTTGGAGAAGTTTCAGATTGCCCTTTCCTTTGGTGAGGACCAGCTACTGGTACCCAGCAGGTACGTTAAGATTTCTTCATTTGGAGATACATCCATGTAGATCTGCCAAGTTTGTGATATTCTCTGATTCATTCTGTTTTAAACAGTTTGTCCAAACACAGACCAGTTATAGAACTACCTCACTGTGAAAACTCTGAGATGATTGTGCGTCTGTATGAGATGCCCTACTTCCCCATGGACTTCTGGTCTAGGCAGATCAGTCGCCTGTTAGAGGTCTCCTCATATTTGCTCTGTGGAAGAGGTAAATCCAACAATGGCTGCTAGCATCAGTGCTGCTCACTGCATTTTATCTTAATGTTGGAACATAATGATCCCCCATCTTTGTAATACACATTTGACATTGTAGCACACACAATTTGATCATCACCTATGGTTAGCCTGGTTGCCACTGTTTGATGCTATACTGTACAGATGCTTTACTCACCTTTGGATGTTGGATGCTTGAAACTGAGAGTAAAAAATAATCTAATATTGATCTGAGCACTTGAGGGCACTGCGTGAACAGTAACATTTAGTTTCTGGATGGTCAGTTGACCTTTTAAAATAAAAGAATAAAGTAAACGACAGAAGAACATTAAAAATAGTAACATACCTGGGAATGACACAGCAGAACACTGTGAATGCCATACTACAGATTCCAGTTAACACACGCCGTTAACGACAGAAGTGACACAAATACAGGTTCTGATGTTCCTCAAACTCCACTTCAATTCTTTTAGCATTCCTTTAGTGTAGACCCACTTAACAGATGTCAAATGTTGGGAATCAGCGACAGCATCTTAAGATTTCCAGGAAAGAAAGACAGTGACTATTAACTTTGTCACTTTTTTGTCTCTCCAGAAAAGGTGCTTCGACCCAACCTTATTTACTGGAGGCGAGGTATTTACCTGAACTGGTCCTCTGACGCGTACTGTCTGATGGAGGCTACTTCAGAGGAGCAAAGTCCCTCCAGCTTTGTCAGGATAACCGTTCCCTCATCTCAAAAAGGTACCATAGGGTGCAAAGGATACTGTATGGTCTGAAACATGATAAAAGAATTGTAATTCCAGATGGTTATTTGCATCAGCAATTTATTCCATTTGATGCCTCTTACTTTTTATTTTGCTGGACTGTCTCTAAAGATAAGCCACATAATTCCATCCCTGACAGCATTGCTTCCTGTTTCCCCCATTTTCTCCTTTTGTCCAGGCCGGGTGTTACTGGGCCAAGTGGTGGACCACGTTGACTCCGTACTGGAGGAATGGTTTTCTGGTCTGCTCAACACCGACATGCATGGCAATGGAGAAGCTTTGCTAAAGAAGTGGGCTCTGTACAGTTTTGAAGATGGCCAGGAGTGGAGCAAGATTCTGCTAGAAGACCTTTGTAACCATTTTGATGAAGGTACAGCCCTTTAATTCCCAACGGTAAACTCAGCATGTATGCTGATGACATCGTCTTCTTTTTGGTTTTCTCTTCTGATGGTATTTGGTTGCCAAATATGTGTTGACTTCCTAAAAATGATTGTAAAACTCCCAGTTCATAGTCCCAGCATTCCTCAAACTAAAACAGACCTAATGACCGTGTTGATCCTAGATTTCTTGATGGTGAACCCAGAGAATCCGCGCTGCAAGCTTCTGATTTCTCAGATCGCCCCAGACCTGGTGCTGAGTGACCAGCCTGCAGGAATTTCACTGGATGGGGAGGAATTGGAAGTAGACCTCTCCAAAGAACACAGACTAGGTACAGCTTGTTGTTTTTTTTATTATAAAATAAGTCTCCTGAAATTGTTTGTCCTATAACAATTTAATATTTGTAAATCTTATATTTTAAAGGGGACGGAGGTTTTGGAACAGTTTATCGCGGAATTTATAAAACCGAAGAAGTTGCCGTGAAGGTTTTCAACAAGCATGCTTCTGATCTTTACGTCCACAGACTCCTCAGACAGGTACTGCTGGAAGGGTTCTGCCGCAGCAATGGACATTATTGTTGGATTTTAGACATTTGTAGAAGTCAATGATTGGCTATTTTTATTTTTCTGTTATAAAAACTGTTTCATAAAAGTAGAAAAAAAAAACCATTTTCTTTCACAGATAAAACCCATTTGCTGTTTTTTTTCCAGGAACTGGTAGTCCTGGGTCGTCTCCGACACCCCAGCCTGGTGAGCCTGCTGGCTGCCGGCTCCGCTCCTCCGGTCCTGGTGATGGAGCTCGCTCACAGAGGCTCTCTGGACTCCCTCTTTAATCACGAGAATGGCAGCCTGAACCAGAAGCTGCAGCACAGGATCGCCCTGCATGTGGCAGATGGCCTCAGGTACAGAGTTAGAAAAAAATTGGAATATGAGGAGCAGCTTCTGCAGTCTGTGTTTGAAGTTAACCTAATCAGATAAAAAAATTACAGAGTAAAAGTAGAAGTGAAGATGTGCAGTTTCCAAAAATCAGGACGTTGTATAATATCTATACAATTTGTTTGATTTGGTTAATCTTAGGGTACACTGATAAATCAACCAGTCGATAAGTCAGCCACATTTCCTTAATTTTAGGAGTTTAAATTTAAATTTAATTCGTGTGAAGCCGATCTTATCCACTAATCTCACCTACCTTGACTAAAGTCTAAAAATTAACCTCTGTCCTAATATGTCCTGCATTTTTAGGTGTTTCTTTCCCATTCAGTAAATCATTACTTTACAACTTTTGGGAACTCTTTGATTGAAAAGGATCGGAACGTATTTAACTTTCAGCCCCAGATCATGTGATCATTAATTAATGGAAAAAGGAAACAATGACATCACTGGAAAAAGTAACTCTTTCTCTATTCAGAAGCAACTCAAATTTTACACCTTTATATCACAATAAACACAACAGGAAAGACACAGGCAGTTTCTAGGCATGGTAAAACTAGATTTTTCACAAAATGTGCTTCATTTCGTCCTGCCTATTCTCTGTGTGCAGAAAATACAGACAAATCTCAAATCTGACGCTCCCAACAAATGGAAACATGATTACCGTAGTGTTGCATCATCTGTACTTTGATGTATGTGCTTTAACCATTTGAGATCAAAGGAAACCCCTTGCTACTGCCTGAGGAATCTGTATCTGTTCTTCCTCAGTACTAGATTTAAACACTCTGTAATCTGTATGATTTTCTATATCAAGTCAATAATAAAAAGGGGAGGTAGGCCGAGCAAACACAAACACACTAAATGATCTTCTGGGCCACTCAAGTCTTCTCGTTGACAACCAGAAGACGGGTTGTCAACCAGTCTTCTGGTTTCCAATCTTTCATAATTGGAGACAGAATTATGTCTGCTTGGTGTAAAGCACTGTGGACTGCCTTGATGCTGAAATGTACTATACAAATAAACTTGACTTAAATAGGTAAAGGTTTAATGCAAGTCTATAGGTTTAATTTGATCCTTTTTTTATCCCCTGGAAATCACATCTTTTGTAATTTTGCTTATTTTAAGAAGGTAGATTCATAGTACAAATTTGGTTTTTGCTGTCTTGGTTCCACATGAACAAACCTTTGACATAGAATGACTAGATGCGATATCCATTCAGTCAGTGATTGATCTTTATGATTAGGTACCTCCATACCGCCATGATCATCTATCGGGACCTGAAGCCCCACAACGTGCTCCTCTTCAACCTGAAGAGCGACTCGGAGATCATCGCCAAAATCACCGACTACGGGATCGCTCAGTATTGCTGTAGCATGGGCGTGAGGAGCTCCGAGGGGACTCCAGGTCAGTCAGAGTTTCTTCTCTGTGGCCGATTCCGGCTGACGGGAAACAAGAGTTCTGACGGGTCTCCTCCTCCGTCTGGCAGGTTTCCGAGCGCCCGAGGTCGCCCGGGGGAACGTGATCTACAACCAGCAGGCGGACGTGTTCTCGTTCGGCCTGCTGCTGTACGACTTACTGACGAGAGGCGAGCGCATTTCAGAAGGCATGAAGTTCCCCAGCGAGTTTGATGAAGTGGCGGTGCAGGGAAAGCTGCCAGGTGAAGAAAAAGTCTGACTCTGGGTTCACCTCTGATTTTTACGAAAAAGAATTTAAAAAATGACATTTTTTGTACTTATTTATTTATTTTTATACAGACCCAGTAAAACACTATGGCTGCTCGCCTTGGCTCAGCTTCCAGGCTCTGATGATGGACTGTCTGAAGGAAAGCCCACAGGATCGACCCACCTCTGCTCAGGTGAGGTGTTGAACAGCTGTTCTCTGTTCTTCAGTTGTCCTTGAGAGTAAAACTAATCTGTAGTAGAACCAGGATGCAGGTTGATTCAGATCCATGGAGTCTACAGGGTTTTTGCAGGTTTCACGAACTCAAATTTAAGACTTTTTAAGGCCTTTAAGAACATTGGGAATTAAATTTAAGACCTGTATCATGACAGAAATGTACAAAAGGAAATTTCATATTTTAATTCTATATGTATATGTAAATGGGAAACTATTGAGGAATAAATGTGAGACCTATAGATATTGTCATATTCATACTTAAGTTGAAGACATTAATTACAGTTCTTTTTATTTTTCTTTCTCTATTCTCTTTTTGTTCCATGCTCTACACTTTTCCTTTTCTCGTCCTTCTCAGTTGTAATTCCCTCCATGGTGACAACTTTGTTGAAATAAAAATAATACTGGTGTTTGACCACCTTGTTTAAAATCCACTAAACCTCTAGCTTCAGTGTTGCACCACTTGCTCCTCTTAAATCAGTGCTACGGTTAGTGATCCCCATGCAGTTTTCTGGGAAGCTTCAGCCAGACCAGGGGAGAAAAACTTACATTTCTGGGTCTGTTTTTGGCTCTGGACAACAGCTTTGTGGATTTCACACTGGACCCTCATATTGCCAAGCTTTTTTGCACAGAAAGTATGTAGCATTTGTATAGGTTAGCAACAGAAATGAGGCGAAGACAAACATCGTCCCGCTAATTTATCCATGGTAGGCACAAAAAAGCTAGCTAGTTAACTAGCAGGGGGATGTTAGCAGGTAGTTAGCTGCAGCTCCAACTGCCTCAAGTCACAGGATGCAATGAAGATGTTTGCAGCTGACTTAAACTTTTCCCTGACAGAGTCCTGCAAGAAAAATGAGCAAACTATCAAAATGCAAGACAAATCATTAACGTCTTTAGGGTCCAGTTATTTTATAAATGAATTTAAGACATTTTAAGGCCTTAATTTTAGCTATATTAATTTTGATTTTTTTTAAGGATCTGTCTGTACCAGCTAGGTTTTTGAATCCCAAGCACAAGGAAACAATTATATAGATCAAACCCTTTTTTTACCGTCTTTATTTCTTCATCTTGCATTTGTGATGTGTCCAGGTGTTTGACCGGCTGAATTCAGGGGAAATGCTGAGCTTAATAAGTGAAGTGAAGCTTTCCGGCATGTTTACTGCTCAGTGCATCACAATGAGCAGCAGCGGTGCTGCCACCGGTGGCGACCAGAAGACATCAAGCCACACAGCCTGGCTTGGTGGGGGCAGCAGCTCCAAGAGGAAGGGCTACATCACAGCCGTGGACCTGCACACCAATGTGGTCACCACACAGGTACGAATACAGGTCCCAAAACTTGATACCTCATGTTTGACTTCTTTTAAGCTAAAGTATTTTAACTCTTTCCTGTCCTTGTGAACAGGAGGTCGATACCAGCCCCGTCCTTTGCCTCGTAACGGTTCAGATCCCAAATGAGGAATTCGATTGGCTGGTGGCAGGCATGCAGTCTGGCTCCTTACTGGTCATCAGCACTCAGGACGTGTCCACTTATCACCACCTGCAGAGTGTCACAGATGCCGTCACCTCGCTGTACTTCCATGTACACCCTCGGCGCACGTAAGTCCTTACAGAACCACTGAAGCTGATACAGTAGTGGAAATCATTGTCTGCTGCTCTAGACAATTCTAGAGCACACTGTGGGTGTGTGTGTGTGTGAGGGTGTGTGGGTGGGCATGGGCGTGTGTGTGTACTAGTATCTATTACACGCGACTGTTATAACCATTTTTGCCAATTTTCATTAATTATTTCTTGAACAATTTATAATTATACTTTTATAATTGCATTAATTATACAAGGATAATTTTAACCCATTGTGGACATTTTTCTGGCATTCACTTTTAGTTAGGTTCAGAATGTGAAATAAGTTTTGGGTAGAGTTAGAAATATATTAGTAATGGAGAGTGTTAGAAGAATGTTTTTGTTAGGACTAAAGCCATTGCTAAAATGAAAGGAAGTCAACACAAAGGTGTCATTTGGGTAGGAATACAAGGATGTGTGTGTATGTTTGTGTGCTCCAGAAAGCATTTTGACTTAAAAACTCATCTTATATTCATCTTGTACAATGACACAATAATGAATGTGTCGACTCAGAACTGAAACGTTGCAGCTTTTTCCAAAATACCAAAACGTTCATACTGATCTTCAAATGGGTTATCATGAGAAAAAGAAAATTATTCATTGATAAAAAATTTCAAAGCGGCAATATAATTAGCTCATCAATCTCAAACCTGATTATTCAGAATATATACATGTATATTAGAAATAGGCAAATATGTTGAAAATGATATTATTGGTGTGGGAATGATGCTTTCTATTTTTCATTTTTGATTCCTTTGCAGCCAAAGGACAAATTACTTGCTGGTCGGCACCGCAGATGGAGTTCTGAGTGTTTATGAGGAGTCCGTGCTCATGGTAACCATTCACTCAGAACCGTCGGGTCCAGTGTGTTTTGATGGTGTGATGTGATCACAGCTGTCTGCTCTCCTCCTTCCAGCGGAAGAATGGCCAGCCAGTGAAAAGCGTCACCGTGGGAAACGGCAGCACTCCGCTCATGTGTTTGGGCCAGTCGACCCACTCGCTGGACAGCAGGACGGTCTGGGCCGGCTGTGGGACCAAGATCCTCTGCTTCTCAGCCGACTACGACGTCTGCAAGTTCATCGACACGAAACCAAACCTCATCTTCCGGTGAGTCTCATGTCTGGACCAAACAATATTTTGTTTATTTATTTTGGATCTTTAAAATGTGTTCCAGTTGCAGTGTTAATGTTTTTTAGAATTAAGTTTATCGATCTTTGAGAATGTGTTCTTGCATCGTTATGCCACTACCATTATATAACTTGGAAACGGTCTTAAAACAACAATATTATCGTTTATCGCAATAACTTCTGGGACGATTTATCGTCCAGAAAAATGTGTCATCATAACGAGCTCAGTGTCGATTTAAAGGGTTTTAACAGATATTCACACTCGTTCACACTTGGAGTAACAGTGGTGTTGCGTGTACCCCGCCCTCCTCCAGGCAGCAGCGGGGTCAGAGCAGCGAGGCGTGCGTCTCCCGCATGGTGGTGGACAGACACGTGTATCTCAGCAAAGCCAGCACTCCGACCGTGGAGGTGTGGGACAAGAAGAGCGAGAGGATGGTGGACTGCATCGACTGCGCGCAGATCATCAGGTACGCTCCGTTGCACTTTGACTGAATCCGTTGTGAGTCAGGCAGTAACCGGGCCGTCCCTCACAGGCGGGGCGGCGGGGCGGAGCCGCTCTCCGAGGCGTCGCCCTCTTGGGCCACGGTGAAGACCCTGATGATGCAGAACACCGCAGCGCTCTGGATCGGCACTAGAGGGGGCTACCTGCTCCTGCTGGAGCTCTCCAAGCACCAGGCGCTGCAGGTGGTGGCACCGTCTTGCGACTCCATCCGCGCCATCGTCTCTGCAGTCATACGTGGGCCATCAACGTTTTACATTTCACTGCACGCACTGCAAAAACACAAAATCTTACCATGAATTTTTGGTCTAGTTTCTTGTGCAAATGTCTTGGTACACTTGAAATAAGACAAAACTAACTCAGAAGCAACTTTTCAGCAAGACATGGGAGCTTGTTTTAAGTAAATAATTCCTTAATATTGATTTTTTTAAAAATACAAGTAGATTATTTCACTTGTAACATGGAAAAAACTAGTACTTTTCGATCAATATTACATGATTATTTACTTCATACAAGGTCCTATACCTTGCTGAAAAGTTACTTTTGAGTTAGTTTTTCTCAATTCAAGTGTACTGAGATAACGTTACTAAAAACTAGACCAAAAAAAACAAAACTTTAAGATTTTGTGTTTTTGCAGTGTAGGTTTATTCTTTGGGAACGATGTGTATTCTATTATCTTCTATTTGGAAGATGAAGCAACTTTAGACCTTCGTCTGAAATATGCTGAAATAAAACATGACATAGTTTAAGATTACGTAGGAAGTTTGCCAAGTTCTGCTTTTCAAACTTCCAACAAGAACATAGATGTTTCCTGAGGCGTCGTGTTCCACAGTCTGAAGGTTAACTGACCACCGCCTCAGATTAAGAGCAGCTCCTATCTGCTGTGCAGCAAGGAGAGTGTGAGAACAAAATGGTGAAAAAACCAAAGTTTTAAGCAGCTGGCATTTTGTTTGGCTTTTAGATTCACTGTCTCTCTGAGTGTTTGCGTGCAGACGAGCCACAAGCTGGGAGTTTTGTCCGTGTGTAACGGTGTTTGCACAAATGTTTCTTTTCTTTTTCTTTTTTTTTCTTTCCTACAATCAGAGTCGATGAACTGGAAGAACGCGGTGCTGGTTTTGGGCCGGAGGCTCCCACGAGACAGGAACCGGGACGGTGAGCGTCCTCGTTTGGCCCCGCCGCTTCTCTGTAAAAAAAACAAAACAAAAACAACAACAACATAAAAAAACAGTGGCCTCGCTGCGCGGCTCTCTCTGCAGAAAGTGACACTTGTCTGTGTGTGTTTGTTTGCCGTCTCTCAGATGAGGAGTCGGTGCTGATGGCGTGGAGCAGCACGCTCCCTCTGGAGGTCACAGACCTGAAGAAGCACTGTGAGAAGAGGGAGCGCGCCGCGGCCAGGATGAGGGAGCAGCTCCACCACGCCTGAGCGGCAGGTCCTATCTGCTCTCGTTGTTCTAACCTCTGCGTCGCACATGTTTCATCTGAAGATTTGGTGAATTCGAGCTCAGATCAAGTGAATCCTTATTTCTAAAAACCGATACTGGGCTGCTGGCGTGGAGCTCGGCCTCGGTCCTCGCTTCGTGTCCTGGCCTGCTGACCTTTACCGCATGTCTTCTCCAGCTTTCATTCCTGTCTGGCTACTCTTGAGTAAAGGCCGCCTGAGCTAAAAAAACAACAACAAACAAAAAAAAAACAACAATACTAAAGCAACACAAGATGCTCAACAATTCACATTTTGTGCTTGATTAATTTTTCCTGGAAGAATTATCATATAATCATTACTTTATTCTCCTAATATAGAACCTTATGCTTTTAATATTATGACATCATTCTGATAGTATTATGACTGTATTCTAGTTTTATGACTTTATCCTGATAATGACTTAATTCTCATTTTATCCTGACCTTATTCCAGTAATATGACATAACCCTTGTATAATTATAACTTTATTCTCATTATGTTTGGACTTCATTGTTGTATGACTTTTTTTTATTTCAAAATGAAAAACAGGTCTTAGCCTGTCCCTAATACTCCGTCATAGACGATAGGACGCCGCTGAAGTAAAATTATTATTAAAAGCCCAAAACGTGATATTGCTGCCTCCGGTTTGTGGAGGTAAAAGTACCTAAAAGTATCTTTCTTACTAGAGAAAAGCAGTTGTTGTGAATGTTTTGTTCGCTTCTGGTTGTTCATGTAGCAACAGCAACAATAGTGACTGAAAATCTCACCTCATGTTTTAAACAGAGGAGTCAGCCAAAGGGATGAACTCTTCAGCTGCACTGAAGAGGATGTTTTACCTCAGCGCCTGACAACCCAGCCGCACTTTTCAGGACTCTGATGTTCAGTAAGGAAAGACTGGAGCCGCTCCCCGAAGAATCGCATCATAGATTTATCTTTGTCTTTTCTTCAGCAAAGCACACCTTACAACTTGGCATATTTCATCAGATAATGACCGACTTTTAATTTTCAGGAGATTTTTGTAAAGGGACACTGTTTATTTAACTTGTGTGCTTCATGTCTGACAGCAGAGGAGATGTAAAAAAAAAAAAATCCTGCTTCCAATACACAGATATGGATTTTCACCCTGTGTGCTATGGGTAAAGTGGAAACTGGGGAAAAAAAAAAAAAAAGCACGAAGCCATAAAAAAGTGTCACGTTGATTATTTATTTGTGTCTGTGAATGCATATTTATCAGTATGGTAAACCACTCAACATAGATGGGAAAATTAGTTCTTCTAATGCTGCCTGCTCTGCACATATTGTGGAGTTTTTTGTTGTTTTTTTTTACATACATTCTTATAGCTGAAGTCATTGTGACGCCAATAAAAGTTATTTTGTTTACGGTTTTATTGTCTGCGTCCTTTACACTTAAGGTTGATGCATTTGGTCTGGTTTCTTTATTCTGCGTGTAAACAATAATATCTATATACAATAAAATTATTGCTACTTTGTGTATATTGCTACAATGTGTACAGTTCTGTCCACAAAGTAAAATGTGGAAAAAGCCTTAAACTGAATAATTTTTTAATTGCTGTGTTTTAATTACCACTGAAGTCAAGAGTCTGAATCAAGGATAAATCATCTTCATTTGGTGCTTTTCAACTTGGTATTTCATGTGGCTTGTATTATTCTCATTTATATTTATCTAGTTATCTAGCTAGCGATGACCTCTAGCTGTCAGCTAGCTAGCGATGACCTCTAGTTGTTAGATAGCTAGCAAGCGATGACCTCTAGCTGTCAACAAGCTAGCGATGACCTCTAGTTGTTAGATAGCTAGCTAGCGATAACCTCTAGTTGTTAGCTAGCTAGCGATGACCACTAGTTGTTAGATAGCTAGCTAGCGATGACCTCTAGCTGTTAGATAGCTAGCAAGCGATGACCTCCAGCTGTTAGATAGCTAGCAAGCGATGACCTCTAGTTGTTAGATAGGTAGTTAGTGATGACCTCTAGCTGATGGGTAGCTAGCGATGACCTCTAGCTGTTGATTGGTAGCGATGACCTCCAGTTGATGGATGGCTGACTAACAATGACCTCTAGCTGTTAGATAGCTAGCTAGTGATGACCTCTAGCTGTCAGCTAGCTAGTGATGACCTCTAGCTGATAGCTAGCAAGCGATGACCTCTAGCTGATAGCTAGCAAGCGATGACCTCTAGTTGTTAGATTGGTAGCTAGCGATGACCTCTAGCTGTTAGATAGCTAGCAAGCGATGACCTCTAGTTGTTAGATTGGTAGCTAGCGATGACCTCTAGCTGTTAGATAGCTAGCAAGCGATGACCTCTAGTTGTTAGATTGGTAGCTAGTGATGACCACTAGCTGTTAGATAGCTGACTGAAATAGAGATGCCTAGAACTTGGTAACCGAAATTCTAGGTTAGCAGAATAACTAAAAACAAATATTTTTCCTTTCAAATTCCAAAGGTGACATGTACAGTAACTAGTTACATTTCCAAGTGGCTTTTTGGGGAGTAGTTTTTCTACATTACTTTTAGTTGAGTATTCCTATTATGAAATATCACAAGTCTTACTTTTGTGCAATTTTTGGCTACTATAGCTGTCAAACACTGTAGCAATATTTTCGCTTACATTACCGTGTCTGCAACATATTTCAGCTAAACAAGTTACAAATGGTAGCCATATTGGATTTGGAGTGGGGATATTCTCACTTGAAATGCTGACTCTATAGAACTGTTAAGTCTGGTTTTATAATTAGTATAATATTAATAAAATAATTACAGCAGAAGACTTTGTGCTGTTCTGAACTGTAAAAAAAATCCCTTGACTAATCACAGAGGGATTATACGAGTGCAATAAAAACTGAAGTGCTAATAAATGCATCTGGCATCGTATCAAAACCAAACATAAAACAGCCAAAAATTAAATAAGTGTCAAAGTATGGATTGTTTTCCACTTTTATTCTTGAACTGGAGGAGGGGGGGAAGAGACATCGCAATTTAAGCATTTCATGAAAAAAATATTTACAAAGAGGACGCAGTCCTCACCAACACTGACAGAACATTAGTAAAAAAACAAAGACATGAGAGTTAAGTACCTCTGAACCTTAAAAACACTGCTCTGATATCCAAACTATCAGGATAAATATATTTATAATATTTATATTGTATTTACAGAATACCTCAAATGTTCAGCATGTATTCTATAAACAAATATAAATGACTTAGGCACACTTCAGTCGCAGACAATCATAGGAGTGGAATACAAGCACCGTCCTCTCACTGTTTTAACAATGCTGACGAGAACTTTGGCCAGAAATAATAACGCGTTCCATCTTGTATCTTTACATCATCCATAGTGTATACACTGGGACAAACCTCAATGCTTTAATATAGGGACCTAAATGTAGACAACCTTTTCATACAGCAGGGGTATTGCTGCAAACAAGCCTAAACCCCAAAAAGACCTTCAGGACTCTGTGAGCTCTACAGGTTCACCAAGGGGCCAAAACTGAAGAGGGTCAGAGTTCAGGGGTGAATTCAAGCAAATAAGTTGGACGAGAGTAATCTCTCTTCCAAAACCGTTTGTTTTTAGGCTTACAGTCACATAAGGTTCAGAGACGACAAACAACAGAGCAGCTACCTTATATCTACAAAGAATATACAGTGCAGTAACAATGTACAACAATGACAATGGGTGACTAAACGCACGCAGAAGGGTGGAGGAGAGAAATGGCCGGGGCGGGGCTAACTATCGCAGTCAGTCTACAAGTCCGACTCGGGCATATCTGGCATGTCCGCCATCAGGTAACCGATCCCGTAGCGGCCGTTGGGAGCGGTGTCCACCTCTGTGCCGCCGCCACCACTCTGCTTGCGGTAGATGCTTTTCCCGGGCATCGGCGAGGGCGCCTCGCTGGGGGTCTTGCCGTGGATTAGGCTGGCGTCGTCGTCGTCCTCCGGCCGGGGGCTCTCCTTGATGACGCGGCCCTTCTTGTAGGCGACGGTGGAGAGGCCGCTGGTGTTCTCGTCGATGATGTTGAAGTAGCGCAGGCAGAAGACCACGGGTACGGGCATCATGGCCATCACCACCAGAGAGATGCAAACCACGATGCCCCAGGGAGGGAAGTGGAGGGTTTTCTCTACGGCCTGAAGGGGGCAGAGGTGAGAGATGTGACAAGGTGACGATACAACCACAGACGTCAAGGTATTTTATTGGGATTCCATTAAAACAACACAAAATAGCAAAAAGGGAGACTTGGAGCTCATGAGACTGTGCATTTGAACTGGGTTTGCAGTGTAATGCTGCAAAATCAGTGCTTGATCAAGATTCAATTTCAAAGCCTTGTTTGAGCAAAAGCAGCATCAATGAAACAAGCAACATTCTGAGATTGAAAAGTTTGTTTCATTCCTTAAGTGCCTAGTGGATCGAATTAGCATCACACCTATATTCTAAGCCAGGGGTGGGCACTCCTGGTCCTCGAGGGCCGGTGTCCTGCAACTTTTAGATGCATCTCTACTTCAACACACCTGAGTCAAATAATGAGGTCGTTAACAGGACTCTGGAGAACTTGACTGCACTTAGAAGGAGATTCAGCTGTTGGATTCAGGTGTGTTGGACCAGGGAGACATCTAAGAGTTGCAGGACACCGGCCCTCGAGGACCAGGAGTGCCCACCCCTGTTCTAAGCAATTTAACATCGGACTGACAACAAAATATATAATATACAACTGAACATAAATTGAGGGATTCCAAGGATAAAACTTTTGTTTCAATTTCAATTTGCTCTGCACAGCCTCCTGAACACAGAGGGAACAAACTAGTCCTGCTAGAGAAGACATGCTATAAATACAAGCATATTCATTTGTTTGAATGGTATAGTCAAAGTCCAGACTTGAATCCAACTGAGAATCTGTTCAAGGACTTAAAAATGGATGTACACAGTGTGAGTAAGACGGAGCAAATTTTCCAAAAGGAACTAAAAATAAAAACAACAATTTTAAGATTTTCATTTCCAAAATAAAAAAAAATGTAGAAAATTATTTATTTTTTACTTTCCTTGACCAATCTGTACTTCTTTACACTGTTTCACGACACATTGAAGTTTGCGGCCGTGTTGTGACTAAAAAACGTGTGGGGGGAAAAAAACCAAAATGCTTTCCTCAAAAAACTGAAGACTATGTTTAGACCTTTGACTCGTTTAGTCTTTGTTCCACTTGGTTCTAAAATCACACAGGTGCTTTGGTGTTTCTACAGCAGACCAAACATCCTGTTTATTGTTCTTGGCTGAAACACGTTTGTTTCCAAGAAGTTTTGTGTTTTTTGTACTTTCGTGCTACCGCCCGGCTTCCCTCTGGTCCCCCTTTAATCTGCTTTCATTCGGCTCCAGGGTCACAGAGCGGTGGGGGTGGGCGGACGTCTGCTCTGGAGAAGCCGGAGGCCTCCGCTTACCTCCTCCTGTATCCAGGCGCTGTAGCTGGGAGGAGTCATGGTCAGCTGGATGAAGCTGGCGCAGAGCAGGAGCAGCAGCAGGATGGGTGTGATGTACTTCCACATGTAGTAGTAGAAGCGGTACGGAGTGAAGCCCAGCATGTCCTTCAGGTCTTCAAAGAATCTGGGGAGAAGCAGGAGGAGTGTTTTGTTTGTTGTTGTTGTTTCGCCGAAATCATGGTAGAAATCGGCGCGTTTACAAGGCGAGCGCAAAGAATCGGGCGGCGAGGCTCGTTTGTGCCGGCTGCTGACACGCTTACTTGTCGATCCCGTAGAACCAAGCGATGGCCACGTTCTCCAGCACCACGACGATGAGCAGAGGCAGCGTGGCGGAGTAGTCGTCAAACATGGTCACAAAGTAGTTCCCTGAGCGCTGAACGAACAGGAGGCCGATGGAGAAGGCCAACACGCAGCATCCCACTGCAACACAGAGGCGGGGACTCAGCAGGCTGTATACCACGTGTCAAACTAAAGGCCCGGGGGCCAAATCTGGCCCAACGTAGCTTTTTACGTGGCCCTCCGAACTCCAGATTACGTCAATAAGTCCCTCCAGTTTTTCAACAAATCCACTGAACTCACTCAAAATTTACACAAAAGCAACATTTCTTTCTAATTTTTAACTGTAAAAAATATTGTTTTCAATATTTTCCAAGAACAACATACATTAGCATAAATATGTTAAAAATTCCTTACAAATATTTCTAAATTAGTGCCACAAAATCTGCGATTTTGATTACAAAACAAGCCTCACAAAAACCATCGCAAAAACCTGGACTGACTGATCAGTGTGATTTTATTTTAAGAAACAAGTCATGAAACAAACAACGAATAACTGAAACCAACACCTATTTATTGATATTTTGACAGCTGAACTGGTTTTATTAATACATTCTGGCACAACTGTCCCTTTAAAAAGCATTCAGATTTTTGATATGGCCCAAATTGAAAATGAGTTTCATTTTCTTCCTTTATATGATACCGTCTGGGGTATCTACTTTTAGAGCCGGGACAGATTCTACTGTTAAAGGAATTATGCAAAATTCACATTTTGTACATTTTTATACTTTCAGCAAGCTTAAAAAAAAAACAAACAACCTCCAGCCGGTTTTTGGCAATAAGTTAATTCTGTTTTTAGTGTCTGGAAAATGAGTCACTTCAAAAACCTTCAGCAAAGTAACGTCACTTCCTGTTGCCTAGCAACTAAAGCGGAGCTCCAATACATTTGGTCAGGTGGTTTAACCGCTATATATGCTTCACAATGGCTGCTGGAAAAGACAAGTGTTTTGTTGTTCATCTACCATCCAAAATCCACTTGTTGCGCTCTTAGTGATTGTGCTGGAGGCTCTACTTCTGCTTTTCAAAGATGTATAGTTGTATAATTGCGCATCAGTTTGCAGCCATTTTCACGTGTGAGTGTAAATGCTGAGTTTGGGGGCGTGGCCAGCAGCAGCTCATTTGAATTTAAAGTGACAAGACGCCTTAAAACACCTCAAAGTAGACTAAAACATCATCATTTAAGAATGATTTTGTAGAACATAAAATGTAATGACCATGTTTTGTATAGAGCTATCCTAAATTGTTCAATGAGACTTAATAGGTCACATTTAAAACTCAAAATATTCTTTGAGATTTAAGAGGTTTGGTCTTTGGCAGGTCTGTTTTACATTTCTGCATGAAATGTTGTTATTTGAAATTTAAAACGACTCTTCACTCTGCTGTTGGATTCTAGGACAGCGTGGAACATAGTGATGTTGGTAACACTTTATTTGATGGGTTGTGAATAATTCTGTGATGACACTGTCATAAACATGTCATAACACCTGTCATCAACATAAGTAAGTCTTCATGAATATTTATGACTGTTGTCATAAAGTGTCATTCGTTAAATCATGACACTTTTAATACAAAGTTGACATTATTCAAAATGTCTTCGTTATGACAACTTGACATTAACCAAGAAATCATGACCTGACATAAATTTGTTATAAAAGTATTACTGATTAAACTTTAGCTTTAATAACATAAAGCTACATCATTTTCAAAGTTTCATCAGTAATAACACTGCTATAATTAAAAACATCACAGTCACTGCAAAAAATGTTGTCAGTTTTGCAGTGACAAAATCAACTGGGACAATCTCACCTCATATGCCCTGCATCTCTCCTTCAGCTTTATCATATTGGCGTCTAAAAGCTAAAACATTTCTTATGGCCGGCGGTAATATTTGTGGTCAAAGAGCTTGTTGCTAGGTGACCACTCCTTCTGACCTGTAAGAAACTCCTTGCGGACTTTGAACGTGTCGATCAGCGGGGTGAGGATGCCCTCGATGGTGCCGAACATGCTGCCGAGGCCCAGGTTGATCAGCATGAGGAAGAACATGACGGACCAGAAAGGCGAGGCCGGGAAGTGGGTCATGGCTTCCGTGAAGGCGATGAAGGCCAGGCCTGTGCCTTGGACAGCCTGGTGGAGGGAAGGAAAATGAAGTTACCAGCAGTATCTCTTTTCTTCCTAAATCTGGTTCTAGGATGGCTGCAGATTGAATTTGCTGTTTGAGAGGAAAGCTCAGCTGACCGTTCAGAAGGCCATCAAGCCGTCCCGTTGAAGTTTGATTTCAGACTAAAGAAGTTGTCGGTTCCTTTTCATTCCCATTTCCAAATTCAATATAATACACATAAGGCGTAGTGATAGCCACAGATTTTTCAGAACTTTGACCTGAATAATGGATTTTTTTTAAAGCGTGGAGCATCATGGGATCACAGCTCGTTTTGACGTTAGTTAATGGCAGTACATTTTTTTACATTTGTATATTTCATAAAGAAAGAGCTGCAGCCTGAGTTCCTAGTGACTGCTGAGTGGCTGCATACGTTGGTATGAAGTTACACTGAAGAACTTCTTTACTGCAAACTAATGCACTTAAAAAACAGAATCGGTATAAATGAAGAACACTGTGATGGGTTGACATTCCCTCACCAAAATTCTATATTGACTACCTGAAAATATTTTTAAAAGACTTCAGCTATCACTTTTGAGCTGTCTGTGTTTTTTGTTTGTTTTTATTTTTTTTTACCATTACTCTGGGGTTTTAACTGTACAATAACAGTTAACAGTATGGTCAACTTTCCATTGACAACAAATGGAAAAATAGCCAATTGGCCAATTCTGGCGCATTTACAGCAATGCTAATTAATGTGCTTTGTATCGGGGAAATAAGTTAATAAGTTTGAAAAAAAACCAACAACTTTAAGTTGTAAATGTTTTCTGATCGACGTGTTAAATTCCGTTGATAGAACTGTTACTATGTGAATGAGAGTTTATGAGAGAAAATGACAACTTAGCCAATAAATAGATGATAGAGAACAGTAAAATCCAAACGCTAATTTAATAACTGAATTACCTTCATGTATTTTTAAACCTCATTTTAGGCAAAGCACGATCAAACTGACAACTAGCTCAACTGGAACTTTCAATGGAGAGAACTACTTTATCGGCTTGTGTTGCTAATATTAGCTAGCCTGGTGGCTAGTGTTAGCTAGCCTGGTCACTGAGGCTACAAGTGAGCGAATCCTCCTAGTAAAATAATCAAAAAGCTCCCTGGTAGCCACAGAGTCATAACTTTATTTTAACAGTTTACACGTATTAAGAGGAAAAAACTCAAAACTTGAGGTTTTTGGGGTTTTTTCCATGTACCTGATTGAGCTCATCTTCAATACTGCAGGACTCCAGCCCCAGTTTGGGGTACTCATCCTCCTTCACCCCCTTGATGATCTGTATCATCTGATGGTAGTCTTCAGCAGTGACCTGACTGACCTGCGTCAGGTTGATGTGGTGGGGAATGAGGCTCTGGTCAATGTCGCTCCCCAGCAGCGCCACAATCTTGTTAGTGTTTCTAAAACAATAGAAGATCGAGCATTAAACAAAAAAAAAAAAAAACACAAATCAGTCGGGCCTAAAAATCAAGACCCGGTCGTTGGGCCTATTTTCACCGTTTTTTTTTAAACTGATCTCAGTCTGTTGTTGGACAGCTCTCACTTACAGAGCAACACATTTGCTGTTCATGATGTTGGCTTTGAAGCCCAGCACGGCGAACACCACCAGGGTGGCCAGCACGGAGGTGAAGAAGTTGATGAAGGACACCAGGACGGCGTCGAAGTGGCAGTTGTTGTCGCGCTTGTTGTAGCTGGAGAAGGCGATCACGCCGCCGAAGCCGAGGCCCAGAGCGAAGAAGACCTGCGTTGCCGCCTCCCGCCACACCTTGGCCTCCAGCATGATCTCCAGCTGAGGTCAGAGCAGATAACGTTCGCTTGTTAGTGCTTGCGAAACAAAAAAACTAAAAATTTATAGAAAGAGACGGCATTTATAATTTGAGAGGGTCAGAAAGAATAATAAAAATAAGAATAAAAACAAAGTGGATCTATTTTTACTTTTAAGGAAATAAAACATTTTCTATCAAGGTATAAAGAAGTATGTTGATTCAGTAGAGAGACGTATCATTACAAGTATAATGGGGTTTTTTTTTGTTATTTTTATATACACAAATTGCCATTTACATGGATCGATTGATTTATGCTTATAATATAATAAATGAACTTTGAGAGAAACGGTAGACCATATAAGATTTTGTTTTCCCTTCAAACTGCTCCCTTTCATTCAAAACTTTATTTTATGTTAACATGAAATGTTCATTTTAGACTGTAAATGAACAAAATAAACAAATAAATAATTATTAAATCTCACACATCGACAAAGAATACGAGGAAATTGATGTATTTAAAATATTCTTTAAATGCTCTCGTTTTAAAGCTCCATAAACGTCAGTGATATTAGCTTACAATAATTTGGTAAATATAGTGTGATTTATGGTTTTTTTAAATTGTTTATTAAAAACCAATTTAATGCATGCACATCAAAGCATGAATAAATGTAAAGATTTTTTTTCTCTGTATTTTAAAGTGAAGCATCCAGAAGCTCAAATCTGGCAGAGAAATTTCCCCCTTTAAAGCGATACAATGATCTTTTCCACAACATTTACCATCCCACCCTGTCAGGCTCTAAACCTTCTCCATAACATCTCCTATTTTTCCATACGTTCCCCTCGGCCCCTGTAAGCTCGGAGCAGGACGAACACTAAACCTCCGCCGGCTCTTGGAGACGTCGGGCGACGAGACGCAGCAGACACAAAAGACAGACGTGCTCTGCTGAAAATCACCGTCTCGGTGCTGGCTGGTTGCATAAGGACCTTGTAGCTGTTGTTTCCATGGTGACACGATCCTGTGGCCTGCCGTGCTACTGGCTGCTCGCTCCCGAGGAGCCAGCCTATCACGTGAAGATGTACTCTTTGATCTCATGCAGGGAAATGATCAGGGAGTAAAGTGAAGGAAGTGTAAAAGAAGAAAAGAATAATAATATCGAAGAGTGTGAGCGAATATTGGCCAATTAATAGTATAAATGGTATTAGTAGAGAGACTATTTCTAAATCTGTGTAGAATAAGGGACCAATCAGCTCTGACTCTGTTCCTGGACGGAGGAATGTGGCTTCAGTCGATGCTCTACCTTGGGCGTGAACATGTGTCGAATCCCGTCGATGGAGCCCTTCAGCAGCAGCGCCCGAACCAGGAAGCAGATCAGGACGACGTAGGGAAACAAGGAGCTGAAGTACATCACCTGCAAGGAGGAGAGAAGTCCTGTTTAGTCCTTCTCAGGAAAAAAAAGATGTCAGAATAAAACAATGAGTCTTTGGAAAAACTCTAAAAATAAACGTTGTTTTGAACTTCCTCCCTGACTGTCACAATCCCCCGACAGGCAAAGCTTCTTTACATTCATGCAAATTGAGAGATTATTAAAGACTGCAGTTTGCAACATAAAGATGAGACGTGCGCCGAGTCTGTGGTTTGGTTCATTGCAGCTGTGTGTTAAAATACCTCCATGTCCAGGATTCATAATTTGTGTCCCATGATATGTATGGCAACTTGATGTTTGTGCTGATCAAACTGTGTATTGTAAAGTATCAAAAGGATAGCATGAAAGGCAGATAAAGTAGTGTACATATTATTTTGTTTCTGGGGCTGGATGTAGGATCATCGAGAAAGTTGGCAATAAATAGCTTCTTTTTTTGTGTGTAATTGAGAGATTTGCATCCAAATATTTCTGCAGTCTGTGGCATTTTCTGTTGTGGTTCTTGGCCATGACTAGTTCTTGACCCACATGCAAAACCCATCATTAGCCGAGGGGCTTGTTTGATAGGACAAGGTGAGCCTCAAAGACGGAGAGCCGGATAAAAGACCTGAGTCATCCGCCCAAGACACGGTGACACATGGACTTACAGGATGGGCTGTGAGGGTGCGGCTGCAGACTCTCTGAGGTGGTTTGTGGTTGAGTCATAAGCACGGTTAGGTGAATCGGAAACATTATGTCAGCTGCTTGGTGGTCCATATGTAATTCTGAAGGAGGCGGTGCCATGTCTCAAATGAGTTCTCTTTAGGTCTGGCGCAAACTCATACTAACCTATTTCAGTTCTTTGGGCAAGACTACTGGTAATGCCTCCTTTCTTACTCAAGATTATTCAAAGCAACACAAAAGCAAGCAACTGAAGAGAGCAAAATCGGTTTCAAAATAAAATTTGAACCAACATGAAGTCAAAAGTCCAATTTGAGAGATTTCTTTGTTTGTTGTCTTCACTTTTCTTTGGAGAAGACAGATGATGAAGCTCAGCCCTGGGAAAAGCCCACACAGGGCTGAGCTTTAGTCTAAAACCTTGATCGGACTCGTCCTAAAGCCAAACAGTTTTAGTCTTCAGGTCTTCGACTTTATGTTTAGTAAAGAAGAGACCTGAACGCTTCAAGATTACATGCAGCTCCATCCTGCAAAAAGGTCAGGTTTTGGAAAATCCCATTGTTATCTTCACACCCAGGTACAAACACACCGATTTTCCACGGTGACGTGTAAACATTTTTATTACTCACTGTGGAAGTGTGTGATTCTTTAAAGTCTAATGTGTCTAATAATCTGTCCTAATCCATAAAGTTACAGATTATGTTCTCCAGTACATCACATTGTAGGCAAAATCCACCATCACCACCACAAGGCCTTTTTTTATTTATTTTTTTGCCAAACTCCTGGCAATCAAACCAAGCCAAAAAGGCGCTCATTGCCATGGTAACCAAATGGTCTGATCCCTTTTCATGCCCACGCACACACTCACACACACACCCCCACATACACATGGTACAGAAATACTGTATTTGGCTCAGAGATTCTTTGGGCAAGGCTTTTGTAAGTGTGAGCCTTTCCATTCTTTTGCAGCACAGATAGCAGAATCATTTGTAAGATAACCGGATCAGGAAAACTCTCTGGAAGAAAACGCCATGCACAGCGGTGTGGATATATGTTTTGGTTAGGAAAAACTGTTTTTTAAAATACAATCAAAAAGTTTGGATTTGCTTAAAAACAAGTGTAGACTGGATAATCAGAGGTTATTTCAGTAAAAAAAAAAAAAAAGCCGTTTTGTTGGTTTTCGTCCACATCTGTTTGGTTTGTCCCAACTCTGCTTCCGTTAAATTTCCAATATAAGCTCCTAGAAGTGGTATAATTGAGAAAAGTTGAACTGTGTCAAGGATATTCCACAGTAATATAAATCTTACAGGCAAACAGCTAATCTACCTCGTTTGCTTTTGTCGTTCCTCTTCACATTTCCATCCGGCCGTGTGGGTAGAAACCCGGGCAGAGAGACGCTGGACTAGGGGATATGATCTTTGCCCATTATGATCGATGAAAGAGATGGTTTGAACTTCCTCCGTCTCTCTCAGAATTATTACAGGATCATGAGTTGGAATCACAAAGACGGTGAAAACGCAGTTCTTGTCTTTTCAAGAACAGACAAAAAAAAAATCCACGTCACAAAATATCCAGAGTAGATTTGTTCAGATTTATTATTATTCTACTGTCCCTTATCCTTATGTGAATCGACATATTTCCATTTTGCCTACACCTGGAAGTTCGCCACTAAGGGATATTTCTATTTTCTTTTGTATGTAGCTGACTGACGTTTTTTTTTAAATTGCTTTCCAAAGTGGAGATTTTTTTTTTAAACCAGATGGAACCCCAGAGACCATGTAGACTTTATGTTTCTGATGGCAATGAAAGTTTTAGCCACTCCACTTCCGAAGAGACTCACTTCAGGTCAGATGTAGAGGGGGAAATTCGAGCAACAGCTTATGTCCAGATGGAAAGTAGGAAATCTCGTTTAGCTTTTAGCAGCGTGTCCTCTGTCTCTGGTGTGTTGCATACTGTCCAGTTCACTTTGGGAAGTCTGACTTCTGCCCGCAAAACTCTCTGACAGAGCTTTCAGAGATGCTTCCCAGCTTTGCATATATTATCTTTTGACACTGTTTCCTGTGGAAGCCAGGCAAAAACCCTAGAAGAGGGTGCTCTAAGCAAAACCTACATAAAGAGGCCTTGGTCCTCAACGCGGCAGTCGCAGGTTTGATTCCCGGCCTGGTGACCTTTGCTGCATGTCTTCCCCCTTCTCTCATTACCCACTTTACTGTCAATTCACTATAAAAAAAGGCCACTAGAGCCAATAAAACCTTAAAAACAAAACCAACCAACCAGCAACATTCAAAAAGGTCACCAAGTTCAGTCAAACGACTTGCTTAAAAACTTCAACCAGAACCTCGTCTTTTAAAGACAAAGACATTAAGCAAACTGTGTTCATTCCAGCTTCGCACTCTCGCGGTTCAAAGTTAATCAACATCCCGCATCAAAATGTATCCATAAAAGATTAAAGCCAGAAGCACAGGCCTGACTTTGAACCCAGAGGAACATGGTTAATGCTGGTCATATGACTGGAGAAACTTTGCAACGATTAAAATCATGATGTACGGAGGAGATGACGAGTGAGGAGAGCAACCTCTAGCTGGTGGGGCTAATCCCTCTGGATGCTTTGTTATACTAAGCTCAAGCAAGAAGTCCTTTAAAGATCATAAGCAGTTTAAGAAATATTTCACGAGAAAGATTTATGAAGTCACATCTAATCGGTCACTTTAGACCCTTTAGATTGCGCTAAAGTGAGCTAATTATACCGAGGAAGACTGACGATGCAAAAGAAGACTTTTTGTATTAGCACTTTCAGACTGAGAAGTTAACTGAGCCAAATTAGCAGGATTGTAGGGCAGCTGTAGTAACCCATTTTCTCTGCTCTACTAGGTTGCTCTTGGACACCATTCTCACATTGTTTTCTCTACTACTCCGAAAAAGGTCCCACTAAATGTCTATATTTAACTCGGAAGTAATAGAAAGTCTCCACACCTTCCCTGAAGACTGGATTCCCTTGATCATGGCGAGGCACACCATGGACCAGGCGGCCAGCAGGCACACTGTCATCTTCCAGTTGAGTCCTCCGCCCTCAGAGATGTTGTTGGAGATGTCCAGGGCCTCACGGTACCAGTAATAAGTGGTGGCCGAGCTCTTCTCACACTCTGGCACCACATCTGTGGTTCAAATCAAACAACAGTCAGGTTCAGAGAACGGCAAGAGTCATTTCTGCACCAAGAGACGTGCAAAGAAAAAAAAACCCAGCAAGATGCACGGACGGTCAGTAACACAGTTTGGTGTGTTAATTATTGGTACAGATGTGTGAACTACATATTGTAATTATGTTACCTCCCATAGTGAAGATTCCTGATTGAATATTTGGATGAATCTGAATGAAGTTTGCATCTTCTGCTTGTACCTAAGCTGGATGTAGCTGTTTGAGACTCAAATGGAGATTAATCAGCTAGTATCACGCTGTTTCCTGTCTTATGCTAATGTTTTACTTGGTCTAAACATGAATAAATGTAAAGTGTTTTGTGGCACCATCAGTCCTTTAAAACGTGCATTGCTACTGAAGCTCTTCTGAGCAGTGCATGTGTGTTGGGATCAAGAGTGTGGAATTGCTATTTTTGCTGACATTAATTCTATCTACTCTTATTCCCCCCTTCCCCCAACTTGTTGTTTCATCGTGTGACTTCATCTGATAAAGACTAAAGAAATATTGAGACCCACATATGAAGGTGAGCGCTTTAAGCTTGACACCCTAATGTACCGTTTGAGACTATAATTTCCAGGTAAGAACATAAATCCTTCGTGAGCAGAAGGCTGTGAGAGACAGGCAGCCATGTTTAAACCAGAAAGGACCAAAGTGTTGAATGCAGCTGAACTTTAGACTTTACAGCAGTGCAAGAAATTTGTTTTGTTTTTTTATTGCCTCATTATGTGCAAACTACAGGTGCAGATCTCTCTGCTAGCTGCTAACTGCAGCTGGAATCTAATGCTAAGTAAGTAAATATTTTGCTTAGTGCTTGTGCCCTTAAGAGTGGTCAAATTTATCTGTTGAACTCTTTACCAGTTATGCCTCTATTTACATTGTAAATACAGCAACATTCACAATAAGAGCCCTAACCACATATTAACACTTCTAAATGAAATTGATAACTGTAATGAATTAGAGAACAAAAAAAAACTGTGATACCAAATTTTCAATCAAGCAAAAATGAAACTGAAGTTAAAGCCGATTGTTTTTCGTAAGACAAATTAGTTTGAAACATTAATATCATCTGTGCTGGACAAAAACTGGCAAAATTGTAAAAACTCCTTTGCATATTATACTTTTTAAATATGTATTCATTCTTTTAGAGCGATGCTTGTAAAAAACCAGGATAACGCCATGATCATAATTTTTTTTACTGTTTAAAAAATATTGTAATAAAACATTTTCATCACATCGCCCAACACTGTGGACCCAAACAGAAGATATTCCAGAAAGTTATTTAAGACATTAGTTATCTATTTTAAGAGAGAGAAAAAAAACAAAACCAAATGTGACATGTTGCTGGTGTCTCACATGTACTGGTCTTGTTCTTGACAAGCGGACATTCGTGCCACGGCAGCGGCTGCTGGAAGGACTGGGAGAAGTAGAACAGACTCCAGCTGATGATGACATTGTAGTAGAGAGCCACAAAGAAGCACACCTGCAAGCAAACACAAAAATGAGGCATAATCTGCTTACCGGTATCGAGGTTAACCAACGGTTTAAAAAGTTACCATTTCAAAGCCACTAAAATCTTCTGTCATGTTATTTGAGACTTGGTTGTTTGGAAATATTTCAGCTCATGGAACATAAAGGCCAATCACACTGTAGAAGCAAAGGGAGCGCCACCCATCACCCTGATTAACGTAGCACTGTTTTCTAACTACAAGTGATTAATCTTTCAAGAAAAACAGATAAATGGTAAAATGTATAATGTGCTTCATAAATTATACTAAATCTTTCTGGGGTTTTTTTTAAAATCCGTACATCAAAATAAATACATTTTAAGGATAAAATATATAAAATATAGCTGGTATAGTCATTTATTTTAGCAGCAGAAGTATTTATTTTCCTGTTATTAAAAAGTGAAATAATGTATTATACTGTATATTATACAGTTTTCATTTAAATGTCAAGCGTTACCCTTCTTACCTACTTAAAATGAATGATTGTACGTTGGCCTTTAAATACAAAATGTATTATTTTCTCAAAAAGACTTACAGGTTTCTTGTAGAGAACAAGCCTCTTTCTGTTCCAATTCAAGGATTAAATAACTGAAATACACTGACATTTTGTATGAATCAATTTCTTGTGTAAAAATGTTTTTAAGAAAAACAATTAGCACTACTACGTAGTACTTTGACATTTAATGCTTTACGCTACTTGACATCCTACAGTGGCGTTGCATCAGAACGATCAATGTTCGGGGGGGGGGGGGGGTTCTGGTCAGCTTTCACTTTGTGAGTGCGGAACAGAAAGGTTCACGGCATCTGACTCACCACGCAGCTGGCAAAGCCGATGCCCCCCAGCCGAGGGCTGATGTAGTTCCACACGCCGATGCTGCCCCTGCGGATACGCTGGCCCACGGCGAGCTCCAGGAAGAACAGCGGGATGCCAATCAGGACGAGCAGGATCAGATAGGGCACCAGGTACGCCCCTGCCAATCAAAACACAGCGCGCCGCACGCTCGATGAAGCAACACGCAAGGGCAGGAAGCCATTACATCAGATAACATCGGCAGGTTTCATTTCCTCGAAGCAACAATGCACATGGGACGACTGACACACGTTGCTCTTTCTAAACATCTGGTGGGTTTTCATCTCCCTTGTGATGTGTGGTGCAGCCAAACTATTCTGGAAGCTATAAAAGACACCGAAGTCTTACATTAACCCAGACTACAACTGCATTATAAGTTTACGAGTTGAGGCTGATTTACCAACATCAGAGCAGGCCTTAATGGTGTGGTAAAGAAAGATAAAAAGAGTCACATCTGTAAAGGCAGAGCTCTTGCAGGTGTAGATTGCCAACCACAACTATAAATGGATTTAGGGAGTCGACGAGCTTTTAGATCAGATATTGTCTCTTTTCCTCTCAAATCAGGGGAAACTAGATAATGTGGTGAGGTTCCTTCCCTTTACCTGGGGTGAAACGTCCTGTGTGAAATGACAAAAATGTCTTGAAAACTGTTGCTGGTTTTGTACTGGAGTTACAGTGCCATGGAAAGTTGAGGATTTCTTATTTCCAAACCAAAATGTTTCAGATCATTAAACAAATTTTAATGTAAAACAAAGATCAACATGAAGTAGGCAAAACACGTCTTGCCTTTACATGCAGAAGTTTGAGACCAGATGAGAAAGTCAATTTCCATTCTGGAAAGTTTCACAAAGCCATATCTGAGGCTCTGAGACTCCAGCGAATCCCAAGGAAAGCTATGGAGAAAAGACGGAACGGTGGCGAACCTTTCCAGAGATGTGCAGTCTACCAAGATTACTCCTAAGAGTGCATTGATGACTCATTCAAAAGGTTCAAAAAAAACAACTCAGAACAACATCCAAAGGACTGCAGGCCTCATGACCCCTTGTTAAGGTCGGTGTGCTCGTATGAGACAGAGTGAAAAGCATCTACTTGAGAGCTCCAAAGCCAAACCACAACCTACCAGAGAAACAGAAAGGATCGTCTGACAGTTACCACAAAACATCTTCATAACCACCAAGTCTTTTGGGAAAATATTTTATGGACGGACAAAGGCAAATGAGCCAAATGTCGTTTCACAGTTTTTGATATGGGCCGTACATCTTAATGCCAAAGGTGGCATTAAGATTTTACACAATTTTATGGATGACGGAAATGGAGCTACTTACAGCCAAACAAAGTCGTGGTGTGATGGTTTGTGGTGGGTTTACCTCTTTGGGTCCTGAACAAATTGCCATAGTTTAGAATGTAAAACGAATTTTGCTTTCTTGCACAAAATCCCAAAGGACTGTATCGAATCATAAGCTTGTTAAATAAAGTGTTTCACCTAGTCAAAGTCTGGATTTAAATCTGATTGCTGTGCTGTGGCAGGAATTAGTTTGATGATTTGAAACATTTAGAGACACCATTTTGTACGGGGGCAAATACTTTTTCTCAGCACCGTATGCTGCAGCTGTCTGTCAAACATTCTGCTGGGTTTGTAAGCTTGTTCTAGTCTGGCTGACCCCTCAAAGTGTTAAAAGTCACATTTTCACACAACGATTTGCAGATAGAATCAGATTGGATTTCAGGGCCCTGCAGGTTGGGGGCCTGGAATCAAACTCAGCGTCTCTCCTGCTGAGCCACAGCCGCTCCGTCATGTCTTGCAGACAAACCGCAACAACAGATGTGAACTCTGGTGGGTTGGTGATATTATGTCCTTTTCAACAGATCTTATTGTTCCATGTGGCCCGGCGTTTATTGAAATTTTTTTCCTGACTTCCGCTGTCCCTCCCAGTTTTGACCTGGGTGGGAGTGGCAATACAAAGGAAAATCAGCATGAGTGTCCCGTCTATGTGTTGTTTTAAGGATGTGCTATGTACGACCTGCTTTTAATATCAAAACAGCTAATTCTGGTTTGCTCACATACAGCTGATTCTTGGAGGGGAAACTGTCTGGTATCTATTGTTGTCGAAAAAGAAACTCAACAGCTTCCAACAAAGTCAACGGTCTATACAGCTGTGTATTGGTTTGATCGTAATTTTCTTACTTCATTCCTGAAATAAACCACCAGTCCTTTTAAATTCTTTTACAATTCTTGAGCCTCAAAGCAAATTTTGAATGTGTCTTTAATCATGTGTTGTAAATAAATAAACAATAAATGTGAACAATTAGTTTATTGTTCACATTGAAATACTTTCTTGGCTAAAAAGTATTGAACAGCTAGGAAAAGATATAATATGTATCTACTCTTAAAGTTCCAAATGTCCCTCCTATCTTAACTCCTATATTGCAAATGTATGCAAGCTAGCTAGCTTGCATACATTTGCCCGTACGCACAATATGTAAGAACATGATTAAATGGATACAAAAAATAAAAAAAATAATCATAAATCATATCTGTCCAATCACTTTCTTTGCTAAACTTTATTAAAGAACTAATATATATATATCTACTCTTAAAGTTTCAACTGTTGCTCCTATCTTAGCTTAGCAAGCTAGCTTGAATACGTTTGCTAGTATATATATATATCTATATATATCTATATATACTGCTCAAAAAAATAAAGGGAACACTTAAACAACACAATATAACTCCAAGTAAATCAAACTTCTGTGAAATCAAACTGTCCACTTAGGAAGCAACACTGATTGACAATCAATTTCACCTGCTGTTGTGCAAATGGAACTTTGTACAGAACAAAGTATTCAATGAGAATATTTCTTTCATTCAGATCCAGGATGTGTTATTTGAGTGTTCCCTTTATTTTTTTGAGCAGTGTATATATACAACCTCTTTCTTTGCTCTATCTGTTAAAGGTTAGACTGTAAATAGAAAGCAATACCATGGAGGTTTTTTCTAAGTCTACCCTCAACCTTTGAACCAAGTGTTAACCCTCCAATTCCCTTGCAAAGGCAGGGAGACAGAGGTAAAGAATCTCTCTTAAGACATTGTTAACAACTCACTAAGGTCCTGAGTGAAATAGGAGTAGAAGGACTCTCACAGGGACCTGCACCAAGCCCCAGATCTGCCATTATAATCAAATTATAGATGAACACAGCAGGGTTCAAGGAGTTGTTTAAAGCAGGCCTGAAAACATGACAGAGAAACACGCAGAGAAGCAGAGGCAGAAAGATGCACCGAAACTGAACTAAAAACATTTGGGAAACTGTCCAGGATCTACCCCGCCTCCAGCCTAATGACCGCTGGAAGTCCCAGAGTTATTATTGATTACTTTGAGGTTTTATAGATAGAATATGTGGTATATTAAACTTTTCAGTAGAATAATGCTTTGTCCTATTTGATCAAAGCTATGTCTTGCTGTTGGTGCATTTGTTACCAAAACAAACCTTCTTGGATTTTGCATTCCATCAGTGTATAGTTGTGAAAAAATTACATAACTAAATAAAATATTCAGCTCCTCATGTTTATATATGTAAGTCTAATTTGGTCTATTATGCATAAAAAAACATGATTTAGCTGTCAATAAACAACAAAATTAAACTTGCTTTAGTCAAACCATATATATATATATATATCTATAGATATATAGATATATATATATATATATATCTATAGATAGATATCTATCTATATATATATATATATATATAAATATACAGTACAGACCAAAGGTTTGGACACACCTTTTAATTCAATGAGTTTCCTTTATTTTCATGACTATTGACATTGTAGATTCACACTGAAGGCATCAAAACTATGAATAACATGTGGAAATATGCACTAAACAAAAAAGTGTAAAACAACTGAAAATACCCCTTATATTCTAGTTTCTTCAAAGTAGCAACCTTTTGCTATGATTACTGCTTTGCACACACTCTGCATTTTCTTGATGAGCTTCAAGAGGTCGTCACCTGAAATGGTTTTCACTTCACAGGTGTGTCCTGTCAGGTTAATAAGTGGGATTTCTTGCCTTATAAATCATGAAAATAAAGAAAACCCATTCAAATTAGAAGGTGTGTCCAAACTTTTGGTCTGTACTATATATACTGTATATACTGTATATACAGTATATATATATATAAAATGGAGCCCTAGTTTTCAGGTTAGTGACCCAAACCACCATTTTTAAAAGTAATAAATGTAGGAATATCCTAATACCTTTTTTATTTTATTCTACAGCAAAAAATAATAATCTGTTCTTATTTTTTTTATATTGAAATTTACTGCATCGTTAAACTCAATAGCAAATTCCTACATGTTCAAATGTGTGAGAAGTTTTCTTTTTCATATGACTACGTCTAGAGTGTAACAGGAATCTTATTCGACTATATTAGTAACTGTTGTTCTCTTGGTGTGGAAAGACAATTCGTCATTTCTCAACAATAACACACCCAGATTGAGAGATGGTCTCCTCCCAGACGAACCCGTCCGTCTCAGTTGCTTTTAATCAGCTTTCATGAATCAGGCGACAGCTTTGTATAATCTCCGGGTGGGAAGCGCCTGCAGCTCGTTCCCACCTTTCTAGGACACATACGTGTAGGGTGTTATCACCAGAGCATCCTCAGAACGCCTAACGTGTTCCTGATACCACCGCGTTCCCGTGTGGCAAAACACATGGGAACATAAAAACATAGCTGTTAGACAAACACAGCTGATTTCCAAACGAGTTCACAGACAGGTTATTACGGCATGTTGGTTCTCAGGAGGTCATGTGACACTTATTGGTTAAAAAGTAAGCAGACTGTCTTGTCGGGACAGACCAGTGGTTAATAATATGGACTCATCTGCTGTATCTTGAAGAGATATAGTAGATATGCAGTAGTACCCTTCCTCAGCCAGAGATGAATTTTAATACTGAACCACATTGTGCAACACTGATTGTAAACACAGAGTAAGTACGGTGTTATTACGAAAGAGATGCATGATCTTTTCATGGGCTTGGAGTTGGAATACATTTAATAAAACAAAATCAGAAGTGTACCTCTCACAGAAGGCTAGCACACAGAAATAAAAACACAAGCTGCTATGAGGTGAACATGTTTGTTCTTGGTTTATTTCTCTTAAGCTCCAGCTGAGTCTGACAGCCTCTTGCGCTGTTTGTAGTTTGTGGGAACATTTAGTAACATTTGGTGTGAAAACCAGACAGAAAAAAGGCTGTTGATGACTTGCGGCTATTTAAATGCCTTAGAAATTTGGAATTCAAATATTAGGTTGCCCCTTTCTTCAGTAATGCCAGCTAACCAAATAAAAATGTTAAAATGAATGAAAACACCATTTTTCAGTTTAATGGAGCAAATATTAGAGTTGAACATACCTACTTTCTGTATGTAGGTATGTAGCTATGTACAAAATAAATATACACAAATAAATCACTATTAGCCTAAACTAAACTCATAGTCGTAGCTAAGTGCTAATTTCAACATACATCTTTCTGAAACAAATAGGCTTGACCTTTCATGGTCATGTGTTGACTAGAACCACAGAATGCCTGTTGTTGAAAACAAAACATGAATTTGTTTTTATTTACGCAACAAAAAAGGCAGTTCTGATGGGAATATGGAAAAGATTTGAGGGAGCACACTTACTCTCCCCACATGTCCTCTGTGCAGGAAACACACAGAGGACATGTGTGACTGAGATTGATCAAAGTGAACAGGGTGGGCTTCCTGTCACCCATCAAAACCAGTCTCCTACCCCACCAAAAACAGTCGCACCGTAATAAGGGTTATAAAATAATTTGATTTTTTGCTTCAAGGGAAGGAGCAACCCAAGCTCATGGGACGAAGACACAACAGTTTATTCGACAGAGTTGACACACACAGAAACTACTGATCAATAAAGTCTAAGGTAAAGCAACTTATTGCCTTATTGCCCCCCCCCACACACACACAAATAGAGTCCATTGCATGATTTTACCTGTGAAAATTAGTTGCAAAAGCAACTTGTTTCTCGTCAGTGTTTGAGCCACATGAATGACAATTCATATATTTCACATTAGCTTCAAGTGACTATTTAGGGCCAAACATGTTGTTGTAAGATATGACAGACTGTCATCAGAATAATGTTTTGATAGCAATAATACTGTTCTGAGTTCAAACTAAGTTTGTTGAAATAAGCAATAAATAAATTAATCGCATCATAAATGAAAACAAACTTGATCGTTTCCATTTGCATGTTTGTTTTTCTTGTGTCTCTATCTCTTTATACCAAAGACCAGATGATAAAAAAGCTTCAGTCTGGTGCATCGGTTTCCACTATTCCCTTTTTCAAAGGGCAAATGTTTACAGAGACTTTGGTATGCATTCTATTTGTTGTTTTGTTTATTTATTTTGGATATTTAAAATGTCTTCCAGTTCCAGTGTTAAATGTTTGTTACAAATTCAATATTGTCGATCTTTGAGAGTTTGCATTATTATGCCATTACCATTATGTTACTTGAAAATAGTCAATATTGTTGTTTATTGCAATAACTACTGGGAAAATGTATTGTCCATCAAAATGTGTAATTGTGACAGGCCTAGAAATAACAGGTTTTGTCTTGTAAATAAGTTTGAGTAAAAACACAAACTGATCATCTGATGAAAATTGATACTTTCAGCTGCTTCTATTCACTACTGCTGTTTTACAAAAGCACTGCCCGACCATAAAAATCAACACATCTGCGAGAAACAAGCTAGAAAACCAACAATAAGGTGCAATGGTTGAACCTTTAACCTCAGCCATTCTGTAAAACAGGCACTAATCACCGACTTACCACTGGTCCCAAATAACACCTTTAAGTGTCTAATTTAGCTAATCTGTTGTCTGACTTACATTATACTTACTCATCATTATATTCCCCAGCTGGATTTTGGTGGAGACGTGTGGCTTCAGTTCAACACCATTATTTTCTAATCAAAGATGATTTTCCAACAGAGAACCTTTTATTTCTAAAGCCACACATGCTTGATGTGTGCATGAAGTCAGCTGAAGTGACTTTGGCCTTTTCAAAGCAAGCGCAAACATTTCATGTCACATACATTTGCTGATGATGTAACACGTCTCTTGTAAATGAGACAATGAGTCTCAAGAGATTTTCCTGTATAAATAAAGGATTGATAGAAAATAATAAAACAATACTTTTATTTTGGTAAATCTCAGACAGGGAGGCGTGCAGGGATGATAGAGAAGATGCAAAGAATTAGGAACATTTTAGCCAGGGATTGTGCAGGTTTCACCAACTGTAATTTAAGACTCTTTTTTTTAAAGACACTTCTTGTAGGACAAGTGCTTTAAAATCCACTAAACTTCAGCTTTCATGTCCACCAAATGCTGCTCTGCTGGATTAGTGCCAGTAATATGGTGACCATTTCTGGGGAGCAAGCAAATCGCTTTCTGGCTAGCTAGCAAAGGTATATTAGCAACTAGTTAGCGATAGCCTCAACCACCTCAAATCATAAAACTCAACACATGACTGCATGCAACTCAAACTTTTGCCTGACAGAAAAGTAATGAAAAAGAAAAAAAAACACTACAAATAATATACAACATTAAATAGTCCTGACGTGCAAATAGCTTGCTAGCTAGCTAGCAAGGGTATACTAGCAGCTAGTTAGCAATCGACTCAACCGGCTAGAGTCACAAAACGCCATAGATGTTTGCACGCGAGAATGTAAAAGATTAAATTAAAGATTTTAAAAAATTAAGACCTGTGAACAACATATTTAATGCCAAACTACTTTTATGTAAAGCAAGACATTTTATGGCCTTAATTTTAGATACATGAATTTAATACTTTTTTAAGGATGCGCAGCCAGACATCCTGTTATCTAATGCAAGGTTTGAATGTGTAGAAGTGGGTAGTGAGCCTGAGTCAACATTAAAGTATAGCTAAGAGACAGATAAATGTGAGAAAAAACAACGATGCACAGTCAGGGGCCATCACACTGTCAAGGTTTGATGTAATAAACTCATTTTCAAATATTTTCCAGCTGTGAACAAATATTACCTCCCAGTTAAGTTTTTAATGTGTTTCTATTATTGCTGTTCAGTCTGAGTGGGAGGAAGCTATAACTGCCCACAGTAAAACTGTAAAAGAGGCCTGCTGAGAGTAACTCACCGCCTCCGTTCTTCTGACACAGGTAGGGGAACCGCCACACGTTGCCCAGGCCTACAGAGAAGCCAACCTGGGCCAGGATGTACTGGAGCTTGCTGTTCCAGGCCGGGCGCTCCTCCTCCTCGCCGTCCGAGGCCCCTTCCTCCACATCGCACTCCTTGCCTTCGCCTTCGGGGCTGTCGACAATCAACGAGCTCTTCTTGAAAGAATCGTCACAGGCGTCCTCATTGGAAAGCAGGTCCCTGACAGACTCCGTGACATCGTCGTCAAGCTCTCTCTTGACGGCCTTGCTGTTTTTGGGCATTTGATAAAGCAAACACGGGCGGGGAGGGTGGAACTTCTTTTTTGTTGTTGTTTTTTTTTAAAGTCTTGGCAGTGGATTTTAAAGGCGGTGCCTGCAGCCAGTGAGAGTCACCTTGTAAAGAACTCAAGGGGAGGGTGGGCGTTCAACGACCCAGGGGGGATTCAAAAAGTCTGTGAAGGTTGAGTGGTTAGTAAGTGCTTTATTTCTTCATTATCACCAAATGTCTGTGGAGCAGAAAGAGAAACAGTATGAGCAGTACATAACAGTGAAACTACAACACTCATTCCTTAGGCGTCTATACTTCGACCATTGGTTGGTTGTCTGACACAAATCTCAAATTGTAACCTCTAATTAAAGGAATTCTTGGTCAGGATGTTCAAGAACATTGCAAGATCCACCAAGTCAAGTCTATTATATATAAGCCTGGTAAAAACCAGCCCTTTGTTCTATGCTTTATTGCTTATTGTGTTCCAATAAACACACATCAAAACTGTTTTTAGAATGGATAAAGCAAGCTAACATGAAGCGCCTGGATAACCTCTGAGCTCTGACCTCAACTGTATTGAAAATTTTGTCTATGTTTAAAATCCGGGTAAGTGTCAAAAAAAAAGCAACTATTTCTGATAAGAAGAATTTGTAAAAGTTTCCAGTTAAAATTCTATCAGAAGCAAGCTGGTGCCTACAAAAATGTAGCCAAGCAGTGGCTGCAACTTGCTGTGGGACATCTAGATAAGTATTAGAATCCATGTGAATGTTTGAGCCTGTATGTAGAATTTTGACCCAGTGTGCATTAGAAAAAAAACAAACATAAATTCAGATTTCATCATAAGATCACTAAAGATAAAGTGCTTAAGGGAAAAGAGTGCTAACCATCTCTTTTATTAAGCTAATGCTGCATGTCAAGGTAGCTGACTGCACCTATACAAACAGCCTGACTACAGTAATAACTAAGCTAATTAGCAGTTTGTTATACTTATGCTACTCAATAGAAATAAAATGGCTAATAGATATGATATTGCCCAGTAGGCACGTAAAAGCACAACTTAAATTAATTTTATAATTCTCAAGCCTATGTATCAAAACCTTAATGCAATAGAAAACATTACTTGAAGTGTAATAAACAGTATTAATTTAGCAGCAATATAAATAATTGTAGCTTTTCTGTTTATATAAAAATAAATTAGGTCATGCTGCGTGTTAGAAAATCTTTATCTTTTTTTTAAAATCAAGATGATCATAACTGTGAAGCATTAATCTAAGACAGATATAAAGGATGCAGCCTTATGCCCTCACATGGGAATCACATGGCTGGCATGGGCATCAATGAATGGGGATCATGTTGTTCTTTTAGTCGCTGTTCTGAGAAACTCAAGGCCTGGGAGCGAATCGGACTGGGACAGGTGGAGCTCTCACGTTTTCAGCCTCCTGAATATTTGAGGAGGCGAAGCTGCATCCAAACCCAAAACTATTTTTCCGCCGCTCCCCGACAGATGGTGAAGGAAACCCCTTCAATGTTCTTATTTTACTCCGATTTTTCTCTCTACGTTTCCCCATTTCTCTGAACGACAGTAATTTACGACCATTGCAGACTAAGAGAGCCGTCCAGGGTGTGTGCAGCCCCGGCCACGCAGCCATCCACGCGCGGGCAAGGTGCGCAGCCTCCCTGTCTGCTCCGGTCCAGCTGGAGAAAATGCCGCCACTTCTGCTCATTAATACACGTCCGTTTATTTCCACCAGTTTCAAGCTTCTTCTAAATAAAATGTCATGGAGGGTGGGGTGGGTGTGTGGGGTCCTCCTGAGGAGAGCACGCTTCCCGCCGACCTACCGCAGGATTAAATACTGGTTAGATTAGCGCTTTCAGATTAGCTGTTGAATGAGGAGCAAAAAGGAGCAGGCGATCTAAAGCAGCCAACAAAAAAAATGGGTGCGGGGATGATTTATTAAATAACAGAACCAGGATGTAAAAAAACGCTAGCTAAGCAAACAAATAGGGTTTAAGGTAAGAATTCAACACACGAAGAAGAAAACTGTAAATAAAAAACGTCCAATTTCTTCTTCTTTTTTTACCTAACAGCAAAGAAATGCGGTCAGAAAAAAAAATATATATTTTTAATTAATAACAATATAAATATAAGTCATTGTGATGCTATTTTGGATCCACTCCGGCACAATTTGTTCCGAATTGGCATAAATTAGAGCTGCGCGCGCTTCTTGACATCCATGTGAGATGTTTCATCATTCCCCGGCCTTCAGCTCCATCCTGCTGCACTGGTACCTCTCAGCCTCTCTCTCTCTCTCACACACACACACACACACACACACACACACACACACACACACACACACACACACACACACACACACACACACACACACACACACACACACACGCACACACACACACACACACACACACGCACACACCCTCATCCTCAGATGCCTTTGTCCTCAACAACCTGCCTCCTACACGCCGGAGAAGCTATTTCGAAACGCCTCATCTCACCTGAGCGTAACAGCAGAATTTTCCCGACAGGATCCGTTTCAGGGGATGAAGTTGTGAGAAGACATGCACGGGGAAGACATCATCACTCGCTTCGGTCCGACCGGTTTATGTGGGTTCATCTGACTTCAGCGCTCTATTTCTCTCCAGCTCGCCGCCCCAAGCGGTGGCATCATCTCGAGGGGACCTCCGCACCTTCTACCCCACGAACAACGAAGCGAACCCGCCCTCCATCTTAACTCCTTTATTTTTATCCACTATATCCTGGTGGTTTATTTCACAACACGCGCCATTTTCGCACGTTTTCTCTTTAAATTTTAAGAAAATGAGCATCTTCTTCATCCGGTACCCCCCCTTCTGCTAGGTGAATTGGTTCAACCCACGAGAATACCCCCCTACTACAGGAAGTGGGCTGGCTCACGACATGCAATGTGCCTCTGTTTATAAAATCTTTATCCTCCACAATGGCTGCGGATTCCGTCGGATATTCTGGGGATTATCTTTACATGTTGATTAGAATTCATATGAACGAAAGATTGTAGTTTGGGGTTCATTCAGAAGGGGGGAAAAGCGTGTTGTTTTCTGTCTTTTATTTTGCTCATTGTCGGAATTTAATCCCTCATCCACGAGCTGAATCTCCCAGGGTGTCGCGATAAAAACAATTACATAAAGCCCTGACCACTGGACTCCATTTCATATGAAATGGTGCGTTTAAATCAGACATAATAACACAGACATGCATTAAAGTACCAGGTAGCTTAAAGTGAACTCTTTTTATGACTCAATATAATTTTAAAATCAAATCATATATTTGACAATAAAAAAAATGGATTTTGAAGGACATTAAATGCTAAAAATGTAAAAAAAATATTATAGAGTTTTTATCTAGTATGTCGAAATTCTATGCTTTGGTAGTTAGAATTTGTTAGAATTTAACAGTTTAGCAGATAATGGAGAGGGTTAGATGTTTTGGGCATTTAAATTTGATTTAACATTCTTCGTGTTTGAAGATAGTAAAACAAAACCGGTGGGCAAAATTAAACAAAAAAAATGGCCTTTGTTTTGTTTCTAGACAGGAATCTAAAGCTTTCTACTTCTTTTCCAGCTCAAACATTTTTTTTATTATCATGAAACAAATTCAGATTAACAAAACCACATCAAATAAACACATTTCAAAAATTCTCTTGAGATTAGACAAAATTACGTTAAACAAAACTTATGTTTCTATGGCCATTGTGCACTGGTTACAGAGCCGGTCCAAAGTTTTTGGGGGGCCCTGCCCAAAATTTTATGTTGGGCCCCAGGGTGAAATTTCAAATTAAAGCAAACTAAATTGACAAGTACTATTTCAATTTATTTATTTTATGACAGAAGATAGCTTTGGTGTGAAAAAGATTTGCCTCCACCAGCTCTTTCGTACAGTTTTGCTCTAAAAGCAGAAATACAATTTCCCAAATTCACATTGTGTGATTTACCTTTCCTTTTGTTGCTTGCATTGTGAGAACAATGTTGATAATTATTTATTTTATTTTTTTACCTGAAGTTAACCAGATTAGATGACTGAAAACTAATTATTATTAACAATGCCGACATTGGCCAGAGGTGACAGTACCAAACTCTTCTGTGGGTATGAATTTAAATATGTAAACATTTGTGTTTATTGCTTCTTTATTATATGTCACCATTGAAGTAATTTGCAGTAAGTAAGTTGAAATAATACAGCTCCTGCCACACCTATAGTTGTTTTAGTCATTAGAGCTAAATCTTCTGTGCGCTGTCATCACACATCACAGATTATTTCCAGATGAATGACTCCCATCATAATTTTAGCAGCCATTTGCATCTCTGTTCGTCATCCCCCCGCCCCCAGTTTTTTTTTTTTTTTTTTTTACAAAATACCACGATTCTGCCTGCTCACTGCACTTTTCTCTCTCTGTAAAGGCTGACTAAGTAGCAGTCTCATTGATTGCTGCTAATGCTCTCTGTCTCCTCAGCAAGGCAGCACAGAGACTCAGAGCACAGAAGGAAACCAATCGCATGTGTTAAAACTATTAGTGTGATTACATTTTGTTTCGCTGATGACGCTTCAGTTCAGATTGTAGTGCTGTGAGGGTTGCCAAAAGATGGACATCCATGTTCTAGTGGCACTTTGTAGGTTAGTCATTATGTCCAAGGAGTGATTGCTAGTATAATTGTCAAGAGTTTAGAAAGAGAAATTGTAGGTGCTCTAAAGGCCGAAATGAGACAAAGCCCTGGGAATTTATTGGTAGATCTGAAAAGGTGTGTACGTACAAACCTGACCCAGTTATACCAGTTCTGCCTGGAGGAATGGGTCAGAATTCCAGCATATTATTGGAAGAAGTCAGTGGAAGAAAACCCAAAATGTTTGGCTCAAGTCATACAAAGGCAGCTCTACCAAATACTTGAGAAAATGTATATAAAAGTCTGGTTTTAAAAACATCTGACATATTCTTTCTGTTATTACTGTGGAATTTAGCAAAAATAAATAATTTTGGTAATTCTAAGTGACCTAAAACAGGAGGCGTTGGTCTGATTTAACTTCAGACAATGGGATAAAAAGGTGCATGTCTTTTATTTCACTGTATGTAAACTTCTAGTTTGAGTGTAACCAGAAAGAAACTTTTTTTTAGCCCTCCAGGGGGTCTTTTGTGGGCTCTAGTGTCCCTTATACAGTAGGCTGACAGGAAAGGGGAAGAAGACATGCGGCAAATGTCGCCGGGTCCGGGAGTCGAACCCGTGACGGCTGCGTCGAGGACTCAAGGCCTCCAAACACCACGGCTCGCCCAGAAAGAAACTTTAAGTAGGATTTCTTATTCCTACTTAAGAAATTCTATTTTTGTTCTTCTGACACTTTCATGTAGGCCAAATTTGCGGAGTGCATCACCTCTCCTCAGATTCTTCTACCTGAGTTGATGGATCTCTCCAGGTCCTGTGGAGGTCTTTGTATTTAAGAGATGTAAATACTTTTTCTAAGAGTCCAACATCTCTGAGGTTAAAAATTAAAACCATTGTAGTAAAGACATGCAACTTTGGGTTCCTGGAAACCAAAAAATAGGAAGTGAAAGAGGATGTTGGTCTGGACCCAGCCACTGAACTGTTTGTAGAGGTCAGACTGAAGAAACCTACAAGTCTTGGTCTTAGTGC